>NC_041383.1:666495137-666558461 GCF_002162155.2 Triticum dicoccoides | reverse complement strand
CACGCGGTGGGTGGGGGAGTTTGGCGCATGGTCGGTTTCTCCAAGTGTAGTCCCACGTGTCAATGAAGAGGCAAGCAGAAGCACGTTCTGTTTGAGTGAGCCGTGTGCAAGACCGAACGTGTATGGGGTGCAATGCGACCGCGACATGGGTGTTGTGAGTGTACCTCCTTTTTCCTTTTAAACTAGGTACTTCGCCCCCTCAAAAAAAACTTGGTGCTTCGTGCGATCCATCGATACTACTACTAGTAATCCGGTAATCCCGACTAAAACGGCGCGACCGGGTCTTTTCCCGCACGATATGCTGGGAGGTTGGCTTAGTTGGGTTTTTTAGGACGAGTCATGCTACACCTATGTAATCCCAGTTACGTAATTAACTGAAAGTGCATTATATCGACTAGAGGGGGGGTGAATAGGCGATTTTTATGAATTCTTCACTGAGGAATTTGCTGGTGAGGAAATTTCTTTGCGAAGAACTACTTGCAGCGGAATAAGTACTCAAAAGTAAACATAACAGAACACGAGCATAGTCATCATGATGAAATGAAGACAAGCACAGAGTACAGAAAGCATAAACACAAGATAACACAGGATGAGGACAAACAGACTAAAGAAATTGAACTGAGGAAATTGAGAAAGTCTTCAGTCAGAGTCCTCGAACAGATATGAACAAGACCACAACACAGCAATGAGGAAATGAAAGGGTTTAGGAAATAGAACCAGTAAGCTTGGTGAAGACAAAGATTTGGTAGACCAGTTCCAACTGCTGTCTCAGTTGTACGTCTGGTTGAAGCAGCTAGGTATTTAAACCTGAGGACACACAGTCCTCATTGTATTCTCCTTGAGCTAAAGTCACACAGACCTCGCAAAATCACTCGTGGTAAGTCTTCAGGTGACTTCCAAACCTTCACAGACTCGGTCACCCAGCGATCCACAATTCCTCTTGGATGCTCTAGACCTTAACGCCTAACCGTCTGGAAGAAGCACACTCTTCAAAGGTATCAAGCGTCGGATCCATGCAGGATCAATCTCTTCAATGATGCTCAATCACTTTGGGTTTGAAGGTGTTTGGGTTTGGGTTTTCCTCACTCGATGATTTTCACTCAAAGTCCTCGGAGGATGGGATGCTCTCAAATGACAAGTGTGAGTTTCTCTCGGAGCAGCCAACCAGCTAGTGGTTGTAGGGGGCGGCTATTTATAGCGTAGGGAGCAGACCGACATGATAAGACATAAATGCCCTTCAATGATATGACTGTTAGGTGGTAGATATTTTGGGACAGCTGGTGCGTAGCACAACAACGGTCAGAATTTTGACTCTCAAATTCCTCACGGCTATCATGTTCCTCACTGTGTAGGCAATCCGCACTGGCGAATTCCTAACTCCTCAGTCAGAACAAATTCCTCAGCAACCAGAAGAACTTCGTCTTTGTTACTGAAGAAATTGACTGATCTGTATGAGATTTCCAATGGCTTCAGTCGAAGGGTTTGGTAGGTGTAGGATTTTGAGTTGAGCATCACATGGAAATTTTTCCTTAGTATTTCCTTGACCCCCTTTAATAGTATGGTGTTTCCTATGACTCAAGAAAGAGAAAATGAAACAACGAAAACAAATGTCTTCACGCTTCATGTTCCTCGAATGAATTCCAAGTCTTCAAGGTCACACCAATTTCTTCACTTTCAAAGCCTTCAGAAATCCAAAGACTTCAGTTGAAGAACTTCATTTTTAGGAGTCGACTTTCTCTGTAATTATCAAACTCCTCATAGACTTATAGATCTGTGTACACTCACAAACACATTAGTCCCTTAACCTATAATTCTTCAATACACCAAAATCACTAAGGGGCACTAGATGCACTTACAATCTCCCCCTTTTTGGTGATTGATGACAATATAGGTTAAGTTTTCAACGGGGATAAACATATGAAGTGTAAATACTGATATTGAGGAATTTGATTGCAAGATATAGAAGAACTCCCCCTGAAGATGTGCATAGTGAGGAATTTTCTTTTGAAGCAATGCACACTTGAAGAGTAAAATCATGGAGATCTCCCCTATATCTTGTAATTTATACACGCATTTGACACATAATATGAAGAATTTGAAATGCATGATGAAATATGGTGACTGATGTAATTCAGCATGCGTGTAATGACATTAATGAGGAAAATGAGGAATAAGCATGCAGAAGAACTCAGCAAAAGTACGAGGCCACCATAGAGTTTAAGTTTACAACTCAATCCAGCAAAATCATCAGAAGAACAAGAGTTGTAACTCAGCAAAAAAATGCCCATATAAGATAGACCCGCTTGAAGACTAACTCAAATTTCTCCCCCTTTGTCATCGAATGACCAAAAGGGTTGAAAATGAGGACTAACGCCCCTAAAGAATATCACGATGATGAAGGAGCACTAGCGTTGGTGGGGCCGTGTATCGTTGTAGGGCCTGCCGCTGTGTCATCCAAGTCTTCATACTCGTCCGTGTCGCGTGATGAAGAATATGAACTGGCTACCAAGGAAGGAACCTTGACCTTCTTGTATTTCTTCGGTGGAGGAGCAGACCAGTCAAAATCTTCCTTGAGACCCATTTTCTTCAGATCATCTTCACCATATATATGTGACAGAATAGCCTAGGTGCGACCAAAGACTTCATGGAGGTAGTAATGGTTTTTCTTCACTGCATTATGTGTAGCAGTCATGTTGTGAAGAATAGAACCAAACTGACGCTTAACCCATTTGTGGTTTCAATCCACCTTCTGGTGAAGACTAAGAAGCAGCTCACGGTCATTCATCACACGAGGAGCAGCGGCTTGAGGATTTGACTTGGGTGCATTGGCAGCAGAATCATGAGTGGCAGAGTCATCATTGGTGGAATAAGATGCAACTTTGAGAAACTGACCATCCAATGGACGAATGCCTTCATCAAAAATAGCAGTGGCCTTGCCCCTTTCATCAGCTGAGGAAAATGTCCGCTTGAGGACTTCAATAAGGGGCAAGTAGCTTCCGTGGTTGAGTGTATCAGCTTTGTAGTTGAGTGAAGACCTTGTTCTGATGAATCTCATAATCCAAGGAGCATAAGGCTTCAGCTCAAACGGAGAAAGTGCAACATTTTCCAGAGTCCTCATGAAGAAATCATGATAATTGACAGGGATGCCATCCATGATGTTGAATAGCAGATTCTTCATGATGCCAACAATTTCCTCATCAGGCGAGTCATGTCCTTTGATAGGACTCAAAGTCTTCGTCAGAATGCGATGGACTGTTCTCGGCACATACAATAATTCGTTCACGAGGAATTTGGTCCTTGGGGCTTGACCGGCCTTCAGAGGCTTCATTAACACTTGCATGTAATGAGCAGTAAGTTCAGGTTCTTCGTACAGACAACGAGCACCTTAAAGTGGAGGACTGATTGGCAGGGCATGAAGTAATTCAGAGGCCAGTGCCTTATAATGAGTGTTTTCGGTCATCCAGTCCAACACCCAAGTGTTGATATCATCAGCATCACCTGTGACGTGCAGCGTTGCGTAGAACTAAAGAATAAGCTCTTCATTGCAATCAACAATGTCAGAGCAAAAGTTGAGCATTCCTGCATCATGAATCACATTGAGGACTGGAGAGAAGCAAGGCATTGATTCCATATCCACATGAGGAATATGCTCGTGGTCGAAGACTTTGTCTTTGTTGAAAAGCAGTGAAGAATAGAAATTGGCCTGGCTGGCAGTCCAAAAGCGCTTCCTTTTAAGATGAGCAGATTTATAAGGATTATAATCAGTGAAGAACACGTGCTTGCCGAAGAAGTCATCTGAAAGTGCAACTATCCCTAGGTGGTTTTGGTAATTCATAACAACATATAGCTCATTGAGCTAATGCTATTCCAAGACTATTGTTTCAGGGAAGCTCAATGAATGGCATGGCATGGATGATGAAAGTGGATCCCTCAAAATACCAAGGACAAAGGATTGGCTCAAGTTTAAAAGCTCAAGACTCTTCATTTTACATTTTAGTGATCCAAGATCACATTGAGTCTATAGGAAAAGCCAATACTATCAAGAAGGGATGAGGTGTTGCTTAATGAGCCTCTTGCTTCATGTGCTTAGTGAGATGCTCCAAAAACCCTCAACTACTTTCCCACATCCACAAATGACCTAAACCTAAAGCCAAAATCGGTCACACCGATTCTTCCATCCGGCGCAACCGATTCCAAAAGTCATAGCCACTGCCACAAACCCTAAGCAAATCGGTCTTACCGATAGCGATCTCGGTCTCACCGAGATGGGATTGTAATCTCTCTGTTTCCCTTCGTAACGTTTCGGTTTAACCGAAGTGAGTGATCGGTCCCACCGAGATTGCAATGTAAACTCTCTGTTTCCTATTTGTAACATTTCGGTCTCACCGAAAAGAGCAAATCGGTCCCACCGAGTTTACCTGACCAACTCTCTGGAAAGCTTATTACCAAATCAGTCTCACCGAGTTTGTGTAATCGGTCTCACCGAGATTACGTTATGCCCTAACCCTAACTGAATCGGTCTCACCTAGATGCATGTCAGTCCCACCGAAAATCACTAACGGTCACTAGGTTTACTAAATCGGTCCGACCGAGTTTAATGATTCGGTCCCACCGAGTTTGGTAAATTGTGTGTAACGGTTAGATTTTGTGTGGAGGCTATATATACCCCTCCACCTCCTCTTCATTCGTGGAGAGAGCCATCAGACTAAACCTACACTTCCAACTTACCATTTCTGAGAGAGAACCACCTACTCATGTGTTGAGGCCAAGATATTCCATTCCTACCATATGAATCTTGATCTCTAGCCTTCCCCAAGTTGATTTCCACTCAAACCCTCTTTCCACCAGATCCAAATCCTATGAGAGAGAGTTGAGTGTTGGGGAGACTATAATTTGAAGCACAAGAGCAAGGAGTTCATCATCAACGCACCATTTGTTACTTCTTGGAGAGTGGTGTCTCCTAGATTGGCTAGGTGTCACTTGGGAGCCTCCGACAAGATTGTGGAGTTGAACCAAGGAGTTTGTAAGGGCAAGGAGATTGCCTACTTCGTGAAGATCTACCGCTAGTGAGGCAAGTCCTTCATCGGCGACGGCCATGGTGGCATAGACAAGGTTGCTTCTTCATGGACCCTTCATGGGTGGAGCCCTCCGTAGACTCGCGCAACCGTTACCCTTTGTGGGTTGAAGTCTCCATCAACGCGGATGTACGATAGCACCACCTATCGGAACCACGCCAAAAACATCCGTGTCTCCAATTGCGTTTGAATCCTCCAAACCCTTCCCTTTACTTTCTTGCAAGTTGCATGCTTTAATTTCCGCTGCCTATACACTCTTTGCATGCTTGCTTGTATTGTGTGATGATTGCTTGACTTGTCCTAAAATAGTTAAAATCCGCCAAACTCTAAAATTAGGAAAAGGTTAAGTTTTTATTGGTCAGGTAGTCTAATCACCCCCCCCTCTAGACATACTTCAAGGTCCTACAAGTGGTATCAGAGCCTTGGTCTCCATTTGCTTTGATTTCCATAGCTTTTGGTGGTCATAGCCTTGGTTTCACAACCTAGGAGAGTATGGCGTCTAGCGAGGGAAATTATCACCGTAGAGGTCCTTACTTTGATGGTACTAATTTTGCTAGTTGGAAGCATAAGATGAAAATGCATATTCTTGGACATAACCCCGTCGTTTGGGCAATTATTTGTATTGGCTTGCAAGGTGAATTCTTTGATGGGAGAGAACCGAACCGTGAAGCTAATGCGGAAGAATTGAAGATGCTGCAGTACAACGCTCAAGCATGTGACATCATCTTCAACGGATTGTGCCCCAAAGAATTCAACAAGATCAGCTGTCTTGAGAATGCAAAGGAAATTTGGGATACTTTGATTGATATGCACGAAGGTACCGAGTCCGTCAAGGAATCCAAGTTGGATGTGCTCCAAAGTCAGCTTGACAAGTTCAAAATGAAGGATGGTGAAGGTGTCGCTGAAATGTACTCTAGGCTTGCTCTTATCACAAATGAGATTGCCGGCTTAGGGAGTGAAGAGATGACCGACAAATCCATCATCAAGATAATCCTAAGAGCATTGGATGGGAAGTATGACACCGTGTGCACATTGATCCAAATGATGCCAAACTACAAAGATCTCAAGCCAACTGAAGTCATTGGAAGAATTGTTGCTCATGAGATGTCACTCAAGGATAAGGAGGAACTTCACAACAAGTCAAGTGGTGCTTACAAAGCCTCAAGTGAAGCCCCCACATCATCAAGTGAGAAACAAACCTTCAATGAAGAATTAAGCTTAATGGTGAAGAACTTCAACAAATTCTACAAGAGTAGAAGCAAAGAAAGAAGCTCCAAGTCAAGGTCTTATCATGACAAGAGATCTTCTAGTCGAGAGCGCAATTGCTACAATTGTGGGAAGCCTGGACACTACTCCAATGAGTGTACGACACCCTACAAAAGAAGAGAAGATTCTCCAAGAAGAAGGAGCAAAAGAGAAGAATCACCACCAAGAGATACGAGGAGTAGAGATGATCGTTATGAACGAAGACCCTCACGGAGAAGCAAGGATTCGGAAAGAAAGGACAAGTCATCAAGGAGCTACACAAAACGAAGACATCAAGCTCATGTTGGTGAATGGGTTTCCGGCTCCGACTCCAACAAACACTCCGAGAGAAGCTATCACTCCGACTCCGAATATACTCAAGATGAAGGTGTTGCCGGTCTAGCACTTGTGTCAACCAACTCCTACGACATATTTGATTCACCAAATGAAGGTGTTGGAAGATGCTTCATGGCCAAAGGTCCAAAGGTAACACATGCCGAGTATGTTGATTTCAATAGTGATGAAGATGACTTGCTTGTGGATGATGATTTACTTGTTGACAACTCTAGTGATGAATACTATGATGAAACATCAATTAATCATGCTAATCAAACGAATGACAATGATAAGGAGAAAATTGAGCTTCTAACTACAGAACTAAACACTCTTAAGTTGGCTCATGAAACTATCTTCGAAGATCATTGAGAACTTTTAAGGGCTCATGAGAAGTTACGCTTTGAAAAGCTCAATCTTTAGCAAGAGCATGAGTTCTTAAAGGCAATCAATGATGATCTCCGCAAGAAAAGTTCTTCTTACATTGCCAAGCGTTTACTCTTATCTACTTACATGCCTCAAGTCAAGTCTAGTAACAAGTACAAGAAAGATACTTCCTCTAGTAGTAACAACAATAATGTCAAATCCAATATTGTTGCTTCTAGTAGTTCTCTTGATTCCACTAATGATTCTCTTAGCCAAGTTACACTTGAGCAAGAAAATAGTTTATTGAAGGGAATTATAGAGAAAGGTGTTTACAAGAGCCTTGCCGGGAGTAAGCAATTCGAGGAAATCGTACGCAAGCAAGGAAGGCACCGGAAGAATCAAGGTGTTGGTTTTGAACAAAAGTTCAACGCCAATGGAGTTGAGTGGGAAGAAGATGAATACCCCAAGACAAAGTTTGTTCCTCAACAAGAGAAGTATGATCCCACTTCGTTCAAAGGGACACAAGCTCAAGATGATCTTCCACCACAAGACCACAAGAACAAAGGCAAGGACAAGCTTCAAGAAGAGATTGATGCATTTGAAGAAGCACCCAAGGCCTTGGTCAAGTGGGTTCCCAAGACTACGTCAAGTTCTACTTCATCAAGTACAACTACAACTCCAAGGATTCCCATCAAGATGATGTGGATCCCGAAGAAGAAGAACTAGAGAGTTCTTGAGAGTGACTCCGCCAACATTCTTCACTCATATCATTTTGGCAAGAACAAGTGCAATCAACTTTCACATCTTGCACTAGTTCAAGGAGTCACAAACCCTCATGTTGGTAAGGCAAGGGACAAGGTAACCTAATGTTTTCATGGACATCATCTTGTGTGTGCATCACTCTATGTCTATGGATATCCTTGTTTGTTCCTTGTGGGACTAACCCATGTAGGCAAGTTGAAAGTGCAACTCACTCCAAAGGATTGCTCCAAATGATCTACATCAACATTGAGCATCTACATCTTCAACACCTACATGAAGTCATCATCGACAAAACCCAAGGTTAGTTCATCCCTCTAAGGGGGATCTGACATCTAGGGGGAGCTTAACTCTAAGAATTGAGTCAAAGCAACTCTAATGGTGTGAACAAATTAATGCATAATGTAAAAGTGGTAACGCCACTTGAGCTTAAACGATGAGTATGACCTATGATCAAATGTCTTTCATTTGACTCCTAAGTCAATATACTCATATATAGATGACCTAGTCATCGCCAATTGTTTGATAGATGCTAAAATTGGTTGTGCATGCTTTGCCACA
Organism: Triticum dicoccoides; assembly: GCF_002162155.2. Classification (NCBI taxonomy): domain Eukaryota; kingdom Viridiplantae; phylum Streptophyta; class Magnoliopsida; order Poales; family Poaceae; genus Triticum; species Triticum dicoccoides. The sequence goes on along the minus strand of NC_041383.1, from coordinate 666,550,122 downwards.
TATTTCAATTGCCATCTTATTGTGTGAGCATGTTGGTGCATATTTTACTCATTCAAGGACATCCACTTGTTGTTTTGTTTGTTTGGATTCTTTTCTTTGTGCCAAGTGGATGGACAAGAATGCCTAAGAACCTTCTTTAGCTATCTATGTTTTTCTCGTCTCAAACTCTATTCATGCTACATCACAAAATTTGATCTAGTCAGATTCAAACCACTCTGTGTGAGGAGCATTCGGAGTCCCCGATTTGTCATGGACTTAAACTTCCAAAACCTCTTTGTGATTCTCGGTCTGACCGATTCCTCCATTTTGGTCCTACCGAGATCATTAAGTTGATCTGAGTTTTCAATCTCGGTGCAACCGATTTGAACTTTTCGGTCGCACCGAGTTGCTGTAACTGAACACAGTTATGCATCTCGGTGCCACCGAGTTGTTCCACTCGGTCACACCGACAGGGTTGGGCTATATATAGACACGGGCAAAATTTTGGAAATTTCTCCGAAACCCTTCGCCCGCGCAACAGCTCGCTCTGCCATCGTGATCTCCGGATCGCCTCCTCGTCGCCAGCAACCTCCTGTCGCTGGTCTCCGCCGCCGTCAACGGATTTCGTCCCTGCCGTTGCCGCCGTAGCAAGTCCACCGCCAAGTTAGGGTATGGACTTAATCTTTGTGCTATCCACGTCTAATTCCTGGCACATTGTTTTCATATTGATTCTTGCCACGATTGAAACTCTTCTATCCAACCAAAGTAGTTCATAGATTAGACGTGATTCAAACTTTTAGGTTTAGGTTTCCGTCGAAACCATCTCGGACCCACCGAGTTGAAAAACTCGGTCTCACTGATTTGTCTAATTCCATTGCACTAGTGACTCTCGGTCTGACCGAGAATTACTAATCGGTGCAACCGATTTGAGAATTCTGTGAAACCCTAGAAGTCTCGGTACCACCGAACTGAAACTCGGTCCAACCGAGATCATCAGTTTAGGTGCCAAAACTGCTCCGGTATCACCGAGTTTGAAAATCGATGGATCCGAAATGCTCTCTATGGAAAACTAAAACTGAACTTTTGAGTCATTCTTTTGCAAAAACCTCTGCATTTTGTGATGCTCATCTTTTCTATCTCATCTATAACTCTTCACAGGGTCAGCAGTCAGCTTGTGCAGAATGTCTGATCAAAGTGACAGCCAGAACAGGGCAGAAGAGCAGATGAACTTGAGTGAGGGCACTAGTCCCTCCAGTACTTCAGATGAAGGGAGCAGAAGTACTCCTAGCAATTTGCCTAAGGCTGCAACTAGGCAAAGGAGGAAAAGAACTTCAGATTCAGAGGATGAAGATTACAAAGCTGAGGAAGATGAGGCTACTTCCAAGAAAGTGGTGCTCAAGAAGGAATATGGCTTAGCAAAGGAGATAAAGCCAGACATGAAGATTAAAAGGCCTGCAAGAAGGCAACTTATGCCCAAGGCCAGAGCATCAACTCAACTGCCTGAAAATCCCGATGCCAAAGAGCCAGCTGATGAAAGCAAGAAGAGGAAGGAAAGGGTCAAGAAGACCATAGCCAGAGTTGTAGGGCAACCTTCAATGATGGAAGAGGAAGAGCCTTCTGCACCAGCACCAAAGGCACCAAAGCTTATGGGTGATGCAATCAGATCCGGGGCTGCAACATCCAAGCCCAAGGAAGCACCCAAAGCTGCCCCCAAGGCCAAGTCTGCACCAAAGAGGAATACCAGGAGTATTCCAGCTGCTGAGAAGAACAAGGCCCCAATTCCTGAGGTTGCTGAGGAGGAAGATGAAGAAGGACAGGTTCTAAGGAAGCTCAAGCCCAAGATACCAGACCACAATGATGCCCATCCTGTGGCTGAGGACATGAGAATCAGGAAGGATTCAGGGCTGAGACTGTGGAGAATGGCAGATCCATATGCCACAAGGAGAAGAACTGTTGTTGACTAAATGTTCGATACAAAGGAATAGCAGGACTTCTATGAAACAATTCTGTTGGACAAGAAGCCCATAGTATGTGACATGAGGTGGGTTGACTGGAAATACATCAAGGAGAATGAAGAGCACTATCCTGGAGTGCAAGACAGCTTTGTTGCTTGTGGAGTTGCAGATTTTGTTGGGCAAAAGCTCACAAATTGGAATGATGAACTTATCATGTGATTCTACTCCACAACACATTTTACCCAGATGGTAGAATAGTTTGGATGTCTGAAGGTACAAGGTACCAGTCCACTGTAGAAGAATGGGCAAGTCTGATAAATGCCCCAAAGGAAAATGATGATGATCTTGATGTATATGCCAAGAATAAAATGGGACACAATACCATGGCACACATGTACAAGGAGATCCCAGACAAAGCCCTAGAGACTTTCACTTTTGGATCAGTCCACTTTCTGCTGTCAGGGCTAGCTACCATAAATTGGATTCTGAGGCACACTTTGTTGCCCAAGTCAGGTGACCATGACATGATCAGAGGGCATGCCATCAATATGTTGCATTTATTTGATGTGCCACAAAAATTCAAAGTCATGAGCCTTATAGTTGAAACAATCAAGAGGACTGCAGCAGATCAGAAGAGGAGCTGTGGATATGCACCTCAGATTCAAGAATTGATAAACTCAAAGATGGGCACAGGAAAATATCAGTTGGATAAGGAACACTTTCCACTTTATCTAGACTTTGAGGACAATGAGGTTGTCATGAATGAGGATGATCCATCATCAGTTCAAGCTCAGGAGAAGAAGGAGAAGGCAAGGAAGGAGAAGGCTGCCAAGATGCCAACTCAAGAGGAGGCATCTGAATATTTCCTGAAAACCAAACAGGAGCAGCTTGGTTACTTGATAGCATCATCTCTCAGGATTGAGAAGGGGTTGGCCACCCTAACTCAAAACCAGGAGAGCCTGGAAAGAATCATGGAACAAAAATTCTATGATCTAGATGTCAAGGTAACTGAGATTCAGTCAGTTGTGGAGCAGCTGCAGGATGACATGCAGGAGAGGAAGGGTAAGACTACCACCAATGTGTTTGCCAGAGTGCCCAGAGCCCAGAGGTCAGTTGCAGTGCAAGTGACAGACACTAGAGCAACAACTTTAGCACCAGCTACTGCCCCTTCAGCTCCAGTGCAACCAGCTTCAGCATCAACTCCAGCACCCTCTACATCAACTGAAGCCTTCGTCCTTGGAGTTATCAGGACACCACCACCAGCAGATCAAGCATGAGAGTCGATCTAGCACTATGCATTTTCTATGAACTTTTTGGTAACTTGTTGCCAAAGGGGGAGAAAAATGTATAGATCATAGGCTTCGAGAGAGAGAGAGTGTTGCTTTTGTTCTCTCTTGCTTTATTTGGTGGTTTTTCAATCTTTTTTGCTTTTGGTTGAGATACTATGCTTGTGAGACATTGATGATCATGTGTTTGATCATAAGCTACACTTATGCATGTTTGATGAAATTATCCTATCTATCTTATGTGATCACTCACTATGCTTGGTGATGAGTGCATGTATTCATTGTCTATTATTTTGAGCGCTCCACCAAGATGTATGTGACATGGAAGCGTAACCCATGAGCCTAATTCATTGTGCATTTTCAGTCCAAAGCAAATCTAAAACTATGCACAAATTTAGGGGGAGCTCTTGCTTATCACATACTTCTCAAAGCGACAATGTTATTTAAATGTTATTATCATTTGTCGAAGCTTTGATCTATATGTTGTCATCAATTACCAAAAAGGGGGAGATTGAAAGTGCAACTATCCCTAGGTGGTTTTGGTAATTCATAATGACATATAGCTCATTGAGCTAATGCTATTCCAAGACTATTGTTTCAGGGAAGCTCAATGAATGGCATGGCATGGATGATGAAAGTGGATCCCTCAAAATACTAAGGACAAAGGATTGGCTCAAGCTCAAAAGCTCAAGACTCTTCATTTTACATTTTAGTAATCCAAGATCACATTGAGTCTATAGGAAAAGCCAATACTATCAAGAAGGGATGAGGTGTTACTTAATGAGCCTCTTGCTTCATGTGCTTAGTGATATGCTCCAAAAACCCTCAACTACTTTCCCACATCCACAAATGACCTAAACCTAAAGCCAAAATCGGTCACACCAATTCTTCCAATCCGGCGCCACTGATTCCAAAAGTCATAGCCACTGCCACAAACCCTAAGCAAATCGGTCTTACTGATAGGGATCTCGGTCTCACCGAGATGGGATTGTAATCTCTCTGTTTCCCTTCATAACATTTCGGTCTAACCGAAGTGAGCGATCGGTCCCACCGAGATTGCAATGTAAACTCTTTGTTTCCTTTTTGTAACATTTCGGTCTCACCGAAAAGAGCAAATCAGTCCCACCGAGTTTACCCGACCAACTGTCTGGAAAGCTTATTACCAAATCGGTCTCACCGAGTTTGTGTAATTGGTCTCACCGAGATTACGTTATGCCCTAACCCTAACTGAATCGGTCTCACTAAGATGCATGTCAGTCCCACCGAAAATCACTAACGGTCCCTAGGTTTACTAAATCAGTCCGACCGAGTTTAACGATTCGGTCCCACCGAGTTTGGTAAATTGTGTGTAACGGCTAGATTTTGTGTGGAGGCTATATATACCCCTCCACCTCCTCTTCATTCGTGGAGAGAGCCATCAGACTAAACCTACACTTCCAACTTACCATTTCTGAGAGAGAACCACCTACTCATGTGTTGAGGCCAAGATATTCCATTCCTACCATATGAATCTTTATCTCTAGCCTTCTTCAAGTTGCTTTCCACTCAAACCCTCTTTCCACCAGATCCAAATCCTATGAGAGAGAGTTGAGTGTTGGGGAGACTATCATTTGAGGCACAAGAGCAAGGAGTTCATCATCAACACACCATTTGTTACTTCTTGGAGAGTGGTGTCTCCTAGATTGGCTAGGTGTCACTTGGGAGCCTCCGACAAGATTGTGGAGTTGAACCAAGGAGTTTGTAAGGGCAAGGAGATCGCCTACTTCGTGAAGATCTACCGCTAGTGAGGCAAGTCCTTCGTGGGTGACGACCATGGTGGGATAGAGAAGGTTTCTTCTTCGTGGACCCTTCGTGGGTGGAGCCCTCCGTGGACTCGCGCAGCCGTTACCCTTCGTGGGTTGAAGTATCCATCAACATGGATGTACGATAGCACCACTGTCGGTGTCAAAACCGGCGGATCTCGGGTAGGGGGTCCCGAACTGTGCGTCTAGGCGGATGGTAACAGGAGACAAGGGACACGATGTTTTACCCAGGTTCGGGCGCTCTTGATGGAGGTAAAACCCTACGTCCTGCTTGATTGATATTGATGATGTGGGTATTAGAAGAGTAGATCTACCACGAGATCAAGGAGGCTAAACCCTAGAAGCTAGCCTATGGTATGATTGTTGTTCGTCCTATGGACTAAAACCATCCGGTTTATATAGACACCGGAGAGGGCTAGGGTTACACAGAGTCTTTTACAATGGTAGGAGATCTACATATCCGTATCGCCAAGCTTGCCTTCCACGCCAAGGAAAGTCCCATCCGGACACGGGACGAAGTCTTCAATCTTGTATCTTCATAGTCTTGGAGTCCGGCCGATGATGATAGTTCGGCTATCCGGACACCCCCTAGTCCGGGACTCCCTCAGTAGCCCCTGAAACAGGCTTCAATGACGACGAGTCCGGCGCGCATATTGTCTTCGGCATTGCAAGGCGGGTTCCTCCTCCGAATAATTCATAGAAGATCGTGAACACCAGGATAGTGTCCGGCTCTGCAAAATAAATTCCACCTACCACCGTAGAGAGAATAATATTTACACAAGTTCAATCTGCTGACGTATTTTGTGGCGTGATGTCACACCACCACCAAGCCTTTACTCGAATTGTTTTTATTGTACCACCTTAGCGCGTTTAGCGAAGCGGTTTCCTTGGCACGTCTTGTCGAAGCAGAGACTGTGTTCCCCTTATTCCGGGATTCCCATCAATACGGACGTGGGTAACCCCACCGCGCCATTGATTGCGGCGCTTGGGAGATAAGCGAGTTTTATCAGGCCGGTGGGGACGCATGGTTTCGTCCACCCATATAAGGGGATAAAGATCCACCCTTTTACCTACGCCTTCTTCCTCCTTTGCTTATCCATCTCCGCGAACTCGAGCTCCAGCGCCCAAGTCCGCACATCTTACCTCAACCTTCTCCAACTATGTCCGGAGCGGGAGGCAAGTGGATGGGCTCCTCCGTTACGGAGGGGCACATCAAGAAGCTGCGCAGCGTCGGATATCTGTCCAGCGACATCGCGCACCGGCTCCCCGACGAGGGGCAGCTCATCCCCACCCCCGGGCCCCATGAGAGGGTAGTATTCCTTTCCCATTTCCTCCGTGGACTGGGCTTCCCACTCCATCCCTTTGTCCGGGGGCTCATGTTCTACTACGGCCTGGATTTCCATGATCTGGCCCCGAATTTCATCCTCAACATCTCGGCGTTTATCGTCGTGTGTGAGGCCTTCCTCTGCATCCAGCCCCACTTCGGCTTGTGGCTCAAGACCTTCAGTGTCAAGCCGAAGGTTGTGAAGGGCAGCCAAGTGAAGTGCGGAGGCGCCATGGTGGGCAAGATGCCCAACGTTACTTGGCTCGAGGGCACCTTCGTGGAAACCATTAAGGGGTGGCAATCGGGGTGGTTCTACATCACTGAGCCGCGTGACCCTAAATGGGCAGCGGCCCCCGAATTCAGATCTGGCATCCCCATACGGCTCACCTCCTGGAAAGAGAGTGGCCTGACATGGGGTGATTCGGAGGAGCTGACCGGACTCCAAGCATGCCTCCAAAAGCTAGTGAACAAGAAGCTCAAGCTTGTCAACGTGGTCCAGGTCATGCTCATCCGCCGGATTCTCCCGTGCCAAGAACGGGACTTCAATATGTGGGAGTTCGATTCGGCGCAGCACCAGACTTTGAGCAGGCTCTTCGACACTATGTACGAAGAGGCCTGGAGGGTGCTGTTTAAGGGCGCCGAGGCTCCCGCATCCGCTACCGAAGATCGCGGATTTAGCTCGTAGCGTCCGGCTAACGAGGTAAGCGATTTTACCCTTTACGGGACACTTGTTTTCCATAGTTTGACTCTATGCGGGATCTAAACTCCCTCTCCTTTGACAGGACTGGCTGAAGAAGGCCGAGCGGACTAACTGTCCAGCCCCTTTGCCAGAAGACCTAGCGGATGCCCGCTTAACGGGGCTGCTGGTTCCGGCACCCCACGTGGTGCCGGAGAAGAAGGCCAAGAAGAAGGCCACGGGCACTCGAAAGAGTTCCCGTTTTCAGGTGTCATTGGACTCATCGTCCGATGAGTCCGAGGCGGACTCCTCCCACGAAGGCGAGGAGCAGAAGAAAGAGGCCTCTCCCCCAGCGGGGGGAGGGAAGAAAAGGAAGGCCTCCCCAACGAGGGAGGCCGAAGGGTCCAAGAAGGGAAGGACTCTTCCCCCGGACTGCTCTGCCAATGCCGGCGATGACGACGAGGACTGGCCTTCAAGGGCCAAGCCCCTGGCGAGATTGTAAGTATCCGGACTCCCGAATAACTTCATGGTTTTTCTTTTCGCCACATGGTGTCTTTCTAATGCCGCATACAACCCTGCAGTCCGCCCAGGGATGATCTTCCCGCTTCGTCGAGCGGGTCCTTTGGTGCGTTGGATATGGATTCCCTTTCGACCGCCTCCACCCCCTGTGATACGAACGATGCCGAGGTGGGATCCCGGGAAGGGACCCGCCAGGAGGAGGAGGCCCCGGAGGTGCCGCAGGGCAACCTCCCGGACTTTACACCGGACTCCGCACCGGAACCTGTAGTGGTTCCGGAGCCGTGACGCCGGCGGCCTCCGTCCAACCGGAGGCGCCGGATAGCTTGCTGGAGGTGCTCAACGGCGCTTCCATCAAAGAGGAACACCGCACCGTCATGAGTGCGGTGATTCAGAAGGTTCAGCTCACCAAGAGCGGGCTGACCGAAGCCTGCAGCAGCCTTCTAACAGGCTTTGAGGTAAGAATTTTGATATATGTAAAATAGTACCACATAGACTGTAGCCCTTGATGCTCGGTTTGGTGTTCAGAAAGAAAAGACACACTGAGGATCTAAAAAGATATACGCAGGAGTCATAAAAAATATGTCAATATGGGGTTGCAGGCTGTGCTGCTGACCTCTGCCACACTGACTGCGGAGGTCAATACTTTGAAGCAAAGCCTCGAGCGGTCCGAGAACGAGCTCGGCCGTGCCAAGAAGCAGCTCGAGGACAAGGGAGGTGTGTAACACCTTATTAAAGTTGTACCTTACAGAAAAGGATTTTGGTTGCAAGAAGAATGACAAGGATAACATGGGTATTGCAGGGGCCACGAACGAGGTGGCGACCCTGAAGGAGGCGGTTTCCGCGGCCGAACGTAATGCGGCCGCGGAGTGCACCGAGCGAGAGAAGCAGGAGACGCGGGTGGCGGAGGTACAACAAGAGCTCCAGGCTCTTGTGGAAAAACATGAGAGTTTGGAGCGCGACTCGAAGACTCGAGAGTCCGAGCTTGCATCGGCTCTTGAGAGTGCCAAAGCCGCTAAGGCCGAAGCCTACAAGGCCCTCCAGGAAATCGAGGCGTTGAAGAAAATAGCGGCGGGTAAGGCATTTTTCATGCAAAGCAAGCATGTGAGTATGAATTACCTATCACTTACCCGAATTCGGAGCTCTCCAGGAGCGTTCGCAGATCTGCCCCGCAGCGTGTCCGATGCTACCGCTTTCTACATGGACGGGGAGGGGAGCTCGACGGAGAAGGTCTTCTGGTCTCAGTATGCTGAGGCCGGACATCTGGTGCCCCTTAGCGACTAGCTGAAGCAGCTGGTCGAGTTCCACAAGGTGGACGAACAGGCCCGGAAGGGCCTCATAGTTCGGCTGTGGCCCAGGGAGGCCATGCCTGGGAGCTACTTCGGCCTGGTGCAGCGGCTGGTGGATGCATGTCCATTGGTTGAAGTCATCAAGAACTCCGCCTGTATTGAAGGTGCACGTCGGGCCCTTGCCCGCGCAAAGGTGCAATGGGGCAAGATGGATGCTGAGAAGCTTGTGACGGACGCGCCGCCGCCGGGCATGGAGTATCGCACGCCCGAGATGTATTATAAGAGTGTCCTGAAGGGTGCCCGCATTATTGCGGGTGAGTGCTCCAAAGATGTAATATTTGAGTAGACTCGCATTTTGTTATCCTGTGTGCTGAAAACTTTGTTCATATGCGCTAAGCAACGCTTGTTAATTTAAAATATTACCTTCTGTGCGGCCGTTTATCAAATCTGAGAGATGGCAAGTCGTCGGCTTCAGCCCCCACGCCACGAGTGCTGGGGTGTTCGGGATAAATTTGAGCACTCTTGTTCCCATTTTTGGGTCCATCTAGGGAGGCTCTCAACACAACGAACGAGGCAACCGGACTTATAATGCTTGAACACTCTCACTTAGCCATAGAATTCTATAATTTTAAATTTCGGCGAAGCCCCTAGTGTTCGGAAGGCCGGATTTGGGGCGCTATCCACGCCTGGGCCGGACAAAGCCGGTTCCTCGCTCTAAGCGGCATAAGTCTTTAGGGACTCGAAAAAGACCTCTCGAACAGCGACCGGCTCTCGCCTCATCATGACGGTCAGTTTTCGCTTTCTCCACTGAGGCGCTCGCCCAGCTCAACTGGGGCGCAATCGCAGTGATTCTCCTAGTGCTACCTTAGCCGATAAAATGGAACGTAAGGTACCAAAACATGGGAGCCGGGCAAACCCAACTATTGACCCAAGACATGATTCGGAGCCGATGCATATAATGCTATAAGTTCGGGGTGCCGCACTTGTGAAAGTGTTCGGACTTATCACACCATGATGCGGGAAACATAAGCCCCTGGTGTATTTAGCCGTACCAAAGTGTACGGATGCAACATGTCATAAATGAACATATGAATAAGAGAGAAATGCAATTATAAGCAAAAAGGTGCTGCATAGTTTATTCAAGAAATACTGTCGTGAATGCAGAACGATACAAATAGTGCGGTAAGCAAGGGATGGGACTATTAAACATGTCCCCCTCCAGGGGTAGGCTGCGGAATGGTGTATAAATCAGATTTAATGCTCGTAATGGAGACCACCTAGATATTCGTCGTAGCCTTTCTCCTTCCCTGGCTGTTGCATCGTGAGTTCGGCAGGTCTACTGCCGGACAGGGCCTCTGATGAACGGAGTCCTATGGGTAAAAAAAGAGAAAAAAAAGAATGACACACTTGAGAGCCCCTGGTGTGGTTAAGCCGCATTCCGGGCCTATCATGGTCGTGCCCCTCCCCCTATGCCCATGGTATCTCTAGAGCGTAATGATGTATGCGAAGGACGAGTCTTGCAATTTTGCAGGGGCTGGGGTTGGGGCCGCATTGCTACGCGTGCTCGGAACATGTCAGGTGGTCTTGTTGTAGGTTACTCCGGGCGCGTTTAGCCGTGTCCGGTCGCTTAACGGCCGGACTCGAGAATTTCCTTAAGAGGCTGCACTGTACTTCTGCTGCGAGAGCCGCTGTATGTTCCTCCGTTCGGAGAGAGCGTTCAGTGTTTCCGTTGACCGTGATGACTCCTCGAGGGCCTGGCATCTTGAGCTTGAGGTATGCGTAGTGCGGCACCGCGTTGAACTTTGCAAACGCGGTACGTCCGAGCAGAGCATGATAACCGCTGCGGAACAGAACTATGTCGAAGATTATTTCCTCGCTTCGGAAGTTATCCGGGGATCCGAAGACCACTTCCAGTGTAACTGAGCCTGTACAATTGGCCTCTACACCTGGTGTGACGCCTTTAAAGGTCGTCTTTGTGGGTTTAATCCTTGAGGGGTCTATGCCCATTTTGCGCACTGTATCCTGATAAAGCAGGTTCAGGCTGCTGCCGCCGTCCATCAGGACTCTGGTGAGGTGAAATCCATCGACGATTGGGTCTAAAACCAATGCGGCGAATCCGCCATGGCGGATGCTTGTGGGGTGGTCCCGTCGATCAAAAGTGATCGGGCAGGAGGACCATGGGTTGAACTTCAGGGCGACTGGCTCCATCACGTATACATCCCTGAGTGCACGCTTCCGCTCCCTTTTGGGTATGTGGGTTGCGTATATCATGTTCACCGTCCGCACTTGTGGGGGGAAACCCTTCTGTCCTCTATTGTTCGGTGGTCGAGTCTCTTCCTCGTCATCGCTATGCAACCCCTTGTCGTTGTTTTCGGCAATTAGCTTGCCTGCCTGCTTGAATACCCAACAGTCCCTGTTGGTGTGATTAGCTGGCTTTTCGGAGGTGCCGTGTATCTGGCACCAGCGATCGAGTATTCGGTCCAAATTGGACAGACCCGGAGTAGTTCTTTTGAATGGCTTTTTCCGCTGACCGGGTTTGGAGCCTCTGAATCCGGCATTGACTGCCGTATCCTCATTATTGTCACCATTAATGCGGCATTTGTTCTTGTTGCGACGCGACCTGCCATTGCGGTCCTTGATATCCGGACTGCCAGAATTTTTGCTGAGGTTGTTGCTGCGGGCTAGCCAGCTGTCCTTTCCCGCGCAGAAGCGGGTCATGAGTGATGTGAGGGCTGCCATGGATTTCGGATTTTCTTGTCCCAGGTGCCGGGCAAGCCACTCGTCGCGGATGTTATGTTTGAAGGCCGCGAGGGCCTCCGCATCCGGACAATCGACAATTTGATTTTTCTTAGTTAAGAATCGTGTCTAGAATTGTCTGGCCGATTTGTCTGGCTGCTGAATTATATGGCTTAGGTCGTCAGCGTCTGGTGGTCGCACATACGTGCCCTGGAAGTTATCAAGGAATGCGGCTTCCAGGTCCTCCCAACACCCAATTGATTCCGCTAGCAAGCTGTTAAGCCAGTGCCGAGCTGGTCCTTTAAGCTTGAGTGGGAGGTATTTGTTGGCGTGAAGATCATCACCGCGGGCCATGTGGATATGAAGTAGATAGTCTTCGATCCAAACCGCGGGGTATGTTGTGCCATCATAAGATTCAATATTCACGGGTTTAAACCCTTCGGGGATTTGATGATCCATTACTTCATCTGTAAAGCATAGTGGGTGTGCGTTGCCTCTGTTTTGGGCTATATCACGACGAAGCTCAAAAGAGCTTTGTCTACTGTGTTCGGCCCGGCCGGACTTGCTGTGTCCGGCGCGACGGTTGTCGTCGCGTATCATGGGGCACCCACGCGATCCGTAGATCAATCTTGATTGTCTTGCCTTATCCTCCAATATATCTCGCAAGTCCAGAGCGTTCCCCTGTGGCCTTGTGCTTTTCGAGCGATGCTGGGGTACGGTTCTAGTGGAGGGCCTAGAGGCCTCTCTGTCGCGGCCACGGGGTGGTCGGTCAGCCGTATTGTGTGCTGGTGATGCAGGTTTATATGCCTCCTCCTCTAATCGGGGGAGCAACTTGTGTTTGGGGTAGCTTTTGGAGGGGCATTCGAGCTCGTGCTCTTTGGCCGCAAGGACTTTAGTCCATCTGTCGGCTAGCAGATCTTGATCAGCTCTAAGCTGTGGCTGCTTTTTCTTGAGGCTGTTTGCCGTGGCCATAAGCCTGCGTTTAAAACGCTCTTGTTCGACGGGATCCTCAGGCACGACAAATTCATCGTCGTCGAGGCTTGCCTCGTCTCCGGAGGGAGGCATGTAATTATCATCCTCTACCTCTTCGTCTGCCGCTCTCTCATGAGGGCTGGCTTCTCCGTCCTCCTGTGCTGAATCTTGCTGGAGGGGGATGTCTTCGGCACTGTCTGGGGTGTTATTATCTCCGGTGCCGGAATCTCCATTCTTGCTGTGGCGGGATTTAGAGCGGCGCCGCTGACGCCGGCGCTTGGGCTGTTTCTTGGAGGGGTCATCCTCCACTGTTCCTTCGCCATTCCCATCCTTTGGGGTATCCACCATGTATATGTCATATGATGAGGTGGCTTTCCAGTGCCCAGTAGGCGCTGGTTCTTGGTCGTCTCCGGCATCATCGTCCATACCGTCGATGTCTTCGGAGTCGAAGTCTAGCATGTCGGTTAGATCATCGACAGTGGCTACTAAGTGGGTGGTGGGTGGGCTTTGAATTTCTTCGTCGTCCGCATCCCAACCGTCCCGACCGCAGTTCGGCCAGGGCTCTCCTGATAACGAGAGATACTCTAGCGAACTCAAGATGTCGCCGAAAGGTGCGTGTTGAAAGATGTCCGCAGCGGTGAACTCCATGATCGGCGCCCAATCGAATTCGATTGGAGGGGTCGCGGGAGGTTCGGAGTCCGGCGAGGAGTCCGGCACCTCAGAGTCACGAGATTCACAAGGGACAAGGCCAGTATTCGGCTCCATCGCCATAGAGGTTGCAGCCCCCGAGGCGGTGTCTAGCCACCCGTCCTCGATCTGCGCAACCGGCTCCGAATCGAGGGCCGGAGAGGGCTCATGTGCGGCCTCGAGGGCACTGTCCGGCTGCAGAGCTAAATCATGCGCATCGTGACAGTGCGGCGCGCTCGGCTGTGGCTCGAATCCATCGAAGATCAAGTCTCCGCGGATATCAGCCATGAAGTTCAAACTTCCAAATCTGACCTGACGACCAGGGGCGTAGCTTTTGATCTGCTCCAGATGGCCAAGCGAATTGGCCCGCAGTGCAAAGCCGCCGAATACGAAGATCTGTCCGGGGAGAAAAGTCTCACCCTGGACTGCGTCGTTGTTGATGATTGAAGAAGCCATTGAGCCTATCGGTGACGACACAGAGGAACTCTCAATGAAAGCACCAATGTCGGTGTCAAAACCGGCGGATCTCGGATAGGGGGTCCCGAACTGTGCGTCTAGGCGGATGGTAACAGGAGACAAGGGACACGATGTTTTACCCAGGTTCGGGCCCTCTTGATGGAGGTTAAACGCTACGTCCTGCTTGATTGATATTGATGATGTGGGTATTACAAGAGTAGATCTACCACGAGATCAAGGAGGCTAAACCCTAGAAGCTAGCCTATGGTATGATTGTTGTTCGTCCTATGGACTAAAACCATCCGGTTTATATAGACACCGGAGAGGGCTAGGGTTACACAGAGTCGGTTACAATGGTAGGAGATCTACATATCCGTATCGACAAGCTTGCCTTCCACGCCAAGGAAAGTCCCATCCGGACACAGGACGAAGTCTTCAATCTTGTATCTTCATAGTCTTGGAGTCCGGCCGATGATGATAGTTCGGCTATCCGGACACCCCCTAGTTCGGGACTCCCTCAACCACCTATCAGAACCACGCCAAAAACATTCGTGTCTCCAATTGCGTTTGAATCCTCCAAACCCTTCCCTTTACTTTCTTGCAAGTTGTATGCTTTAATTTCTGCTACCTATACACTCTTTGCATGCTTGCTTGTATTGTGTGATGATTGCTTGACTTGTCCTAAAATAGTTAAAATCTGCCAAACTCTAAAATTGGGAAAAGGTTAAGTTTTTATTGGTCAAGTAGTCTAATCACCCCCCTCTAGACATACTTTAAGGTCCTACATCATCAACCTTGAATTTCTGCTTCTTCGAGAAGGGATCCTTTGGCTTGGGCTGAGGAGTATCAGTCAATTGCATCACCACCTCGGGAATCACAATCTCAGGATCCACAGGCTAAGGAATTTCAGGCTCTTCTTCAGTTGCAGCCTGGGTCATCAATTCTTCATTGACATTTTCATCAGCACTAGTGGATGGAATCTCTTCATGGATAGATGGGGTTGCATGAGGTTCTTCAGATCCCATTTGTACTTCAGTAGCAACAGGGGACTGAGGAATTTGTTGAAGTGGAGTGAACAATGGAGAGTTGGGGTGCTGACTTTCCCAAAAGTCATCATTCAGCATGGGAGTGGTACAGCCAATGCCCACTTCCTCATCTTCCATTTCTTCAACGCCGGCCTCTTCAGCAGTAAACTGAGGCATAGGCAAGGAGACAATAGGTGTTGAAGGGATTGCATCCACTTCAATCTCTTCATCCAACTGCTCTGACGAAACAACAGAAGGAATTTCTTCATCTGATTCACTTGGAATCACATAATCTTGATCAAAAGGAACAAGGTCCTTTGATGGCATTGATGAGACAGGAACGACATCAATTGGGTTGTCAAATGAGCTTGTCAAAGGCTTCATCTTCTTCGGAGCTGAAGAATCTGATGAAGTTGATGCCTTCCTTTCCTTCACTATTGCACGCTCTGCAGCCTTGGTCTTCTTCACATCTGATGCAGATGGAAGGATTGGAGTTGGCGTTGGCGTTGGTCCAGGAGGAGCAGAGGAATTTGGTTCATTTTCTTCAGGCACAACTGATGCAGTTGCCCTGAGTTCTACATTTTCTTCAGGCGCAACACTAGTGGATGCCCTGGCAATTTCTTCAGCGGCTGGAATGCATTCATCAGCCCTGGTACTTTCATTTTCTTTAGTAGCGTAATTGTCATCAGTAGTGCTGGCATGTTCTTCAGTAGGTTGGACAGATGCTTCAGCCGGAGTGACTTCAATGCGCACAGGAGCAGCAGCACTTGAAGTGAATGGCTTCGTCAGCTTGACGAACCGGACCTTAGCGCCCTTCCAGTCAGCCTTGTAGGCTTCAAATTTTTTGCTGAGCTTCTTGATTTCAGCTTGCATCGCAATAAGCTGCTCAGGCGAAAGATTGAGGACGTTGTCCTTTAGGTAGCACTACTTCTTGTACTGCGCTTTCTTCAATGACCTTGCTTGGTCATACTTCCATTTTTCTTCTTCAATGAAGGTAGTCAAGACATGACTTTGACCAGGAGTGAGGTTCATCTCTGTCAAAGATGTGTTCGGGTCCTTGTGCCATAGATCGATGAAATCTAGGATCAACTTTGGATCCAGTAACATTGGCACATTGCTGCCTTTAGCTCTTGCGGCCTTGACCTGCCTGTCTCTGATAATTTCGGCAAGTTCTTCATCATCAGCCTCATCATCATCAGATGGCACTTGAAAGGCGACTTGCTTCTTGTGAGGACTTGGTCGAGGGCCTCATCCAGCAGTGGCCTTTTTTCTTCAGCAGAGAGGGGTGAGTTAAGGAATTTGGTGCAACTGAGGAACTTGCAGACGCTCTTGAGGCAGTTGAGATGCATGTAGTCCTTTGGCATGTGGCGAGATGCACAGGTGCAAAGGATTTAGTTGGAGCGGCAGAGTAGTTTGTCGGAGGAACTGAAGACTTTGAAGGAGGAGGAGCAGTTTGAGGAGTTGGGCGTGAGGGCTTTGAAGAATCTGGCCGTGAGGGCATAGCTGAGGAACCTGGCTTATGAGAAGGCTTCTTAGCCATGGCCTTCTTCGGCTTACTTGTAGAGGCCTCAGCAGCTATAGCAGCAGCAGCAGAGTCTTCATTGAATTTCCTCACTTCTTCTTTTGCTTGTTTCGCCAGTTTGGCCTGGCGCTTTGCCCATTCATCAGGATAATCCTCACAGCGCTTGAGGCTGGTGGGATCTGCCAATTGGCCAGGTGCCAACAGAGGTCTTGGGCATGGAGGGTTGAGAGCGAATTTGTTCATATACTTGGGAGTAACATATCTCTACTCCCTCCATTCCCGTGCCCATCTCCTCTCTATCCTTTGTATGCGCACCTTGCGCTGATTTTTTGTCCTCTTTGCCAAATTTGGCCTCATTAGGAGTGCGATAATCCTTGTATATGTCATCAGGGATCTCGAAAGCAGTATTGACCTCAGGCCTCTTTCCACCCTTCTATGGCTTCTTACCATCAACCATTTTCTTCAGCTGAGGAATGTGAACAATGGAATTTTCTGAAGATGTATGCAACTTTTCTTCAAGGAACGCTGCAAATGAGTTAAGTTGATGAGAACCTAGTGATTCAGTAGCAGACATGAGTACCTTTGAACAGAGTATAGTTGCGAGGAATTCGGAGAGGTCAAATGTGTTCTCAGAATGTTCTTCAAAAAGAATAAGTTTGAGGAATTTGACCAGAAGAGTGTTGAAGAATTTCACTAAACGTGCTTTGTCGGAGTAATGGGCCACGGGTAGGCTAACTCGAGTCCCAGGACCTTTCAAGACATCGGGGCAGGCCGCGCCCCTCAAGCTGAGTCCCAGGAGCGACTCCAAGACAAGCCGAGTCCCAGACGGCGACTCCGAGATAAGCCGACTCCGAGCTGGCGACCTCCAGAGAGGCCGACTATGGAGAGTCGGCCCATGACTCCTCCCTCATCTCGAAGTACGATGCGGGGTACGGTCACGGCATGGCCGTTCCCCCTGCTTACGAAGGGCCGGCATGGCTACAGTGAGCCGTATCGCTGGAAGATCTCCGGTGAGGCGCGGCACTGTTGCCATGCCTGCCCTGACCTCAGCCATAGTGTGCAGCACACTGTGCCCATGACGCCGGCCTGTACGACCCGAAGGCGTCGGGGCCTCCTGTCAGTGGGTGGGCCGAAGGCGGCCTGAGCGGCCTGCAGACGGACCTGTGGGAGTCCGCCTCCTTGGAGTCGGCCGACTCCTCCCCAGGGCCCCACGAGCCATTAACCAGATAGGATGGTAAATGGCGACAGTGATCGCCCGATAGATGGCGGCACTATTGCCACGACCCAATGACCGAGCCTGCGTCATCAGGAGTGCCGCTATAGTATCAAGCCTGTCCGCGGGACCCGCCAGTCGGCGGGCCCCAGAAGCCGGCGGGGAGGACGGCGGCCTAAGAGACAGACGGCTGGGACCCGCACCCAGCCGGATTACTATTGTACCCCCGGGGGGTAGGGCTATATAAACCCCCCGGGGCACCCATGCAAAGGGTTCGGACCTAGAGAGAGATAGACCAGATAGCACAGGGAGGAGAGAGCTAGCCTTGCCCTCTCCTGCGTCCCGAAACAGCTCCAGGAGCACCATTGTAGTCACTTTGCCTTAGTGATCATGCGGAGACCCCCCAGAGCAGCAGTAGGGGTGTTATCTCCTAGGAGAGCCCTGAAGCTGGGTAAGTTCCGCCGGCGTGCATGTCTTCGCCTCATCCCGCTTCCAGGCACCGGCGACGTTCTACTCGCTCCAACCATGATAAGCCATCCTTTGGCATATGTCGTATCCAACCCCCGACATTTGGCGCCCACCGTGGGACGAGGTGCACCGTCGTCTGGAGATCTGCTCTGGACGGGAACCCTGTTCCTCCCCGGCGAGCACAGCCAGCCCGGCACGCCGGATGGCGTCTGTGCCGACGCGCTGCACGGCGCTGAGATTGCCTATGCGGCCAGCTGCCTCACCGATCTTATCGGCGAGGTTCGCCTCTCCGATGAGCCTGCGTCCGACGCAGCCATGAGTGGCCCCGAGAGCCTCCTCGCGGGCCTCCTCGACCAACTCCACGTCACCGGCGAGCCTGCCGCGGACCTGGAGTCCATAGGATCCACCGACCCGATGCTGGTCGACTCTGACACGCGTCGCTCGATGTGTTCCCCACCAACGTGGTGGTCTACGACGAGCCGCTCTCATACGCGGGGAGCGGTGGAAGCACCATCACTGAGGTCCCTATCCTCGACCACGGCGAGCGCTCCGGCGAAGGAGCCCACGACCCACTTGACGCGGCCCTGCGAGACCTTGCAGCGCCGATTCCGAAAGACGCCGACGTCGAGACGCTGGAGGCGCTCCGCCTTCAGCTCGTCGAGGGCGCGAAGAAGATGGCAAGCATGAGGCGCTTGTCAGAAGCTTACTAACGCGAGATGGATCGCACCGTAGGCGGCTCGCCGGCTCCAACCGGGCCTAGCCGCCTAGGCGCGGTCCGACAGCGCGGCGCGGCAATCGCCAACCTCTTTGGTGCTGATCGTCTTGTGTATGCCACGCCCGCAGAGAATATCTGTGCCGCCCAGGCGGCAGCAGAGAAGCTCGACAACTTGGAAGGCGAAGAGCGCCGCACAATGACGGAGCGAGTTCAGCAGCTCCTGGACGCGGCTGCCGCGCAGAATGATGCCGACTGCCGCACCGAGGCGCCGCAGCGCCAAAACAACGACGCACCGCCTCGCCGAGACCAAGGTGCGACGTCTCGGACGCCGACTGGCGGGGCCCGTGGGAAGAAGTACAAGGAGCCGGCTGTCAGCCACAGTCGGACTCACATCACCATCGAGCGCGACCAAGACGGCCGCCCCAAAGCAGTGGAACGGCGGGACGACTACCTGCCTCCCCCTCCTCGCAGAGAAAGGCGAGTCTCCCTGCCGCCCGTGGAACATCCGACTCTCGGTGACCGCCTTGGCCGCCGAGAGGGAGTCGGAGAGAACGACGCCCGCCACCGGATCGACCGACTCCACCGATCCCTGGCGCTGGAAGAAGAAGACGAGTTGGGTCCCCCCCTGCTTTGGACCCCGTTTCCGAGATGAGCCCTTCCCCAAAGGGTTCACGCTCCCCCGAGACACGCCCAAATATACCGGCACCGTGAAGCCGGAAGATTGGCTAATCAACTACTCCACAACCGTCAACATAGCGAACGGCAACAAGCGTGTTGCCGTAAGATATGTCCCGCTCATGATCGAGGGCTCGGCCCGGACGTGGTTGAACAGTCTGAAGCCTCGCAACATCAACAGCTGGGTCGGCTTCACCGAGGTTTTCGTCCGCAACTTCACCAGCACGTACAAGCGACCTCCCAAGCAATGCCAACTCTCCTTGTGCGTGCAAGGCCCTGACGAGTCTACTCGCGACTACCTCACGCGCCGGGGCGAACTCCAGAACTCCTGCGAGGGCGTGCACGAGGTGCAGGCCATCGAGTACTTTTCTGCCGGGTGCAGAGAAGGCACCCTCCTCAAGCACAAGCTCCTCTGCGACGAGCCAGAGACCCTTGATGAGCTGCTGATCACAGCGGACAAGTACGCCACGGGCGACTCCTCCATGAAGGCGGAGATTCGGGTCAGCACAACTGGCAAAGTCGCCCCTCAGGCTCCAAGAACTCCGGCTGGAGACACCAGTCGGCGGCAACAGCAGAATGACCAGAAGCGCAAAGCCCCGCAGCCGACTTCCAGCAGTCGGCTAGTGGCAACAGCAGAGGACCAGCAGTTGGAGGGACCGCCTCCGGCGAAGCGACAAAAGGGCGGCAAGTCCAACTGGCTGCCGGCTTTCTCCTACGAGCAGACTCTAGATGGTCCCTGCAAGTTTCACAGCGGCGCAAAGCCATCAAACCACACCACCAGGAAATGCCACTGGCTGACCAGAATCGCCAAGGGGGACGGCCTGCTCCCTCCCCCTCCTGCTGGGCTGCCTCCTCCACTGCCGCCCCAGCAGCCGGCCGTCAGGCCAGTCGGCGCGATACAAGACGAGTTCCCGGATGAGCACGGAGCCTATGTGGTGTTCACCAATGTAGCGGATGACCGACGCAGCAGGCGCCAACAGCAGCAAGAAGTAAATGTGGTCGCATCAAGTACTCCAGAGTTCATGCATTGGTCCGAAAATCCTATCAGTTGGAGCAGAGCTGATCACCCAGAGGTGATGCCGAGTCCAGGCTCCTACGCCTTGGTCTTAGGCGCCACACTCACCACAGATAGGCGGGCCGCTCGCTTCTCGCGAGTACTGATAGACGGAGGCAGCAGTATCAACATCCTGTACAAGGATACAATGGAGAAATTAGGAATCAAGCGAAGACAGCTTCAGAGCAGCCGGACTGTGTTCCACGGAATCTTCCCTGGCCTTTCCTGCTCACCAATCGGCAAGATCCTGATAGATGTCCTCTTCGGAGACAAGGATCATTTCCGCCGAGAGCCAATTTGGTTTGAGGTGGTGGACCTTTAAAGCCCATATCATGCATTGCTTGGCCGACCCACCTTGGCCAAGTTCATGGCGGTCCCCCACTACGCCTACCTCAAGATGAAGATGCTGAGTTCCAAGGGAATCCTAACCGTGTCCGGCGACTACAGGAAGTCGTCCGCTTGCGCGGCCGAAAGCAGTCGGCTGGCCGAGTCCTTGGTGATCGCGGCTGAGAAACAACTTCTTGATCGGGTCGTGGCGATGGCCGGCAAGCAGCCCGAGTTATCGCCCGACCCAAGGAGTCGGAAGCAGAAGGATCATTCAAGCCAGCCAAAGAAACAAAGAAGATACCGTTGGAACCGGAGCACCCGGAGAGGTACGCTGTCATGGGCACGGGCCTTGACAGCAAATAGGAAGGCGAGCTCGTCGATTTCCTCCGTGAGAATCGCGACATCTTCGCATGGTCCCCCAAGGACATGCCTGGTGTCCCGACGGAATTCGCCGAGCACAAATTACACGTCCAATCTGATATGAAGCCCGTCAGGCAGCCCTTTCACCGCCTGTCAGAAGAAAAAAGAAGAGTTGTTGGAGAAGAAATAGCCCGGCTCCTGGCAGTCGGCTTCATCATGGAAGTGTTTTTTCCAGAGTGGCTGGCAAACCCAGTACTAGTGTTGAAGAAGAACAAGCAGTGGTGGATGTGCATTGATTACACGAGCCTCAACAAAGCTTGCCCCAAGGACCCGTTTGCTCTGCCAAGAATCGATCAGGTGATAGACTCCACAGCCAGATCCGAGCTGTTGAGTTTCCTAGACGCATATTCAGGATATCACCAGATCAAGCTGAACCTGGCTGACAGACTGAAGACCGCCTTCATCACACCGTTTGGAGCCTTCTGCTACCTGACCATGACGTTCGGCTTAAGAAACGCTGGCGCCACCTTTCAGCGTTGCATGCAGAAATGCCTCCTGAAGCAACTCGGCAGAAATGCCCACGTCTATGTGGATGATGTAGTGGTGAAGACAGAGAAGCGTGGAACCTTGCTGGAGGACCTCAAGGAAACCTTTGAGAATTTGCGCCGATTCCAGATCAAGCTCAACCCAGAGAAGTGCGTTTTTGGAGTACCAGCCGGCCAGCTACTCGGTTTCCTGTTCTCTGAACGCGGCATAGAGTGCAATCCTGTGAAGATCAAGGCCATCGAGAGGATGGAAGCACCCAGACGACTGTTAGATGTGCAGAAGTTCACCGGCTGTTTGGCATCCATCAGCCGATTCATCAGTCGGCTGGGCGAGAAGGCTCTCCCCTTGTATCAGCTCATGAAGAAGACGACCTTCTTTGAGTGGACTCCCAAGGCGGAGAGGCTTTTCTCCAACTAAAGAAGATGTTGACAACTCCCCCTGTGCTGTCGGCTCCGACTCCCAAAGAGCCCATGCTCCTATACATCGCCGCCACCAGCCGAGTAGTCAGCACAGTCATTGTAGTCGAGCGCAAGGAGGAAGGCAAGGCGCTACCTGTCCAGAGACCGGTATATTACTTGAGCGAGGTACTGTCGGCCTCCAAGCAGAACTACCCCCATTACCAGAAGATGTGCTACGGCGTGCATTTTGCCGCCAAGAAATTGAAGCCTTACTTCCAGGAGCATCCAATCACTGTGGTCTACACAGCTCCACTAGCCGAGATCATCGGAAGCCGAGATGCTTCTGGCCGAGTGGCCAAATGGGCCATCGACCTGGCCCCCTACACCATCTACTACGAGCCCCGAATAGCCATCAAGTCGCAAGCACTGGCCGACTTCCTCGTCGACTGGGCCGAGACCCAGTATCTGCCGCCAGCGCCCGACTCCACCCATTGGCGGATGTACTTCGACGGCTCCAAGATGCGCACCGGCTTGGGAGCCGGCGTTGTCCTCACTTCCCCCAAGGGCGACAAGCTCAGATATGCGCTGCAGATCCACTTCGTCGCCTCCAACAACGTGGCCGAGTACGAGGCGCTCATCCACGGGCTCCGGCTTGCCAAAGAACTCGGCATTCGCCGGATCCTGTGTTATGGCGACTCTGACTTTGTGGTCCAGCAATCATCCGGCAATTGGGACACCAAGGATGCAAATATGGCGAGCTACCGTTTCCTCATCCAGCAACTCAGTGGATACTTCGAGGGGTGTGAGTTCCTCCACGTGCCAAGGAACGACAATGACCAAGCAGACGCCTTGGCACGAATCGGCTCCACCCGCCAGGCAATACCATCTGGTGTCGCCCTCCGGTGCCTCCTCAAGCCTTCTATCAAGCCGTCACCAGAATCAGATTCAATCTTTGTGCCGGCTCCGCCTGAGGAAGACGGTTCCGACTCCAAGAAACACACAGTCGAAGCCGGCCCGGGGACTTCAGAACCCGGCCCGGAGACTGCAGTGGCCAGATCGAAGACTCCAGAGCTCGGCCCGGGGACTGCTCCAGTCGGCCCCGGGACTTTGTCAAATCAGCAAGCGGCTGCGGACTCCAACCCGCCGCCTCCCAGCCCGGCCGCCCTTGTCCAAGTCGCACTAGTGGCAGTTGAAGAAATAGCAGCACCTTCATGGGCCCAGCCCATCCTCAGGTTCTTAGTAAACAGAGAGCTGCCAACCGATGAAATCTTGGCTCAGCAAGTGCAACGCCGAGCAGTAGCCTACACCATAGTCAACAGAGAGCTGGTCAGGCGCAGCGTTACCGGCGTCTTCTAACGTTGCGTTGAGGCAGAACAAGGCCAAGCAATCCTCAGAGACATCCATGAAGGCAAGTGCGGTCACCACACGGCCTCCAGGGCACTCGGCGCAAAAGCCTTCCGGCACGGTTTCTTCTGGCCAACCGCCCTGGAAGAGGCCAAAGAGTTAGTCCAAAAGTGCAAGGGGTGCCAGATTTTCCATTCCAAGCCACTTCAGCCAGCTTCCGCACTCAAGACTATCCCCATCGCCTGGCCCTTTGCAGTCTGGGGCCTGGACATGGTGGGACCATTCAAGACGGCACGAGGTGGCTTGACTCACCTACTTGTCGCAGTAGACAAGTTCTCCAAGTGGGTGGAGGTGAAACCCATCAAGAAGTTGAATGGTCCGACTACAGTGACCTTCATCGCTGACATCACAACTCGGTACGGCATCCCACACAGCATCATCACCGACAATGGCACGAATTTTGCAAAAGGCGCCTTGGCCCGTTTCTGCGTGACACAGGGCATCCGACTGGACTTAGCGTCCGTTGCTCATCCGCAGTCAAACGGCCAGGTGGAGCGAGCGAATGGCCTCATCTTATCCGGCATCAAGCCTCGACTCGTTGTACCGCTGAGCGATCTTCCGGCTGTTGGCTTGAGGAGCTGCCAGTCGTCCTTTGGAGTCTGCATATGACTCCAAACAAGTGAACCGGCTTCACACCCTTCTTCCTCGTCTATGGTGCCGAAGCCGTCATCCCAACGGACATAGAGTTCGACTCCCTGCGAGTCACCATGTACACCGAGGAAGAAGCAGAAGAAGCACGTCAAGACGGCGTCGATCTGCTGAAAGAGGGCCGGTTGTTGGCACTCAGCCGATCCAGCATCTACCAGCAGAGTCTGCGTCGATACTACAACAGGAAGGTCAGGCCAAGATCTTTCTAAGAAGGCGACCTTGTGCTCCGGCTGATCCAGCGAACAGCCGGCCAGCACAAGCTGTCGTCACCCTCGGAAGGCCCCTTTATCATCAGCAAGGTGCTAGGGAACGACGCATACTATCTGATCGATGGTTAGAAGCCCCGAGCGCGCAAGAGGGACGACTCCGGCAAAGAGACAGAGCGCCCGTGGAATGCAAATCTTCTTCGAAGATTTTACAGTTGATGCAGTATGTATCACACTACCCCTTTGTATTAAAGTACTAACACTTTGGGCCCCCAGAGACGAGCTCGGGGACTGCCCTTTTTGTTATCTGTATGATAATAATTATGCCTTCGAGTACATTACTTTCGTTACAAGCCGCTTGGCACCGGGCCAGACTAGTCGGCCCGGGGACTCGCCGCCTTGCGCTATGAGGAGCTTCCCGCAGCCAGACAAGTAGTGCGTGGTGCCCAATCCACCTCCTGGCAAAGCCGCAGCTCGCAGAGCGACTATGAGGCGGGCAGGAGTGAGGAAGAACGGGCGCCCACACAAAAAAATGGCTAAGGACCTAAAGCACGAACATAGCGTAAGACGGCCTTCAGCATTTCTGAAGCAGAAAGACGACTCATGAGTAGCCGGCTCGCCATCTTTATTAGCCTCTATCAAGGACGGCCGACTCTTGGGTAGTCGGCCTGTCGCTTTCTATCCGACTTGCTAAAGAAACTCTAAACGGCCCAGTACTTGCCTTCCCGAAGTAGCCAAGCACTTGACCCAGCGACAGTCCGCAGAGCGGCTGTCCGACTGGCAAGGCAGCGACTAAAGGAAGGCGGCAAAGGGAAAAGCCTAAAGAGCAGTAAGCAAGGAAAGACAGAAATCGGATAAATATTTACATAGGCCCTTGGCCGAATCTTCGAATATAAGTTCAAGATACACCCCGCGGGTGGAATTGTTCGAATCTAACAAAGTTTTCAAAAGATTACTAAGACAGACAAGCAGAGGCGAAAAAGGCAGCCTAGGAGGCGGCATCTGGGATCGGAGGATCGGAGGAGACGGCGGTGTCAGGCGCTGGGGCAGTCGGCTGGGCGGTCTCGGTTTGATCGCCTCCGGCGGTAGTCGCCTTCTCTCGACGTGGCTCGTTGCTGGAGGCGCGGTCGAGCTGAGGCTGGCCGCCTGCTCCGTCTTCTCGCACCTCCACCTCGCCTTCGTCCTCCGCCTCGTCCTCCTCCTCGGTGCTGGAGTCGATCACCTCCGCCGAGTCCTCGCCATACTCCGGGTTCATCCCGAACCACTCTGGCAGCACTTCCTCGCCGCCTTCAGCCAACTCGGGGATGAAGACACTAGTGTCCGTGTACTCGGCGATGGCCGCCGCACACTCGATAAGGGCGCCCTCCACGGCCTCCAGCTCGGCCTGGGCTTCTGACCGGAACGCGGCCAGACGGTCCAGGTCCAGCCCTGGATACCACGCCTTGACGAACTCCAAGGCCCGGCGCGCTCCGGCCCGGGCCGAGGAGCCCTTCCAGGCCTCAAGACGGCCGGCAGCGACCTCCAGCCAGTCGGCAGTTCGGCTGGTGGTGCACAGAGCCGGCGTGCCTGGCCACAGGACGGCAACCGCTTGGGCGCCGGCATGCTGAGGCCGGCGCATCAGCTGGTGAGCCGGACGAAGACGGGCTTCAATGCTCAGAAGCTGCTCATCGATGGTTCGGGGGGCATTAGCGGCGATCTCCTCACCGTTTGCCCTTCGCGCCTCACAAGCAGCCTCCATGGCCAGAGGGACTGCCTGCGAGTGACCAGGGAAGAAGTCTGCCAAGACAAAAAAGAAGCAAGTCGAAAAATCAGAAGTCGGCCTGACACATAGTCGGAAGCCCGAAGAAACGAAAGAAACTTACCAACAACGATATCCTCAATCTCGTGGAAGCCGAAGGTCAACATCGCCTCCCTGTCAGTCCAGGAGGAGCACTCGCTCTCAAACTCGGCCAGGAGAGCGGCCTCCTTCTTCTCGGCCTCGTCATGCGCCTTCTTGAGCAGCTCCTTCTGCTCGGCCAGCTGTGCCGCCAGCAGGTCGCGCTTCGCGGCAAGCTTGCCATGCTCCTCCTCCTTGGCACGCCGGGCGGTATTGGCCTCGCCCAGCTGCTCCTGAAGAGCGGCGTTGGCTCCTGAAGAACGAAAGAAGAGACAAATAAGTCGTCAGCAGAGAAGATCGCCGGGAAGATCCGGCCCGACTGCTCAGCAGTCAGCCCGAATCTCGGGGACTATAGCCCGTGGGTGCGCCAGCGCGCCCCCGCGAAGAAGAAGAACTTACTCTGGCTTTCCGACAAGTCGGCAGCCCGCTTGCTCAACTCCTCAACATTGCGGTTGATGGCAGTGGCATGGAGGTTGTGATACTCCTGCAATAAGTCATTAAAGACAAAGTTAGTATTTGGAACTCACTAGAGGGAGTTCCGAACCGCCTGCTCAGCAGCCGGCCCGGAACTCGGGGACTACACCCAGTGGGTGCGCTGGCGCGCCCCCACAGAGAAAAACATGAATCAAAAAGGAAAAGAAACTTACTCGGACGGCCGTTCGTGCGGCCAGATGCGCTCTGGTGCAGGCTTGAAGGGTGTCGCCTTCGGCCCGCAGCTTCGCCTGGACTTCCAGAAGCGATTGATTTAGCGGCCCGGTGCCGCCTCCGTGCAACCACCCAGTGGGCGCGGCGCTTGTGGCCTCGGCGTCTAGGGTTGCCGAGCTGGCAGCGCCGGTCTCCCGAGGTCGCAGCGCCAAGGTCGCCCTCTCAAGACGGCGGCGCACCGGCAAGGCGACTTGGAGAAGCAGCCGCGCCTCGGCCTCATCCGCGACCGGCGGCTTCGACGGACCCACCGGCTGTTTGCCGTGCGGTCTCCCAGATGGCGGTGGAGGCGGCGGTGGCGACACGAGAGTGTCCGACATAGAAGCCTCGCTGCTCTCCTTCTCCACGACGGGGTTCTCGGTGCCGGCCTCTCCGGTCTGCCCCGTGAACTCCGGAGGCGGCGGTGCAGACGACAGTGGGGGGACGAGCATCGCCGATCGGCGACGCGCGGCCTCCTCGGCATGCCGTCTCAGTGCAAGGGCGGCTTCGGCTTCCTCCAACTTCTTCTAGGCGGAGGCGGCCGCCCTGTCGGCCTCCGCCTTCTCCAGACGTTCGGCCTCCTCCTCCTCACGCTTCTCCTGCGCATTTTGCTCCGTCGCCTCCCAGAGGTCGGCGGCGGGGTCGGCCCGCCGAGTATTGGCGGACGTCTCTGCCGACCCCATGACGGAGGGGATGGCGACTCTCTCAAGGGAAAGAGGGGCCCTGAAGAAGAATGGAGGGAGTATAAAACAAGACTCGGACAAGATTCAACGAAGGAAAATAAAAAAGCGCAAAGACTTACGCAGAGACTAGCGGTGGCCTTCTCACTTCCCTTCGGAAGAGGTTGGCCTTCGTGGCCGCCTCCTCCCGTCTGGTCACGGCGGCCGCCCCCTTTATCTTCTTCAACTTGCCGCCGAGCGCACTCGGCCCGACGTGACGCCTCTTCAAACCGCCTTGGCCGGCGGAGGAACCGACCTTCGGCTAGTGGCGCGGGGCGACCTCCCCTTCGGCGTCGTCATTAGGCCAGTCGGCGACGGTGGCCGAGGGCCTGAAGTCGCCTTCTGTTCCTTCTCTCCCGCCTTCGGCGTCGGCTTCCATCGCCGCCGTCCCCAAGTCGGGGTCATCGATGTCGCTCTCCGCACGATCGGGAACATACTCGTGGGGCTGTCTCGTGGCGCCGGCTGCAGGCTGCATAAGGGGATTCTAGCTCAGAAGAATCCAAGAAGAGTCAGAAGCCGGAGTTGGCCGCAAAGAAGACAAAACAATAGGGGGACGCGACTTACCACTGGTGGGGGGTTGTCGTGCGAGTACGGCTCCTTGCCGAACTGCCAGTCCTCCTTGAACTCGTAGTGCGCGATATGGTTCACCAAGTTCGCCACCTCCTTGCGGGGCATCTCCTTGGTGCTCATCCGACTTGGGTCTCGGAGGCCGCTCATCTGACAGATCAGGTGAGGCCGGCCTTGGAGCGGGAGAACTTGGCGCGCCACGAAGGCGGCCAGCAAGTCCGCCCCGACGAGACCCTCCGACTGCGTCAAGACTCGGAGTCGCGCTATGGCGGCGGCCCCGGCGGGAGTCAGCGTCTTGACTCGGTGAGACCAGCTGGGGAGCCTCCCAGTTAGGGGGGCGGCGTTGTAAGGCGGCAGGTTGACCCAGTCGCCGTCGGAGGCGAGGTTCTTCACGTAGAAGTATGAGCGCTGCCACATCTTCACCGACTTGATCAGCATGATGGGAGGAAAGGGATTGTCAGCCGTCGAGCGTCGCACCGTGACGTAGGCGCCGCACTGAGCCGGCATGCCGGCGACGTGTGTGCCGAGCTTAGAAGAGAAGAATTCTCCCCACAGCTCGATGGTGGGGAGAACACCGAGGAAACCTTCGCATAGAGTGGCGAAGGCGGAGAGCAACACCACCTTATTCGGAGTGAGGTGGTGCGGTTGAAGGTTGTGGAACTCCAAGAACGAGCGGAAGAAGCCGCTCGCCGGCAGCCCCAGGCCGCGCATGAGGTGCGAGCGGAAGATGACCCGCTCGCCCTCCTCCGGCGCCGGCCGGATCTCCCCCTCCGGCGCGGCGCGGGCGCGCACGAGGTCCGCGCTGGGGAGACGGCGTGTCCGGCGGAGGAACTCGATGTGTTCCTCTTCTACCTCCGAGCCGTCCCACACGCCAGAGCGCACGGCGGGGGCCGCGGCGGAGGAAGAGCTCATCGCCATGGTGTGGAGTGCTCTTGCTCAACGACGGAGGCAGGAGGGAGAGAAGGCAAGATGAGGCGGGGGAGCGGGGAAGAAGGGCGCGCGTGCTGTGCCGCTCCGCTCCCCCCGCCTACTTATAGCCCTGTGGGCTGAGAAGCCGAGGGGGCGGGCATGGGATTAACTACGCACGATGCCCCATGCCGCCCCACGATTTACCCCATGAAGTTACTGCACGCAGTAACGACATGGGAAAACCAACCGTCCACGGCCGCAACGGATCCGTTCGTATGCCGAGGCACGGTAGTGGCGGGTCCCGCCTGACGGCCCGTCCCGTCGCGCGCGTGGGCAGGCAGACTGTCCTCTCCACATGGCGCCATGCGATAGGACCGCCCTGATGGCTGCAGGGAAGCGTATCAGGCACGCCGCCTGGTTTCCCGCCACGACTTTCGAGCTGCGGCTCTTCGCTAAACATCCGACTCTCGACAGTCGCCCAAGGGAAGCCGGCAGTCGAGTTCCAGAGTCCGCTCCTGGAAGGTTGAAACTGCTGAAGCCCCACAATGCAGCGTTCGCAGGGCTTCACCAGCTTCGGGGACTACTGTCGGAGTAATGGGCCACGGGTAGGCTAACCAGAGTCCCAGGACCTTTCAAGACATCGGGGCAGGCCGCGCCCCTCAAGCCGAGTCCCAGGAGCGACTCCAAGACAAGCCGAGTCCCAGACAACGACTCCGAGATAAGCCGACTCCGAGCTGGCGACCTCCAGAGTACGGTCCATGACTCCTCCCTCATCTCGAAGTACGATGCGGGGTACGGTCACGGCATGGTCGTTCCCCCCTGCTTACGAAGGGCCGGCATGGCTACAGTGAGCCGTATCGCTGGAAGATCTCCGGCGAGGCGCGGCACTATTGCCATGCCTGCCCTGACCTCAGCCACAGTGTGCAGCACACTGTGCCCACGACGCCGGCTTGTACGACCCGAAGGCGATGGGGCCGCCTGTCAATGGGTGGGCCGAAGGCGGCCTGAGCGCCCCGAAGACGGACCTGTGGGAGTCCGCCTCCTTGGAGTCGGCCGACTCCTCCCCAGGGCCCGACGAGCCATTAACCAGATAGGGTGGGGAATGGCGACAGTGATCGCCCGATAGATGGCAGCACTGTTGCCACGACCCAATGATTGAGCCTGCGTCATCAGGAGTGCCGCTACAGTATCAAGCCTGTCCGCGGGACCCGCCAGTCGGCGGGCCCCAGAAGCCGGCGGGGAGGACGGCGGCCTGAGAGACAGACGGCTGGGACCCGCGCCCAGCCGGATTACTATTGTACCCCCGGGGGGTAGGCCTATATAAACCCCCTGGGGCACCCATGCAAAGGGTTTGGACCTAGAGAGAGATAGACCAGATAGCACAGGGAGGAGAGAGCTAGCCTTGCCCTCTCCTGCCTCCCGAAACAGCTCCAGGAGCACCATTGTAGTCACTTTGCCTTAGTGATCGTGCAGAGACCCCGCAGAGCAGCAGTAGGGGTGTTATCTCCTAGGAGAGCCCTGAAGCTGGGTAAGTTCCGCCGGCGTGCATGTCTTCGCCTCATCCCGCTTCCAGGCACCGGCGACGTTCTACTCGCTCCAACCATGATAAGCCATCCTTTGGCATATGTCGTATCCAACCCCCGACATGCTTTGTCTTAGTTCCGGAGTTGTATAGATCGAAGATCCACACAATTGAGGAATCTTGAAGAAAAAATTATTTCTTAGAGAAACGAATCAAGAGCAGATGACATGTGAGGTGTTCAGTGTGTGAAGATTTGAAGAATAAACACCTTTGAAGATTTTTAAGAAAAAATTTGAATCAACGAGGGCAGTAAAAGTAACTTTTAATTACCCTTGATGAAGAACACAACGAATTGGGAAGTGTAGATGTGAAGTTCGTCAGTTCAGATCTTCCACGCCCTAACTCGGTAGAGGAAGACAGCTACGGCGGCGACAGAGTGAAGAAATCCACAGCCGGTGCAAGTACGACGGCGACGAGGTTGAGGCAGTGAAGCTCTTCCTCACCGGCGACAATGAAGTTGCGACGGCGCTAGGGTTTGAGAAGCTCGAGCGGGAGTGAGAACGAGCGGATTTAAAATGAAGTGAGGAAGGGGAGGGGGTATTTATAGTCAGAGTGAAAAATTGTACGCCCGACGAAATCGGACGAACGTGCCCCTGACCCTTCTCATTCGCTTGACATGTTCACCCACGTACTGAGAGGTGGTGATCGTGTGAGATCGTGGGTGAATAGAAAAGTATTATCGAGGGGTGCGGAACTATTTGAGAGGCAAAGCCAAAATTTTAGATAAGATAAGTTAAAAGTTTCATTCGCAAATTCTTCAGCTGACAAGGACACAGTGAAGATTTTGAACGAGTTTCAAATAGAACGCACATGAAGAATTTGTAAAAAGATTGGGTTGAGTTTAGCATAGAGGGGGAAGGGTCCGATCACATTCACTTAGCAAAAAAATCAACTTGAAGAATTAGCAATAAGTGAATGTTGTAGAGGACATAAACTCATATATATATATAATCAAATGAGGAACAACGATGGAAAGAGTGAAGACAATGCAAAGTTGAAGAATTTGAAGAACTAAGGAATTTCAAAAGCTGAGGAAAAACTTAAATTGAAGATTTTTAACTTTTGGTGGTGGTGTATCCCACCGTATAATAAAGCTGATTTCAGACACCGCGTACAATTATCATAGGGCTCTGAGAATCAATTTCTTTATTAATTTCTTCACACTTAGAGGGTTAGTCTTCATTGATTGAAGAAACACGTTACTTTGTGTGTTGCGCATCTAAGTCATCAATTTTGCATAAGTGTTAGGATGAGTGTCCTTTTCAAAGAACATTCGAAGATTCTAGGATATTTAGCTCACACCGCAACTTGCTAAATCTCTTCTCATCCAAGGGCTTAGTGAATATATCGGCTAGATGTTCTTCAGTCCGTACATGCTCAATAGAGATGTCGCCCTTCCACACATGATCATGAAGAAAATGATGACGAATTTGGATGTGCTTTGTCTTCGAGTGCTGAACTGGGTTGTGAGCAATCTTTATTGCACTCTCATTGTCTCAGTAGAGAGGCACATTCTTCATGTTGACGTCGTAGTCCTTGAGAGTTTGCCTCATCCACAGCAATTGAGCAGAGCAAGAACCAGCAGCAATGTACTCAACTTCAGCTGTAGATAGTGATACATAGTTCTGTTTCTTCGAGGACCAACACACCAAAGATCGTCCGAGGAAATGGCATGTGCCAGATGTTGACTTGCGGTCCACACGATCACCAGCATAGTCAGAGTCTGAATATCCAATAAGATCAAAAGCCGAGCCCTTGGGGTACCATAATCCAAGTGTTGGTGTGTGAGC
The DNA here is from genome assembly GCF_002162155.2 of Triticum dicoccoides. Lineage (NCBI taxonomy): Eukaryota > Viridiplantae > Streptophyta > Magnoliopsida > Poales > Poaceae > Triticum > Triticum dicoccoides. The sequence continues at coordinate 666,517,759 of NC_041383.1, read as the reverse complement.
TAGATATCAAAGAATATGCATCACATGATTATGGTGTGATTCCTTCGGTGTAGCTTGAAATCGGGCACACATGCAAACAATAAGCATAATATCCGGCATAGATGCACATAGGTACAATAAAGAGCCAATCATGGAACGGTATACCTTTTGATCGAAGTCTTTACCATTTTCATTAGTGCATAGATGGCCACTTGTGGGCATAGGAATATTGACCCCTTTGCAATTTGCATGCCGAATTTCCTCAATACATCTTTGAGGTATTTCTCCTGAGATATGAATATGCCATTGCACTGTTGACGAATTTGAAGACCTAAAAAGAATTTCAATTCTCCCATCATAGACATTTGATATTCTTCACTCATCATATAGGCAAATTCATCACTGTAACGTAGGTCAGTACAGCCAACGATAACATCATCAACATATATTTGGCACACAAACAATTCACCATCATAAGATTTAGTAAAAAGAGTTGGGTCGAGTGAACCGGGTTTGAAGCCTTTCTTCATGAGGAATTCCTTCAAAGTATCATACCACGCCCGAGGGGCCTGCTTGAGGCCATACAGGGCCTTATTGACTCTGAAGACTTTGTTAGGATGTTTTGGATCTTCAAAACCGGGGGGTTGAGCAACATATACTTCTTCCTCAAGCTTACCATTAAGGAATGCACTTTTCACATCCATTTGATATAAAGTGATATCATGATGGTTAGCATAAGCAAGTAATATGCGGATAGCCTCAAGTCTAGCAACAGGTGCAAAAGTTTCATCGAAATCAATTCCTTCAACATGTGTGTAGACTTGAGCTACAAGCCGTGCCTTATTCCTCACTACAAAGCCATTTTCATCTTTCTTGTTGCGGTAGATCCACTGTAAGTGCATCTAGTGCCCCTTTGTGATTTTGGTGTATTGAAGACTTATAGGTTAAGGGACGGATGTGTTTGTGAGTGTACACAGGTCTATAAGTCTATGATGAGTTTGATATTTACAGAGAAAGTTGACCCCTAAAAATGAAGTTCTTCGACTGAAGACTTTTGATTTCTGAAGACTTTCTGAAGACTCTGAAACTGAAGAAATTACTGGGACCTTGAAGACTTGGTAATCATTCAAGCAACATGAAGCATGAAGAATCTTGTTTTTATAGTTTCATTTTCTCTTTCTTGAGTCATAGGAAACACCGTACTATTAAAGGGGGTCGAGGAAATACTAAGGAAAAAATTTCCATGTGATGCTCAACTCAAAATCCTACACCTACCAATCCCTTCGAGTGAAGCCATTGGAAATCTCATACAGTTCAGTCATATTCTTCTATGACAGAGACGAAGTTCTTCTGGTCTCTGAGGAATTTGTTTTGACTGAGGAGTTACGAATTCGCCAGTGTGGATTGCCTACACTGTGAGGAACATGATAGCCCTGAGGAATTTGAGACTCAAAATTCCGACCGTTGCTGTGCTACGCGCCAGCTGTCCCAAAATATCTACCCACCTAACGGTCATATTAGACAAGGGCATTTATGTCTTATCATGTCGGGCTGCTCCCTAGGCGATAAATAGCCGCCCCCTACAACCACTAGCTGGTTGGCTACTCCGAGAGAAACTGACACTTGTCATTTGAGAGCATCCCATCCTCCGAGGACTTTGAGCGAAAATCATCAAGTGAGGAAAACCCGAAACCCAAACCTTCAAAACCCCAAAGTGTTTGAGCATCACTGAAGAGATTGATCCTGCGTGGATCCGACGCTTGTTACCTTTGAAGACTGTGCTTCTTCCAGACGGTTAGGCGTCAAGGTCTAGAGCATCCAAGAGGAATTGTGGATCGCCGAGTGACCAAGTTTGTGAAGGTCCGGAAGTCACCTGAAGACTTACCACGAGTGATTGGGCGAGATCTGTGTGACTTTAGCTCAAGGAGAATACGGTGAGGACTGTGTGTCCGGGACTGTGTGTCCTCGAGTTTAAATACTCAGCTGCTCCAACCAGATGTACAATTGAGACAACAGTTGGAACTGGTCTACCAAATCATTGTCTTCACCGAGCTTACTGGTTCTATTTCCTCAACTCTTTCATTTCCTCATTTCTGTTGTTGTGTGCTTGTTCATATTAGTTTGAAGACTTTAACTGAAGACTTTCTCAATTTCCTCGGTTCAATTTCTTCAGTCTCTCCATCTTCATCTTGTGCTATCCTGTGTTCACGCTTTTTGTACTCTGTGTTGGTCTTCATCTCATCAAGATGATTATGCATGTGTTCAGCTATGTTTAGTTTTGAGTACTTATTCCACTGCAAGGATTTCTTCATTTAGGAATTTCCTCACCAGCAAATTCCTTAGTGAAGAATTCATAAAAATCGCCTATTCAACCCCCCTCTAGTCGATATAACGCACTTTCAATTGGTATCAGAGCAAGGTACTCCCTTGTTCTGTGTGATTTTGGTTTAACTGCCTGGAGTTTTTAGTTATGTCGACTCCAGGATTGAGAAACATATCCTGCCCCATCTTTGACGGTCACGAGTATCCTCGGTGGAAGGCCATGATGAAGAAGCGACTCATGGATATGGACAGAAAACTGTGGACCGTCACTGAGATTGGGCTAACTGATATATGCAAGATGACGGAGGCTGATGACATTAGCAAGTACACTCTACTCAACCTCACAACAAAGGATGTCATCTGCTCCTGTTTGTCTCAAAATAAGTTCAGGAATGTCATGCACCTCAATCACTTGAAACTAATCTGGGACCGGCTCTCTGAAGTCTATGAAGGTCATCGAACCCGTCATGATCCTTGGTTTGAGGATTAAAAGGAATCTCTCAATGCGATGACATTCGAACCAGAACCATCATCTTCTACATCCTGCCTTATGGCAAACAGTACTAAGGTAACTGAATGCTACCTATCTGAGTCTAGTGATGATGAATCTGGAGATGAATTTGGACCAAGCTATGTCAAACTTGCTTCCCTTGCAACTAAACAACAAAGAGCTCTTGAAAAAGTTCAATACATGCTAAATAAGATCGATGATATGTTGGGTGAAGAAATGGATCAGTCAAAAGCTTTGGCTGACAGTCTTCAGAGACTTCATTCCAAGTTTGACGACCTTCAAGGTCATCATAACACTCTCTTATCTGATCACGAGAAGCTTTCTCTTGAACTTCTTCAAAGAAAGCAAGATCTTGAGAAGTTAAGAATGAGTTATGAAGATCTTCAGAAGGAGCGTGATTCATTACTTGCTCAACAAATCAGCGCTACTCAGGAAGAATTTGTTCCTCCATGTCTGAAGTGCATTGAACGCGAATCTGCTAATTCTTCACCTGAATGTTGAAATGCTTCTAATGCTACAAATTCTTCATCTGTCTCTGCTATCACTAATTCCTCATCTGAGGACGTTGCTAGTATCACTAACGATACATGGTTGAAGGAATTGTACATGACACGCATGTACAAAAGCCTCAAAGGGCATCAGACTCTTTGTGATGTGCTTAAAAAGCAGATCCTCAACAGGAACCCTTGGAAAGCGGGTATTGCCTTTGAGAGGAAACTCAACTGATGGAACATATTGGAAGCCTAAGCAGTACCCCAAAACCTCATGGGTTGCTGCAAAGGGACCTCTAGTTGATCCATCCAATTTATCTGGCTTTACATGTGAATCTCATCATTCTTCTGATGAGTCATTTGACTCCAACTATAAGCTGTTCAAAAATCAGAATGGTGAAGTATTTGCTAGATATGTTGGCACTGACTGCAGGAACGGTTCCCCTATGAAGAAAATCTGGGTTCCCAAAAGTTGCCTTGAAAGTCTTCAGGTGAATGTCCTCATGACACCACCTGTGAAGAATAGGAACTCCAGATCAAATTCTTCATATGGACCAAATTCTTCATATGGATCAAATTCCTCAACTGGATCAAAATCCTCACATGATCATCATCATGCTAACCCCTCTGTTTCGCAAGGTAGAACTAAGGGCTATGAATATGAGCATTATTCTTCAAATCATTATGTTCATAAGTCCTCGAAGAATTTCTCTGCTTATTCATATGCTTACCCTAACCCCTCTCATGTGAAATGAAGCGGACTGGCTTCTATGCCAGCTCTCTCATATGGTGCTCGTAGAGTGATGAATTATTTGCCACCCCTTCAGATGTGGGTGGTGAAGAAAAAGAACTAATCTCTTATGCAGGGTCAGGTCTCCAGACGTGCTCAAAACGTCTGAAAAATTTTCTGGAGACCTGAACAGTGCCTGACAGGACGCAGGCTAATCATGAAGAAATGAATTTTCATTTCTCACGTCCTCAATACGGATTTATCTGTGCAAATGCTTGATGAAATTGATCTGATGATATTTATGTCATATTCTTCACTGATGAAGTATATGAGTTCATAAGTTGCACTAATTCATCTGCAGGATGATCAACCCAAAACCAATGAGTGGGTCCTCGATAGTGGATGTACGAATCACATGACTGGTGACAAGAATCTATTGATGGATGCTCCCTTATCACCGTCGCATTCGAAGGGTATTATCTTCACTAACAAAGGCAAAAGTCAGGTATTGGGTCTAGGTAAGGTTGCGATCTCAAAGGATAGACACATGGACAAAGTCATGCTTGTCGAATCCTTAGGATACAACATCATGCCTGTCTCAATGCTTTGTGATCTCGATATGGTTGTTGTCTTTGGAAAATATCGTTGTGTTGTGATCATGGAAGCTGACCATTACAAAGTCTTCGAAGGCTTTAGGAGAGGAGACTTGTATATCGTTGATTTCTCTACAGGACCACAACCAGCCGTATGCTTACTTGCAAAAGCCTTAGAAGGCTGGCTATGGCATCGACGACTTGGTCATGCTAGCATGAGAAATTTGCACATGCTTGCGAAGAAGAAGCATGTCATTGGCATTGAGAATGTCAAATTCCTTAAGTATCACTTATGCGGAGCCTGTGAAGCAGGAAAGATGACCAAGGCCAAGCATCCAGCGAAGACTATCATGACTACCACTTGACCATTTGAATTGCTTCACATGGATCTTTTTGGTCCCAATCATTATTCTGCAATTCTAAATGATACATCTCTATATGGTTTTGATATTGTTGATGATTATTCTCGTTACACATGGGTGCATACTGTCACTTACAAACATGAGGTGCAGGAAGTCTTCAAACAATTTTCCTCGAGGGCTTCAGCCAACTTTGGTGTGAAGATCAAGCACATCAGAAGTGACAATGGGATCGAGTTCAAGAATTCCGGTCTTGATGGCTATCTTGATGAACTTGGTATTACTCATGAGTTATCTGCTCCTTATACTCCTCAGCAGAATGGCGTCATGGAGCGCAAAAATAGGACCCTTGTTGAAATGGCTCGCACCATGCTTGATGAATACAAGACACCTCGTCACTTCTGGATTGAGGCCATTGATACTGCATGCCACATCATCAACAGGGTATATCTTCACAAATTCTTCAAGTAGACTGCCTATGAACTCCTCACTGACAAGAAACCCAATGTGAGTTATTTCAAAGTCTTCGGTGCTAAATGCTGGATTAGAGGTCCTCATCACAATTCTAAATTTGCACCGAAAGCACATGAGGGTTTTATGCTTGGTTACGAAAAGGACTCGCACACCTACAGAGTCTTCAACAGCGTTCTTCACAAAGTTGTTGAAACTGTAGATGTGCGGTTCGATGAGACTAATGGCTCGCAAAGAGAGCACCTACCTTCTGTGTTAGATGAACCAGCACCTGAGGAATCCATCAAGTTCAAGGCTACTGAGGATGTCATTCCCACCGAAGAATCTACTGAAGAATTCATTCCAGAACGTGATGAACATCGAGCTTGCGCACCTGAAGAAAATGGTGCTGGGGAAAATGCTCCTGAAGAGAATGCGGATCAAATTCCTCGAAGACAACCCGCTCATCCTCGCATTGCAAACGAAGTGCAAATCGAGAAGATCATCTATGACATTGAAGCACCAAGTCCTCTCACATGCTCAAAATCTTCACATTTATCTAAATTTTGTGGGCACTTTGCTTTTGTCTCTATCACAGAGCCCACTAAGGTAGATGAAGCATTTCTCGAGCCTGAGTGGATTCAAGCTATGCAAGAAGCATTGCATCAGTTTGAGCTCAACAATGTCTGGGAACTGGTCAAACGTCCAGATCCTCGCAAGCACAACATTATTGGCACAAAGTGGATCTACCACAACAAGCAAGATGAAAATGGCCTTGTGGTGAGTAATAAGGCACGACTTGTAGCTCAAGGCTACACACAGGTTGAAGGAATTGATTTCGATGAAACTTTTGCACCTGTTGCTAGACATGAGGCTATTCGCATATTACTTGCTTATGCCAACCATCATAATATCACCTTATATCAAATGGATGTGAAAAGTGCATTCCTCAATGGTACGCTTGAGGAAGAAGTATTGTAAGTGCATCTAGTGCCACCCCTAGTTGGTTTTGGAGTATTAACGACAAAGTTGGTTGAGGGACTAATGCGTTTGTGAGAATTGCAGGATAACGCAGGTAGTGTCCCTCATTGATTCGGTTTACCTACTGGAGATGACCCCTAAAAATGTATGGAGACATTGAAACAATGGTGGTGTGTGAAGATATTCACACTGAAAACTATGACATTAGAAGACATTGAGTGAAGACTATGGAGCGCGAAGACTGAGTTGTTTCATTGTTTCCTTTTCTTCTCTGTTGAGTCATAGGAACCACCGTACTGTTAAGTGGGGTCCAAGTGAACAAAGTCAGAGTGACTGATGTGATTCTCAACCCAAATCCTATCTATTCGAGCGAAGACAATGAGAGCAAATCTTATCCAGAGCTGGATGAGTCAGCTTTTCTTGTAGCCCAAGTAAAGTTGCCGTGTGTGTTTGAAATCTGACCGTTGGAACACGTGTCAGTTCCTTAGTGACCCAGGGTCATTTTGGACATATCAGGTCAGGTTGCCTTGTGGCTATAAATAGCCCACCCCCTACACCATAAATTGGTGGCTGCTCAGAGTTAGTTTACGGCTTTTGTCATTTTGAGAGCAACCCACCTCGAAGCCTTTGAGAGAGAAATCCTTGTGAGGACAAAGCCCAAACACCCAGAGCCAAAGAGTGTTAGGCATCACTGAAGTCTTTCTGTCTATGTGACTTGAAGACTTATTACACTTGAGGACTGTGTATCCTCCAGCCGGTTAGGCATCGCGTTCTGAGCATCCAAGAGTCATTGTGGATCGCCGGGTGAACGAAGTCTGTGAAGGTTCGAAAATCTACCTTGAAGACTTACCAGAGTGATTGGGCGAGGACTGTGTGTCCTTAGCTCAAGGGGAATAAGGTGAAGACGTGGTTTTCTGAGTTAAATCTCAGCCTCCCTAACCAGACGTACAGTTGTCACAGCAACTGGAACTGGTCCAACAAATCATGTGTCTTCAACAAGTGACTGGTTCTATCCCTTCCCTCCTTTACTTTGAGTTTGTCTTCGTGAAGTCATTGCTTATTTGTCTTATCTGTTTGACTTCATTGCTTGACTACTATCGTTGATTGGCTTCATACTATCTTCCATCCTGATCCTTACTACCTAGCTTCTATTAGTCTTTGTACGTTCACATTATTGCATACTTGACTATGGCTTGCTTGTTGTAGTTTATCTTCCGCTGCATATCAATTAGGTCATTTCTATTGTTTGTCTTCGAAACTTCCATGTTTTGAAGACTTTGATAAAAATTTCCTATTCACCCCCCCCTCTAGTCGATAACTAGCGCTTTCAATTGGTATCAGAGCGAGGTACTCCCTTGTTCTGTGTGATTTGGTTTAACCACCTGGAGTTTAGCTATGTCGACTGCAGGGATAATCAAAGTCTCCGCTGCTTGTCCCGTGTTCGATGGAACTGAGTATCCCTACTGGAAGAATAAGATGCGCATGCATCTTGAAGCCATTGATGTCGACCTTTGGTATGTCGTCAAGAATGGCGTTCCCAAAACTGGTGAAGGTGTCACCCCTACTAATGTCAAGAAGTTCATTCAACTGGACTCCACTGCAAACAACATCATCTGTGGTCATCTGACCAAAGGACAGTATGGCCGTGTGAGTGCTCTGGAAACGTCAAAGCTAGTCTGGGACTGGCTATCCAAGGTCAACGAAGGCGTCTCTACACAGAGAGACCAGAGGATCAATGTTCTTCGCAATCTCTTCAACCGCTTCAAGAGAAACGACAATGAAAATGTCCAGCTCACATTTGATCGCCTCACCGACATCACAAATGAGCTTCAGGCTCTCGGCGCCACTGATATCACCAAGCATGAAATCGTCAAGACGCTGCTGAGATCTCTTGACAGCTCCTTTGACACCCTTGCCCTCATGATACAAGAACGTCCTGACTTCAAGACTCTCGATCCGTTTGATATACTTGAGAGGCACAACACACATGAGTTCCAGCTTTCTGAGAAAAGAGATATCTATGGTCCCAATTATGGCCGAACTCGCGCCTTGAAGGCAAAAGTGGTTTCCTCATCTGAAGAAGAATCTGACTGCGGTTCTGATGATCCTGAAGACATTGGAAAGGAACTTGCCATGCTTGTGAAGAAGTTCCAGAGGTTCACCAAGAAGAAGGGCTTCAGAAAGTCTTCATGATCCAGTTCAAGAAATGATGAAGCTTCCACTCAAGACAGCAAGTAGAGAACATGTCACAAGTGTAAGAAGCCTGGGCACTACATCTTTGAGTATCCTCAGTGGGACAACAAGAAAAAGAAGAAGAAGAGCAAGGAATATGATTCTGATGACAAGAAGAAGAAGAAATCTTCAAAGTCTTCTTCTAAGTCCTCATCAAGGTCTTCATCACATAAAAAGAACTCATCTGGCAAGGCTCGTGCTTTTGTTGGGAAGGAAATGGATTCAGAAGAGGAGTCTGCTTCTGAGGAGGTGGAGGTGGAGACTGAAGAAGAGTCCGACTCTGGCGTTGCAAGTCTGGCTCTAGCCACAGCCTATGTTGCCAAGTCCATCTTCAACACTGAAGACAATGACTTCCACACCAACGCTGATGCTGATGACATGGACGATCCTGCTCCCACCTACTACTTCATGGCACATGGTGCCAAGGTAAAATCACGCGATGCTTACTTTCAAACATCAAGTGAAGATGACTTTGATTGTGAATCCAAACCCAGCTACAAAACACTTGCTAAATTTGTTACTGAACAACAAAGGGCTATGGAACATACTCAAAAATTGTTAGACAAAAGCGATGACCTGTTGGACGCGGAAATGGCATGTTCACAGTCCTTAGTAGAAGACATAAAAAATCTTCATGCTAAGTACCAAGAACTTGAAAGTCTTCATGAGACGCTCTCAACCACATATGAAAGGCTCTCCTATGATAATCTTCAAAGGAAGCAAGAGCTTGAGAAATTGAAAGCGACTCATGAAGATCTTCAAAAAGAGAATGAGTCATCTCGCGCTCAACAGATCAGTTCCGCTCAGGATGGATTTGAACCACCATGTTTAAAATGCATTGAGCGTGATAACGCTACCTCTGTTGCTGAATGTTCCAATGCCGCTGCTGTTGCATTGTCTTCAACTACTGATGTGGAAACTAACCCCTCTACGGAGGATACCACTGCTATTGCTGATGAAAATGCTAGGTTGAAGACATTGCTTGAAACAGGGATGTATAAAAGTCTGAAAGGACATCAGACACTTTGTGATGTCCTCAAAAAGCAGATTCTGAACCGAAACCCTAGGAAAGAGGGTGTTGGGTTCGAGAGGAAAATGAATGCTGATGGTTCCTACTGGAAGCCTGAGCAGTATCCCAAAACCACATGGGTTGCTGCAAAGGAACCTTCAGTGGATCCATCCACTTTATCTGGCTTTACCTGTGCTAATCCTATTATCATTGATGAATCCTTTGATGCAAACTATAAACTGTTCAAAAATCAGAATGGTGAAGTGTTTGCCAGGTATATTGGTTCTAACTGCAGGAATGGACCACCTATGAAGAAGATCTGGGTTCCCAAAAGCTGTCTTGATAATCTTCCAGTGAATGTCATCATGACAGCACCTGGGAAGAAGACAAACCCCAGACCAAAGGCATCATATGGTCCAACGGCTTCATACGAATACAGGACTCACTTGAGTCACCCTAACGCCAATGTTTTGCAGGGAAATCGTACTCAAACGTATGAATATGAACATGTGTCCTCAAACCGCCATGTTCATAGGACTAAGAATTTTTCTGCTTATTCATATGAGTATCATTCATCTCCTTCAAGGCTATTTGCTAGGGCTTCAAAGCCGAAATTCTATGATGCTGCACTTAGACTCATTGCTTCTAAGCCACCCCTGAAGATGTGGGTGGTGAAGAAGAATTAACTCTCTTTTGCAGAATATGGTCTCCAGCCAGCAATCAAAGGCGTCCGATATTATTGTGGGGACCTAAAACACAAAGGGACGCATGATAAAATGACTTACTATGTATTCCACATATGAATCGCTTACCTGTCATACTGTGTGTTCTGACTTTCATCTAAGTTGTGATAATCCTAGTGTGCGTCAAATGCTTATGCTTCACAACATACCTTCTGAAGCCTATCCTCCTAACTGCACTGTAGGGTATGACACCTCATGCTTCAGAATGGATTATTGACAGCGGATGCACTAATCATATGACTGGTGATCAAAGTCTTCTCATGGACTCAACCTTACGTCCATCCGACAAGAGTCAAATCACATTTGCTGACACTGGTAAAATCAAGGTATTGGGTCTAGGTAGAGTTGCAATCTCGAAGGATCAACACATGGATAAAGTGATGCTTGTTGAATCCCTTGGGTTCAACTTAATGTCTGTCTCAATGGTTTGTGACTTGAACATGATTGTGCTATTTGGAAAATACCGTTGCCTTGTACTAATGGAATCTGACAAGTCTCTAGTCTTTGAAGGGTATAGGAAAGATGATCTATACATGGTAGATTTCTCAGCAGGTCCACAGCTTGCCGTATGTCTTCTTGCAAAAGCTTCAGAATGCTGGCTCTGGCATCGGAGGCTGGGGCATGCTGGCATGAGGAACTTACACACACTCGTCAAGAAGAAGCATGTCATAGGCATCGAAGGTGTCAAGTTCAAGAAAGATCATTTGTGTGGTGCCTATGAAGCTGGGAAGATGACTAGGGCGAAGCACCCCTCGAAGACAATCATGATGACATCTCAACCCTTCGAGTTGTTGCACATGGACTTATTTGGCCCTACTCACTACTCTACCCTCACAACAACAGCTTGTCTCTATGGCTTCGTCATTGTTGATGACTACTCAAGATACACATGGGTGCACATAATTCTCTACAAGACTGAAGTACAAGATGTCTTCAGACGATTCGCTAATCGAGCTATGAACAATTATGGCGTCAAGATCAAGCATATCAGAAGTGATAACGGCACTGAATTCAAGAACATCGGGCTTGATCTTTATCTGGATACAATGGGAATCACTCATGAGTTTTCTGCTCCATACACACCTCAGCAAAATGGCATTGTAGAGCGCAAGAACAGAACCCTCATTGAGATGGCTCGAACAATGCTCTACGAGTACAAGACACCAAGAAAGTTCTGGCATGAAGCTATTGATACAGCATGTCACATCATCAACCGTGTCTACATCCACAAGCTTCTGGGCAAAACATCCTATGAACTCCTTACTGGCAAGAAGCCAAATGTCAGCTACTTCAGAGTCTTTGGTGCTAGGTGCTGGATCAAGGATCCCCATCACAAGTCAAAATTTGAACCCAAAGCTCACGAAGGCTTCATGCTTGGTTATGGAAAGGATTCGCACTCTTACAGGGTCTTCAACCTCTTCCACTACAAGATCGTTGAAACTGTGGATGTGCGATTTGATGAAACCAATGGTTCACAACGAGAGCTCCTGCCAAGCACATTAGATGAAGCTCCTCCCAGCGAATCTATCAAGCTGATGGGAACTGGTGAAATCATGCCCTCTGAAGCACAGCCTGAAGAGGAACTTATCATTTCTGCACCAAACCAACCTGAAGACAATGCTCAGACCGAAGACAATCCTCCCAATGATGACAATGATCAGCATGAGCAAGGTCCTCGTCCAGTTCATCCTCGTATTGCAAATGAAGTACAGATTGAGAAAGTAATTGATAGCATCAATGCACCTGGTCCACTTACTCGCTCAAGAGCAACACAGTTAGCAAATTTCTATGGGCATTTTTCATTTGTATCAATATCTGAACCCAAGAAAGTTGCGGAAGCCTTTATGGAACCTAAATGGATTCAAGCCACGCAAGAAGAACTTCAACAGTTCAAGCTGAATAATGTTTGGGAACTTGTCAAGCGCCCTGACCCTCGCGAACATAACATTATTGGCACTAAATGGATATATCAAAACAAGCAAGATGAGCATGGTCAAGTCGTCAGAAACAAAGCACGTCTTGTAGCTTAAGGATATACTCAAGTTGAAGGAATTGACTTTGATGAAACATTTGCTCCTGTAGCAAGGCTTGAAGCTATTCGCATACTGCTAGCCTATGCTAATCACCACAACATCTTGCTGTATCAAATGGATGTGAAGAGTGCTTTCCTCAATGGCAAGATTGAAGAAGAAGTGTATGTTGCTCAACCACCTGGCTTTGAAGATCCAAAACATCCTGATATGGTTTACAAACTAAACAAAGCACTGTATGGCCTCAAACAAGCTCCTCGCGCTTGGTATGATACAATCAAAGACTTCCTGAAGAGCAAAGGCTTCAAACCTGGATCCCTCGATCCCACACTCTTCACGAAGACATATGATGGTGAACTGTTTGTGTGCCAAATATATGTGGATGACATAATCTTCGGTTGCACCAACCAGAAGTATAGTGATGAGTTTGGATACATGATGCAAGAGCAATATTATATGTCCATGATGGGTGAGCTGAAGTTCTTCCTTGGTCTTCAAATTCGTCAGCAAAGGAATGGCGTCTTCATATCTCAAGAAAAATATCTCAAAGACTGTCTGAAGAAGTTTGGAATGCAAGATTGCAAAGGTTACATGACGCCAATGCCAGCCAAACATCATCTTGGTCCCGACGACAATGGTAAAGAGTTCGATCAAAAGGTATACCGCTCCATGATTAGTTCTTTACTTTACCTATGTACATCTAGGCCAGATATTATGCTTAGTGTTTGCATGTGTGCTCGATTCCAAGTGGCACCAAAGGAATCGCATCACCTAGCTGTGAAGCGAATTCTTAGATATTTGGCTTACACCTCAACACTCGGATTATGGTATCCAAAGGGCTCAAAATTTGATCTGGTTGGATTCTCGGATGCTGATTATGCTAGTGACAAGGTCGATCGCAAGTCTACATCAGGAACATGTCACTTTCTGGGACGATCACTTGTTTGTTGGTCTTCAAAGAAGCAAAACTCTGTATCACTCTCAACTGCTGAATCTGAATACATTGCTGCTGGATCTTGTTGTGCTCAGCTTCTATGGATGAAGCAAACTCTCAAGGACTATGGCGTCAATCTGAAACAAGTACCTCTCTTCTACGACAACGAAAGCGCCATCAAGATTGCCAACAATCCAGTTCAGCACTCGAAGACAAAGCACATTGAAATTCGTCATCATTTTCGCAGAGATCATGTCATGAAGAAAGATATTGACATCATTCACATCAACACTGAAGAGCAACTGGCAGATATCTTCACAAAGCCCTTGGATGAGAAAAGGTTTTGCAAGTTACGGTGTAAGCTAAATATCTTGGAATCCTCAAATGTCCTGTGATCAGGCACACATCCTAACACTTATGCATGTTGATGACTTAGATGTGCAACACACGAAGTAAAGTATATCTTCAATCAATGAAGACTTACATTCTGAGTGTGAATACATTATCATGGAATTTGACTTCGGAGCGCCACGATAATTGTGCGCCGTGTCTGGGTCTAATACTTCATATACGGTGGGTAACGCCACCAGCAAATTTCTTGGTTTGAAGTGTTTCACTCATGGCGTTATTATTGAATATCTTCACATTTGATTTGACTTCAAAATTTCAACTAATCTTCATGATTTACTTCACTATGTTGAGTTGATTCCTTTCCCATATATATATATACACACACACACACACTAGAATTCTGTCCTCTACAGCATTCACTTATAGCTATGTCTTCATTGTTGAATCTTTTGAACTAAGTGAATGTGATCGGACCCTAATCTCTCTATGCTTACTATCTCAAACTCTATCTATCCAAATCATATGCATTCTATTGAAACTGTCAAATGTCTTCTCTGCATCCTTGTTAGCAGAAGACACAGAGACAAACATCAAGTCCTTTTAAATGAATCATCTTTATTGTTGAAATCCAGAGAAGCCGGAACAACCATCCGACAAACTTGGCGGGCGTGGGAACGTGGGACAACTCTGAGTATGTTGCATGCTTGCCACGTGTCCCACGGATGTGAACAGGCAGGGGCACCTGCGTAATTGTGCTATGCCACACACCTACTTATAAATATGTGTCCCCTGCAGTCAAGAAAACCTTCTTCCACCTCTCCACCTCGTCAAAACCCTAGCGCCACCACTAGCTCTCGACGACACCGGTGACGAAGCGCTTAGCTGCCGCGACTTCTCCGACGCCGTCCTCACGCCGGCCGCGGGCATCATCCTCTCCGCCGCCGCCGTAGGTGTCCTCCGTCGCCAAGTTAGGGCACGGTGGATTGAACTGCTCGGTCTCCTATTCATCCCATCTAGCAGTTCATCGTGTGGCAAATATAACTCTATTTTACCATATTTTTTATCCTCAATGATTCATCCAATTTACCAAAATTGGTCTATTCTGTCCGCATCTCATACTGCCTAGTATATTCACTTAAGCTTCATATCTAGTTAGATTCCTCACTTGTACTTATTCACGGATTCGTACAAATCTGGAACCAACTCTCAACATATAAGTGAATGTCTTTGCAACATGAGGTCAATGTCTTCAAACTGCTTTATCTTCAAAATCTTCTGAGAATGCATATGACCTCTTCCCCTTCCCTCGCATATCTAATGCTGTCACAAGTACATGGCCATGGGAGAATCCCTAGGTTCTCATAGTCTGCATTCGTTTGCAGAATTCTTACAGCAACACATTGAATCTCCCGAAGCCAGTTCATGTCTGACCAGCAAGCAAAAGCCCTTGAAGCCTTTGAACATATTGAAACCATTCAGTCTGAAGTTCATGGGTGCAGAGAAATCAGTAAGGAAGGGTGGCAGACAGCGTCGAGGGGGAACATCAAAAGATTTGCCTGATGACCTCGCAGAAATCTACAAGACAGATCCTGAAGAGGATTATAATCAGCGCAAGACACGAATCCAATGGATTTGACGCTATTGGGCTGAACAATGGTTCAAGTATAAGTTCGTGACCCAGGAGTACGCTGAGAAGAATGCTATCAAGAGTCCTTGGGGTGATATTCTCTATCGAGGCCTTCCCCCCAAGAACAAAGCTGAAGCCATTGCACAAGAATTCTATCCTTGTATGGTCCGTGGACCACAGCCTGAGAATGCCGATCCATCATCATTGCTCTGGTGTCGTGACGATAATCTCTTCAAGCGCAACTTCCAGTATGCAAAGGCATCAGCAAAGGAAAACAAGAAGTCATGGGGATTAGACTTCAATCCTGGTCCCTCTGCTCCCCGTGGTGATGGCACACGTGAAGCCGAAGAAAATAGAATCGGCCCCTTTTCAAACCTTGATGGCCTCATCTCTTACATCTTGGTACAAGGTGCCAAAGTGGATCATTTTGATAATGATGCTGATACTGATGAAGCCCCAGCTCCTCCTCCAAGGCCGCGGAAGCCAAAGAAAATTAAGGCTTCAACATCAGCTGCACCTCCAAAAGCTTCTCGTGTGAAGCCACTAGCCACTGCACCTCTTGAAGACAGTGTGCAGTCTAAAGATCCTTCACGCATCTCCAAGAAGACGGAGAAGAAAAAGAAAATCATCAAGAGTACTGATCAGACATTGACTCCTGCTGCTATTCTGCGTGAAGAGCACATTGATCTGTCCAGCGATGACGATCTTGCAGATGATGCTCTTGAGCAACTGATCAAGAGCAAGGAAGAAGCAGAGATCTTCAACAACTTGCCTCTATTTGACGTGGCAATCATCCATAACTTCATTGATGAGTGGTTTGACACACCAAATCTCAGCTTTGATGACTTGCAACTTCTCATTGGCCTCAGCGTCGCCTTCAATGGCGCCAATGCTTCTGAGCTAGCTATTACTCAACGCATCGTCGAACTGAAGCACAAGATTGACTATGAAAAGGCTCAGTTCAAGAAGCATATGGCCACGCTCAACGTGCAAGATGTCAAAAATTTCAAGATCATGCTGCATGAGCTCAAAGAAGCCTTTCACAAGAAGCGTGAAGAAGCTCGAGGCTCCAGAGAGCGCATGAAGAATCTGGCTGACAAGTGTGTGCTTGCCTACAATGAGGCTGAGAAGCGCAAGGCTCTTGGTCGTCCTGGCATCGACCCCGGGATGGCTGCAAAAAGGAAGAAGAAGCTACCAACTGTCCAACCTGCACCTTCAAGGCAAGATGAACCTCGCATTGTCTTCCCAAGCAGCATGACTGGCTCGAAGCCAAAAGTCACGTCAAATGCTTCAGAATAGAAGAAGACGAGGGCTGCAGAGGATGAAGCCAGAAAAAGGAAAACCTCAGAAGCCTCTGATGCTGCTCCCTCCAAGAAGAAGCGCAAGACCAAGAAGAATCGGGCTGCTCCCACAGAGCCCCTTGTTGTTGAACCCATCTTAGTGGTTCGTCCTGCATCTGCAACCCAAGAACTACGAATGAGTGTTCATGAGCCTGCTTCCACAGAGGCTCCTGAAGCTGAAGAGATTCCAGCAGTTGATCCCATCACTGCTGAAGACATTGGTCACCATAACAATGTTGAAGATGATGAAGTTCTTGCTCAAATTGAATACAATGTGGTATCATCGCCTGTTCTTACGAATAGTGAAATCATCAGCATTGGTCATCCTCTGACGCCAATTGCTCAGGATGCATCATGGGCTGATCGCCCAAAACAACAAGACTCCCCCAGTACTCCCCAACAATAACAAGTCACACCATCTGTGCAAGTTGAAGAGGATGATGGCCTGCCTACTCCATCTCCAAAGGCGTCGCCTGTATTACAAAGGCTTCGCAAAGGACCAAGGCCTCAAGTCCCTCTTCCGAGTGTTCCAGAAGGAGAAGTGCATCATCAACCTATTGCACGTCAAGTGTTTTCAGGAGCCACTCCAACTGTGAATGTCTCCGTGTCTGAAGCCCCAGCTGCTGAAGACAATCTGGCTGCATCAGCCGATGATGAACTTCAAGAAGAACATGTCCCTACTCCCCCCATTCCTGAAGAAGCTGCTCCAGAAGTGAACGTGCCCGTACCAGACCCTCCATCTCAACAAGTGGAGGTTGAAAACGTTGAGGCTGCCACCACTAACACGAATGAAGCCAATGACGTAGTCATGGCTGAAGCTAATGTGGAGCCTGCACCAAGCAACATGCCAGAAGTCAATGTTGCAACTGCTCCTAAAGCTTCTGTAGTGCATCCCGAAGCCACTGTTGCTGCCACTTCTCCTGTTCTGCCACCAAGGCCCTATACAATTGAGCAAGCATACAACCATGGCGAGCTAATCATAGTAAGATGGCCCGTTCTGGTCCCTCCGCCAAATGTCTCTGGTTCTCAGTTTGACTATCACATTGAGCATAGGCCTCAGGTCCAGAAGCCAAAGCCAAGACTGCCAAGGTTTCCAGGTACTGCCACATCTATCGGGTCCTTCAATGCAAATGGCTTCAAAATCCACAACACATTCTTTGACAGCTCAAAGAACCCCTACGCAAGGCCAAGAATATCATCAAATCGTTTTTGGAGTCATCAGCAACGAAGCTATTACTCCTGTGTTCTATATGATCAAGGGCGCATTTTCCCTCATATGCGCCTCGACACTGAAGCCATTGCTGGACTGCCATGCTTAGAAGAAGCACTCGACTGCTTTCGTGATGCTGGTCTGCTCAGCTTTGTGACAGACAAAGAACATTGGAATGAAGAACTTTTGCTTCAATTCTATGCTACGCTCCACATTCGCGGATATAACAGAGATACAAAGACATGGGTTCTCGAGTGGATGACAGGAAATGTTCATCATGAAGCCAAAGCTCTTGACATCATTGAGCTTACAGGCCTATCCACTCCCGGAGAGCTATATGAACCTGGTTGTCAAAACCACCGCAATGCACTGGAGAGCATCTTCCATAAGCCTGAACCAAACATGAGCCAGATGTTGAGCATGATGAAGCCTTTGCCTCATGATGCTGAATACCCAAAGGAGTTCTTTGTTGATGACCTTGAGTATCTGCCGCCCACCATATATCACATCATCAGGCGGACTCTATGGCCTATCAAAGGACATTCATCAGCTGCAAAACTTGAAGGAGCCATGAAGACATTGGTCTTTTACATACTCAATGGCATCAACTTCAATGCACAAGATTTCTTCATCAGGCAACTAGCTGCATCTGGATCTGACCTTTTTGGCCTGAAATTCTATGCTCCATGGGTCATGTGCCTCATCAAGCAACACTCTGCTGTCAACTATCATCCCTTTGCTCGCAATCATGTGATCTTTCTACCAGAGGTTGATATGTCAGTTGAAGCCATATACCCTGAGCCTGCGAAGAAGCCTCTTTGTCTTCAAAATGCTAAACATCAAAGCTTCACTCTGCCTATGGAAGGAGTCCAAGCTGTCACGCGTGTCTATCCGATGGCTGGAAACACTCTCTACCTCATCGTGCGCCAACTAAAGCTACTGAGAGCACAATTTCTCAAAGGCCTCGAAAGTGCTCTCGGGTCCTAAATGACCTAGAACTTCTTGTGGCGCTGCATCAGAAACAAGATAAGCATCATTTTTGGCTCAAGCGTCAGATGCAAAGTCTCTCGGTGGATGTAAATCGCATGTGAAATCTTGCCACCAAGAATGCATTTGTCACTCACGAGACCTGTCGGCGATCATGGAAGAGTTTGACCCTACTCAGTGCTGAAGCAGATCTTCAAGACAATGGCTTCACTGAGAGATTCAAGTTTGACTCCACTCCTCTATGGAACGCTGTCCTACAACGAACTCCATCCCTTGAAGACTCTGACTATTCTTCCTCCGCGGCAACTGTAAATGCCAATGTGATCGATGATGAAGACGATGCTACTTCACCGCACCCTACTTCTGCACGCATCGACACTACACCAAGTTCGTCTGCACCGCCAAACAACAACGACAACCCTACTGCTTCACCTACTCCTCATGAGGACGAGTAGATGATCTATATCTTCAAACCTTTTTGGTCATTACTGACAAAAGGGGGAGAAGCATATGAGTTGATAGTCTTCAAGCGGGTTCATAAGGGCGGTTGCTTTATATTTTTGACTAGTGCTTACAACTCTTGCTTTTTGATACACTTCGTTCTTTGAGTTGTAACACTTAAACTCGATGGTCGTCTGCTACTTATTTGCTCTTTCATGTGCGGTGATAAATTCCGCACTTAGATCATTCCGCACTTAGATCATTCTGCAGACATCCATTTTTCATTGTGCATGTCATTCTCTTAGTTATATCATTTCGTGCATGATGAATTATCTTCATAAGTTGAAGAGGATCTCCACGAGTACAACCTGCCATGTGCATTTGCATTCCAAAAGCAAATCATTTATATGCACATCTTCAGGGGGAGCCCTTGCCACTTATGAAGACAATACCCTATCCTTTACAATTTCACATACTTCTTTCCCATTGAAAACTTCAACCAGTTTGTCATCAATCACCAAAAGGGGGGAGATTGTAAGTGCATCTAGTGCCACCCCTAGTTGGTTTCGGAGTATTGACGACAAAGTTGGTTGAGGGACTAATGCGTTTGTGAGAATTGCAGGATAACACAGGTAGTGTCCCTCATTGATTCGGTTTACCTACCGGAGATGACCCCTAAAAATTTATGAAGACATTGAAGACAATGGTGGTGTGTGAAGATATTCACACTGAAGACTATGACATTAGAAGACATTGAGTGAAGACTATGGAGCGCAAAGACTGAGTTGTTTCGTTGTTTCCTTTTCTTCTCTGTTGAGTCATAGGAACCACCGTACTGTTAAGTGGGATCCAAGTGAACAAAGTCAGAGTGACTGATGTGATGCTCAACCCAAATCCTATGTCTTCGAGCGAAGACAATGAGAGCAAATCTTATCCAGAGCTGGATGAGTCAGCTTTGCTTGTAGCCCAAGTAAAGTTGTCGTGTGTGTTTGAAATATGACCGTTGGAACACGTGTCAGTTCCTTAGTGACCCAGGGTCATTTTGGACATATCAGGTCGAGTTGCCTTGTGGCTATAAATAGCCCACCCCCTACACCATAAATTGGTGGCTTCTCAGAGTTAGTTTACGGCTTTTGTCGTTTTGAGAGCAACCCACCTCGAAGCCTTTGAGAGAGAAATCCTTGCGAGGACAAAGCCCAAACACCCAGAGCCAAAGAGTGTTAGGCATCACTAAAGTCTTTCTGTCTGTGTGACTTGAAGACTTATTACACTTGAGGACTGTGTATCCTCCAGCCGGTTAGGCGTCGCGTTCTGAGCATCCAAGGGTCATTGTGGATCGCCGGGTGAACGAAGTCTATGAAGGTTCAGAAGTCTACCTTGAAGACTTACCAGAGTGATTGGGCGAGGACTGTGTGTCCTTAGCTCAAGGGGAATAAGGTGAAGATGCGGTCTTCTGAGTTGAATCTCTCAGCCTCCTTAACCAGACGTACAGTTGTCACAGCAACTGGAACTGGTCCAACAAATCCTGTGTCTTCAACAAGTGACTAGTTCTATCCCTTCCTTCCTTTACTTTGAGTTTGTCTTTGTGAAGTCATTGCTTATTTGTCTTATCTGTTTGACTTCATTGCTTGACTACTATCGTTGATTGGCTTCATACTATCTTCCATCCTGATCCTTACTACCTAGCTGCTATTAGTCTTTGTACGTTCACATTATTGCATACTTGACTATGGCTTGCTTGTTGTATTTTATCTTCCTCTGCATATCAATTAGGTCATTTCTATTGTTTGACTTCGAAACTTCCATGTTTTGAAGACTTTGATAAAAATCGCCTATTCACCCCCCCCCCTCTAGTCGATAACTAGCGCTTTCAAGTATATGTTGCTCAACCCCCAGGTTTTGAAGATCCAAAGAATCCTGACAAAGTCTTCAGACTCAACAAGGCCCTGTATAGCCTCAAGCAAGCCCCTCGGGCATGGTATGATACTTTGAAGGAATTCCTAATGAAGAAAGGCTTCAAATCCGGTTCACTCGACCCAACTCTTTTCACTAAGTCTTATGATGATGAATTGTTTGTGTGCCAAATATATGTTGATGATATTATCTTTGGCTGTACTGATCAACGTTATAGTGATGAATTTTCCTATATGATGAGTGAAGAATATCAAATTTCTATGATGGGAGAGTTGAAATTCTTTTTAGGTCTTCAAATTCGTCAACAGTGCAATGGGATATTCATATCTCAGGAGAAATACCTGAAGGACGTATTGAGGAAATTCGGCATTCAAGATTGCAAAGGGGTCAAAATTCCAATGCCCACGAATGGCCATCTATGCACTGATGAAAATGGTAAAGATTTCGATAAAAAGGTATACAAATCCATGATTGGCTCCTTATTGTACCTATGTGTATCTAGGTCGGATATTATGCTTAGTGTTTGCATGTGTGCCCGATTTCAAGCTACACTGAAGGAATCACACCATAAGGCTGTGAAGCATATTCTTCGATATCTAGCTCACACACCAACACTTGGATTATGGTATCCCAAGGGCTCTTCATTTGATCTCATTGGATATTCAGATTCTGACTATGCTGGCGACCGTGTGGACCGCAAGTCAACGTCAGGCACATGCCATTTCCTCGGACGATCTTTGGTCTGTTGATCCTCGAAGAAACAGAACTGCGTATCACTCTCAACTGCAGAAGTTGAGTACATTGCTGTTGGATTGTGTTGTGCTCAATTACTTTGGATGAAGCAAACACTCAAGGACTATGGCATCAACGTGAAGAATGTGCCTCTCTACTGCGACAATGAGAGTCATGTCAAGATTGCTCATAACCCAGTTGAGCACTCGAAGACCAAGCACATCCAGATTCATCATCATTTTCTTCGTGATCATGTGTTGAAGGGCGATATCTCCATCGACCACGCAAGCACTGAAGATCAGCTAGCCGATATCTTCACTAAGACCTTGGATGAGAAGAGATTTAGCAAGTTGCGGTGTGAGCTAAATATCCTAGAATCTTCGAATGTTCTCTGAAATGGACACACATCCTAACACTTATGATGACTTGATGACTTAGATGCGCAACACACGAAGTAACGTTTTTCTTCAATCAATGTAGACTAACCCTCTAAGTGTGAAGAAATTGATTCTCAGAGCCCTACAACAAATGTACGCGGTGTCTGAAATCAGCTTTCTTATACGGTGGGTCACGCCACCAACCAAAGTTGAAAATCTTCAATTTGAGTTTTTCTTCATTTTAAAATTCCTCAGTTCTTTTTCTTCAACTTTGCAATG
>NC_041383.1:666459505-666494862 GCF_002162155.2 Triticum dicoccoides | reverse complement strand
GTTTTTATGTCCTCTACAGCATTCACTTATTGCTAATTCTTCATGTTGAGTTCTTCTACTAAGTGAATGTGATCGAACCCTTCCCCCTCTATGATAAACTCAACCTAGTCTATACATAAATTCTTCATGTGTGTTCTATTTGAAACTCGTTCAAAATCTTCACTGTGTCCTTGACAGCTGAAGAAAGTGCGAACGGAAGTTTTAATATATCTGATTTGAGTTTTCGGCTTTGCCGCTCAAACCGTTCCGCATCCCACGACAATACTTATCTATTCACCCACGATCCTGTACGATCGCCACCTCTCAGTACGTGGGTGACACATGTCAAGCGAATGAGAAGGGCCAGGGGCACGTTCGTCCAAACTCTTTGGGCGTACAGTTTTTCACTTCTACTATAAATACCCTTGCCTCTTCCTTGCTTCGTTTTTACTCCGCTCGCTCTCACTCCCACTCGAGCTTCCCAAACCCTAGCACCGCCACTACTTCATCATCGCCGGTGAGGAAGAGCTTCACTGCCTCGACCTCGTTGTCGTCGTACTCGCGCCGGTTGCGGATTTCTTCACTCCACCGCCGCCGTAGCCGTCTTCGTCTGCCGAGTTAGGGCGTGGAAGATCTGAATGAACGAACTTCACATCTACATTTCTCAGTTCGTTGTGTTCTTCATCTCGGGTAATTAAAAGTTACTTTTACTACCCTCTTTGATTCACATGTTTTCTTGAAAATCTTCAAAGGTGTTTATTCTCCAACTCTTCACACACATGAACAACTCACATGTCATCTGCTCTTGATTCGTTTCTCTAAGCGATGATTTTCTTCAAGATTCCTCAATTGTGTGGATTTTCAATCTGTACAACTCTGGAACCTAAGATTAAGAACGCTTAGTGAAATTCTTCAAGAACCATCTGGTCAAATTCCTCAAACCTATTCTTTTTGAAAATCTTCTGAGAATGCGTATGACCTCTCAAAATTCCTCGCAACTATACTCTATTCGTTGGTACTCATGTCCGTTGCTGAATCTCTAGGTTCTCATCAACTTAACTCATTTGCAGCGTTCCTCAAAGAAAAGTTGCACACCTCTTCAGAAACTTCAGTTTTTCATATTCCTCAACTGAAGAAAATGGCTGACAAGAAGCCACAGAAGGGAGGAAAGAGGCCAGAGGTCAATATTGCTTTTGAAATCCCTGAGGACATTTATGCTAGATACTACACTCCTGATGAGGCCAAATTTGGCAAGGAAGACAAAAATCAGCGCAAGGTGCGCATTCAAAGGATTGAGAGGAAATGGGCACTGGAATGGAGGGAGTACATGCATGTTACTCCCAAGTACATGAAGAAATTCGCACTCAACCCTCCATGCCCAAGACCTCCATTGGCACCTGGCCAATTGGCAGATCCCACCAGCCTCAAGCGTGGTGAGGATTATCCTGATGAATGGGCAAGGCGCAAGGCCAAACTGGCCAAACAAGCAAAGGAAGCAGTGAGGAAATTTAATTAAGACTCTGCTGCTGCTGCCACCACCGCTGAGGCCTCTGCTAGTAAGCCTAGAAAGGCGATGCCTAAGAAGTCTGCGCATAAGCCAAGTGCTTCTTCTCAATGCCCTCATGGCCAAGCTCCTCAGCACTGCCCTCAAGACCATATTCTTCAAAGCCCTCACGGCAAATTCCTCAGTCTGCTCCGCCTCCTCCAGAGTCCTCAGCTCCTCCGACAAAATCTTCAGCTGCTCCTACAAAATCCTCTGCACCTGTGCATCTCGCCACGTGCCAAAGGACAACTGGCATCTCTATTACCTCAGGAGCATCTGCAAGCTCCACTGCTGCACCAAATTCCTCAGTTGGCCCCTCTCTGCTGAAGAAAAAGGCCACTGCTGGACGAGGCCTTCGACCAAGTCCTCACAAGAAGCAGGTCGCCTTCCAAGTTACCTCTAATGAAGATGAAGCTGATGATGAAGAACTTGCTGAAATCATCAGAGACAGGCAAGCCAGGGCTGCAAGAGCCAAAGGCAGCAATGTGCTGAAAGTGCGTTACAACGACTAGAGGGGGGGTGAATAGGCGATTTTTTGTGAATTTTTCACTGAGGAATTTGCCGGTGAGGAAATTCCTTAGCCAAGAACTACTTGCAGCGGAATAAGTACTCAGAAGTAAGCATAACAGAATACACACATAGTCATCATGATGAAATGAAAACAAACACAGAGTACAGAAAGCGTAAACACAGGATAACACAAGATGAAGACAAACAGACTAAAGAAATTGAACTGAGGAAATTGAGAAAGTCTTCAGTCAAAGTCTTCAAGCACAGATATGAACAATCACTCAACACAGTAATGAGGAAATAGAACCAGTAAGGTTGGTGAAGACAATGATTTGGTAGACCAGTTCCAACTGCTATCTCAGTTGTATGTTTGGTTGGAGCGGCTGAGTATTTAAACTCGAGGACACACAGTCCCGGACACCCAGTCGCTAAGCACGCAGCTTAAGACACCAAGTCCTCACCGTATTCTCCTTGAACTAAGGTCACACAGACCTCATCCAATCACTCGTGGTAAGTCTTCAAGCGACTTCCAAACCTTCACAGACTTCGGTCACTCAGTGATCCACAATTCCTCTTGGATGCTCTAGACGATGACGCCTAACCGTCTGGAAGAAGCACAGTCTTCAAAGGTAACAAGCATTGGATCCACGCAGGATCAATCTCTTCAGTGATGCTCAATCACTTTGGGTTTGTAGGTGTTTGGGTTTGGGTTTTTCCTCACTCGATGATTTTCACTCAAAGTCCTCAGAGGATGGGATGCTCTCAAATGACAAGTGTCAGTTTCTCTCGGAGCAGCCCGACATGATAAGACATAAATGCCGTTCCATGATATGACCGTTAGGTGGATAAGATATTTTGGGACAGCTAGCGCGCAGCACAGCAACGGTCGGAAATTTGACTCTCAAATTCATCAGGGCTATCATGTTCCTCACTGTGTAGGCAATCCGCACTAGCGAACTCCTAACTCCTAAGTCAGAAAAAATTCCTCAGCGACCATAAGAACTTCGTCTCTGTCACTAAAGAAATTGACTGAACTGTATGAGATTTCCAATGGCTTCACTCGAAGGGATTGGTAGGTGTAGGATTTTGAGTTGAGCATCACATGGAAATTTTTCCTTAGTATTTCCTCGACCCCCTTTAACAGTACGGTGTTTCCTATGACTCAAGAAAGAGAAAAACAAAACTATGAAAACGAAAGTCTTCAAGCTTCATATTCCTCGCACGAATATCAACTCATCATGGACACACCAATTTCTTCACTTTCAAAGTCTTCATGAAAGTCTTTAGGAATACTAAAATCTTCAGTCAAAGATATTAATTTTTAGGGGTCGACTTCAAACTCCTCATAGACTTATAGACCTGTGTACACTCATAAACACATTAGTCCCTTAACCTATAAGTTTTCAATACACCAAAATCACTAAGGGGCACTAGATGCACTTACATGTGCCACTGCTATTGGATCCAAAGTTGATCCTCGACTTCATTGACCTATGGCACAAGGACTCTAACACGCCATTGCCAGAGATGAATCTCACTCCTGGTCAAAGTCATGTTTTGATTGCCTTCATTGAGGAAGAAAAGTGGAAATTTGAAGAAGGCAGAAGGCTGAAGAAAGCGCAGTACAAGAAGCAGCGCTATCTCAAGGACAATGTCCTCACTCTCATTCCGGACCAACTCATTGCATTGCAAGCTGAAATCAAGCAATTGAGTGATGAATTCAATCGGTACTATGCTGATTGGAAGGGCGCCAAGGTACGGTTCGTCAATTTGACGAAGAAACTCACTTCAAGTGTTGCTGCTCCTGTGCACGTTGAAGTTCCTCAGGCTGAAGCATCTGCTCAGCCTACGGAAGAACATGCCAGCACCGTTGATGACAATTAGGCTGCTAAAGAAAATGTGAGTACCAGGGCTGATGACTACATTCCAGCCGCTGAAGAAATTGTCAGGGCATCCACTAGTGGTGTGCCTGAAGAAAATGAAGAAGTCAGGGCAACTACATCAGTTGCGCCTGAAGAAACTGAAACAAAGCCCTCTGCACCTCCTGCACCTACTCCCACTCCGATCCTTCCATCTTCATCAGATGTGAAGAAGACCAAGGCTGCAGAGCGTGCAACAATGAAAAAGAGGAAGGAATCAGCTTCATCAGACTCTTCAGCTCCGAAGAAAATGAAGCCTCTGACCAGCTCAACGGAAAATCCAATTGATGTCGTTCCTGTCTCTTACATGCCATCAAAGGACCTTTTTCTGTTTGGTGAAGATTATGTGATTCCCGATGAATCCGATGAAGAAACTCCTTCTGCTGCCTTGACAAAGCAGTTGGATGAATAAAATGAAGTGGACAAGATCCCTTCAACCCCAGTTGTTTCCTCACCTATGCCTCATTTCACTACTGAAGAGGCGGGTGTTGAAGAAATGGAAGATGAGGATGTGGACATTGGTTGTACCACACCTGTGCTGAATGATGACTTTTGGGAAAGTCAGCACCCCAACTCTCCGTTGTTCACTCCACTTCAAGCCATTCCTCAGTCCCCTACTGCTACTGAAGTGCAAATGGGATCTGAAGAACCTCATGCAACCCCGTCTGTCCATGAAGAAATTCCAGCCACTAGTGCTGAAGAAATTGTAAATGAAGAATTGATGACCCAAGTTGCAGCTGAAGAAAAGCCTGAAATTCCTCAGCGTGAGGAACCTGAGATTGTGATTCCTGAGGTAGTGATGCAATTGACTGATACTACTCAGCCCAAGCCAAAGGATCCCTTCTCAAAGAAGCAAAAATTCAAGGCTGATGATTTGTTCGGCAAGCATGTGTTCTTCACTGAATTCAACCCCTATGACAATGCTCGTCTTAGAAGGAAGCGTTTCTGGACAGCCAGCCAGGCCAACTTCTATTCTTCACTGCTTTACAACAAGGACAAAGTCTTCGACCACGAGCATATTCCTCACGTGGACATGGAATCAATGCCTTGCTTCTCTCAAGTCCTCAGTATGCTTCATGATGCAGGCTTGCTCAACTTTTGCTCACACATAGTTGACTGGAATGAAGAGCTCTTTCTTAAGTTCTATGCAACACTGCATATCACAGGTGATGCTGATGACATCAACTCTTGGGTGTTGGACTGGATGACCGAAAACACTCACGACAAGGCACCAGCCTCTGAATTGCTTTGTGCCCTGCCAATCAGTCCTCCACCTGAAGGTGCTCGTTGTCTATATGATGAGCCTGAACTCACTGCTCACTATATGCAAGTACTCATGAAACCTATGAAGCCTGGTCAAGCTCCTAGGACCAAATTCCTCATGAAGGAATTGCTCTATGTGCCAAGAACCATCTATCACATTCTGACGAAGACCATGAGTCCTATCAAAGGCCATGACTCATCCGATGAAGAAATTGTTGGGATGATGAAGAATATGCTATTCAACATCATGCATGGCATCCCCATCAATTATCATGATTTCTTCATGAGGACTCTAGCGAATGTCGCACTTTCACCATTTGAGCTGAAGCCTTACGGGCCGTGGATCATGAGATTCCTCAGAACAAGGTCTTCACTCAATTACAAGGCTGACTTTCAGAATCACCTCAGCTACTTGCCTCCGATTGAAGTCCTCAAGCGGACATATTCCTCAGCTGATGAGAAGGCAAATCACCAGCCGTTATCGATGAAGGCATTCGTCCATTGGATGGTCAGTTCCGAAAAGCTGCATCTTATTCCACCAATGATGACTCTGCCAGTCACGATTCTACAGCCAATGCTCCCAAGTCAAGTCCTCAAGCTACTACTCCTTGCGTGATGACTGACCGTGAGTTGCTTCTAAGTGTTCACCAGAAGGTGGATCGAAACCACAAATGGGTTAAGCGACAGTTTGGCTCTATTCTTCACAACATGACCTCTACTCATAATGCTGTGAAGAAAAACCATTACTATCTCCATGAAGTCTTCGATCGCACCTGGGCTATTCTGCATCATCTCTATGGTGAAGAAGATTTAAAGAACATGGGCTTCAAGGAAGATTTTGATGGGTCTTCTCCACCACCGAAGAAACTCAAGAAGGTCAAGGTTCCTCCCTTGGTCGCCAGTTCATATTCTTCATCGCGCGACACGGACGAGTATGAAGACTTGGACGACACTGCAGCAGGCCCTCCATCGACTCAAGACCCTGACAACGTTGTTGCTCCTCCATCATCATGATATTCTTCAAGGGCGTTAGTCCTCATTTTCAACCCTTTTGGTCATTCGATGACAAAGGGGGAGAAACTTGAGTTAGTCTTCAAGTGGGTCTATCATATATGGGCATTTTTTTTGCTAAGTTACAACTCTCGTTCTTCTGATGACTTTGCTGGATCGAGTTGTAATCTTAAACTATATGGTGGCCTGATACTTTTGTTCTGTTCTTCTACATGCATTTCAAATTCTTCATATTATATGTCAAATGCGTGTATGAATTACAAGATATAGGGGGAGATCTCCAAGATTATACTCTTCAAGTGTGCATTGCTTCAAAAGAAAATTCCTCACTATGCACATCTTCAGGGGGAGTTCCTCTATATCTTGCAATCAAATTCCTCAACATCAATACTTACACTTCTTATATTTATCCCCATTGAAAACTTAACCTATATTGTCATCAATCACCAAAAAGGGGGAGATTGTAAGTGCATCTAGTGCCCCTTTGTGATTTTGGTGTATTGAAGACTTATAGGTTAAGGGACTGATGTGTTTGCGAGTGTACACAGGTCTATAAGCCTATGAGGAGTTTGATATTTACAGAGAAAGTCAACCCCTAAAAATGAAGTTCTTCGACTGAAGACTTTGGATTTCTGAAGACTTTGAAAGTGAAGAAATTGGTGTGACCTTGAAGACTTGGTAATCATTCGAGGAACATGAAGCGTGAAGACTCTTGTTTTTATAGTTTCATTTTCTCTTTCTTGAGTCATAGGAAACACCGTACTGTTAAAGGGGGTTGAGGAAATACTAAGGAAAAATTTCCATGTGATGCTCAACTCAAAATCCTACACCTACCAATCCCTTCGAGTGAAGCCATTGGAAATCTCATACAGTTCAGTCATATTCTTCTGTGACATAGGCGAAGTTCTTCTGGTCTCTAAGGAATTTGTTCTGACTGACGAGTTACAAATTTGCCAGTGCAGATTGCCTACACAGTGAGGAACATGATAGCCCTGAGGAATTTGAGACTCAAAATTCCGACCGTTGTTGTGCTACGCGCCAGCTGTCCCAAAATATCTACCCACCTAACGGTCATATCAGACAAGGGCATTTATGTCTTATCATGTCGGGCTGCTCCCTAGGCTATAAATAGCCGCCCCCTACAACAACTAGCTGGTTGGCTGCTCCGAGAGAAACTGACACTTGTCATTTGAGAGCATCCTATCCTCCGAGGACTTTGAGCGAAAATCATCAAGTGAGGAAAACGCGAAACCCAAACCTTCAAAACCCCAGAGTGATTGAGCATCACTGAAGAGATTGATACTGCGTGGATCCGATGCTTGTTACCTTTGAAGACTGTGCTTCTTCCAGATGGTTAGGCTTCATGGTCTAGAGCATCCAAGAGGAATTGCGGATCGCCGAGTGACCAAGTTTGTGAAGGTCCGGAAGTCACCTGAAGACTTACCACGAGTGATTGGGCGAGGTCTGTGTGACTTTAGCTCAAGGATAATACGGTGAGGACTGTGTCTCCGGGACTATGTGTCCTCGAGGTTAAATACTCAGCCGCTCCAACCAGATGTACACCTGAGACAATAGTTGGAACTGGTCTACCAAATCATTGTCTTCACCGAGCTTACTGATTCTATTTCCTCAACTCTTTCATTTCCTCATTTCTGTTGTTGTGTGCTTGTTCATATCAGTTTGAAGACTTTGACTGAAGACTTTCTCAATTTCCTTAGTTCAGTTTCTTCAGTCTGTCCGTCTTCATCTTGTGTTATTCTGTGCTCATGCTTTCTGTACTCTGTGCTGGTCTTCATCTCATCATGATGACTATGCGTGTGTTTAGCTATGTTTACTTTTCAGTACTTATTCCGCTGCAAGTAGTTCTTCATTTAGGAATTTCCTTACCATCAAATTCCTCAGTGAAGAATTCATCAAAATCGCCTATTCACCCCCCTCTAGTCGATATAACGCACTTTCATCCACTTTGTGCCAACGATATTGTGCTTGCGAGTATCTGGACGTTTGACCAGTTCCCAGATGTTGTTGAGCTCGAACTGATGTAATTCCTCTTGCATAGCTTGAATCCACTCAGGCTCCAGAAATGCTTCATCTACCTTAGTGGGCTCTGTGATGGAGACAAAAGCAAAGTGCCCACAAAAGTTAGACAAATGTGAAGCTTTTGAGCGTGTGAGAGGACCTGATGATTCAATGTCATCGATGATTCTCTCAATTTGCACTTCGTTTGCAACACGAGGATGAGCGGGTTGTCGTCGAGGAATATGATTCGCATTTTTTTAAGGACCATTTTCCTCGGCACCATTTTCTTTAGGTGCACTAGCTCGAAGTTCTTCACGTTCTGGAATGAATTCATTAGCAGATTCTTCAATAGGAATGAAATCCTCAGTAGCCTTGAACTTGATAGATTCCTCAGGTGCTGGTTCATCTATCACAGAAGGTAGGTTCTCTCTTTGCGAGCCATTAGTTTCATCGAACTACACGTCTACAGTTTCAACAACTTTGTGAAGAACGTTGTTGAAGCTCTGTAGGTGTGCGAGTCCTTTCCGTAACCAAGCATAAAACCCTCATGTGCTTTCGGTGCGAATTTAGAATTGTGATGAGGATCTCTAATCCAAGATTTAGCACCGAAGACTTTGAAATAACTCACATTGGGCTTTTTGTCAGTGAGGAGTTCATAAGCAGTCTTCTTGAAGAATATGTGAAGATATACTTTGTTGATGATGTGACACGCAGTATCAATTGCCTCAATCCAGAAGCGACTAGGCGTCTTGTATTCATCAAGCATAGTGCGAGCCATCTCAACAAGAGCTCTGTTCTTGCGCTCCACGATGCCATTCTGCTGAGGAGTATAAGGAGGAGTTAACTCATGAGTAACTCATCAATTTTGCATAAGTGTTAGGATGAGTGTCCTTTTCAAAGAACATTCGAAGATTCTAGGATATTTAGCTCACACCACAACTTGCTAAATATCTTCTCATCCAAGGGCTTAGTGAAGATATCGGCTAGCTGTTCTTTAGTCCGTATATGCTCAATAGAGATGTCGCCCTTCCACACATGATCACAAAGAAAATGATGACGAATTTGGATGTGCTTTGTCTTCGAGTGCTGAACTGAGTTGTGAGCAATCTTGATTGCACTCTCATTGTCACAGTAGAGAGGCACATTCTTCATGTTGACGCCATAGTCCTTGAGAGTTTGCTTCATCCACAGCAATTGAGCACAGCAAGAACCAGTAGCAATGTACTCAGCTTCAGCTGTAGATAGTGATACACAGTTCTGTTTATTCGAGGACCAACACACCAAAGATCGTCCGAGGAAATGGCATGTGCCAGATGTTGACTTGCGGTCCACACGATCACCAGCATAGTCAGAGTCTGAATATCCAATGAGATCAAAAGCCGAGCCCTTGGGGTACCATAATCCAAGTGTTGGTGTGTTAGCTAGATATCAAAGAATATGCTTCATAGCCTTATGGTGTGATTCCTTCGGTGTAGCTTGAAATCGGGCACACATGCAAACACTAAGCATAATATCCGGCCTAGATGCACATTTAGCACCGACATTAAAATAACTCATATAGTGTTGATCTTTAATCCAACATTTAGCACCGAAGACTTTGAAATAACTCACATTGGGCTGTTTGTCAGTGAGGAGTTCATAAGCAGTCTTCTTGAAGAATTTGTGAAGATATACTTTGTTGATGATGTGGCACACAGTATCAATTGCATCAATCCAGAAGCGATGAGGCGTCTTGTATTCATCAAGCATAGTGCGAGCCATCTCAACAAGAGTTATGTTCTTGCGCTCCACGACACCATTCTGCTAAGGAGTATATGGAGTAGATAACTCATGAGTAATATCAAGTTCATTAAGATAGTCATGAAGACCAGAATTCTTGAACACGGTCCCATTGTCACTTCTGATGTGCTTGATCTTCACACCAAAGTTGGTTGAAGCCCTCGAGGAAAATTGTTTGAAGACTTCCTGCACCTCATGTTTGTAAGTGACAATGTGCACCCATGTGTAATGAGAATAATCATCAATAATAACAAAGCCATATAGAGACGCATCATTTGTAACTGCAGAATAATGATTAGGACCAAAGAGATCGATGCGAAGCAATTCAAATGGTCGAGTGGTAGTCATGATAGTCTTTGCTAGATGTTTGGCATTGGTCATCTTTCCAGCTTCACAGGCTCCGCACAAATGATCCTTGAGGAATTTGACATTCTCAATGCCAATGACATGCTTCTTCTTCACAAGCGTTTGCAGATTCCTCATGCCAGCATGACCAAGTCGCCGATGCCATAGCCAGCCTTCTGAAGCTTTTGCAAGTAGGCATACGGCCGGTTGTGGTCCTGTTGAGAAATCAACAATGTACAAGTTTCCTCTCCTAAAGCCTTCGAAGACTTTGGAATTGTCAGCTTCCATGATCACAATACAACGATATTTGCCAAAGACAACAACCATATCGAGATCACAAAGCATCAAGACAGACATGAGATTGTATCCTAAGGACTCGACAAGCATGACTTTGTCCATGTGTCGATCCTTTGAGATCGCAACCTTACCTAGACCCAATACCTGACTTTTGCCTTTGTCAGCGAAGATGATATGCTTCAGATGCGATGGTGATAAGGGAGCATCCATCAATAGATTCTTGTCACCAGTAATGTGATTCGTACACCCACTATCAAGGACCCACTCATTTTCTTTGGGTTGATCATCCTGTAGATGAATTAGTGCAACTTACGAACTCATATACTTCATCAGTGAAGAATATGGCATCACTATCATTAGATCAATTTCAACAAGCAATAGAACAGGTAAAATAGTATGAGGACGTGAGAAATGAGAGTTCATTTCTTCATGATTAGCCTGCGTCCTTTCTGGCAACTTGCAGGTCTCCAGCAAATTCTTCAAACGTTTTAAGCACGCCTGGAGACCTGACCCTGCATAAGAGATTTGTTCTTTTTCTTCACCACCCACATCTAAAGGGGTGGCAAAGAATTCATCACTCTGCGAGCTCCATATGAGAAAGGTGGCATAGAAGCCAGTCCACTTCATGTCACATAAGAGGAGTTAGGATAAGCATATGAATAAGCAGAGAAATTCTTCGAGCACTTATGAACATAATGGTTAGAAGAATAATGCTCATATTCATAGCCCTTAGCTCTTCCCTACGAAACAGAGGGGCTAGCACGATGATCATCATATGAGGACTTTGATCCTTTTGAGGAATTTGATCCACGTGAGTAATTTGGTCCATATGAAGAATTCGGTTCATATGAAGAATTTGATCTGGAGTTCCTATTCTTCACAGGTGGTGTCATGAGGACATTCACGTGAAGACTTTCAAGGCACCTTTTGGGAACCCAGATTTTCTTCATAGGGGAACCGCTCCTGCAGTTAGTGCCAACATATCTAGCAAATACTTCACCATTCTAATTTTTGAACAGTTTATAGTTGGAGTCAAATGACTCATCAGAAGCATGAGGAGATTCACATGTAAAGCCAGATAAATTGGATGGATCAACTGAAGGTCCCTTTGCAGCAACCCTTGAGGTTTTGGGGGATTGCTTAGGCTTCCAATATGTTCCATCAGCATTGAGTTTCCTCTCAAAGGCAATACCCTCTTTCCTAGGGTTCCTGTTGAGGATCTGCTTTTTAAGCACATCACAAAGAGTCTGATGCCCTTTGAGGCTTTTGTACGTGACTGCCATGTACAATTCCTTCAGCCTTGCATCGTCAGTGATACTAGCAATGTCCTCCGATGAGGAATTAGTGATAGTAGAGACAGATGAAGAATTTGTAGCATTAGAAGCATTTGAACATCCAGGTGAAGAATTAGCAGTTTCCCGTTCAATGCACTTCAAACATGGAGGAACAAATTCTTCCTGAGTAGCGCTGATTTGTTGAGCAAGTAATGAATCGTGCTCCTTCTGAAGATCTTCATAACTCACTCTTAGCATCTCAAGATCTTGCTTTCTTTGAAGAAATTCATAAGAAAGCTTCTCGTGATCAGATAAGAGAGTGTTATGATGACCTTGAAGGTTGTCAAACCGAGACTGAAGTCTCTGAAGATTCTCAGTCAAGGTTTTAGTGCGATCCATTTCTTCACCCAACATATCATCACTTTTGTCTAGCATGTTTTAAACCTTTTCAAAAGCATTGTACTTCTTCTTCTTTGATTCCTTATCCCACTGAGGACAATCTTGAATGTAGTGACCAGGTTCCTTGCATTTGTGGCATAGCCTCTTCTTGTAGTCACTGGATGAGGAATCATTACTCCTTGAGGACTTTCCAAAGCGACCACGTCTTGAAAATTTCTGAAATTTCTTCACGAGCAGTCAGGATCAGTTCCTGGCTCAGTTCATCAGGATCACCAAGGCTGCTACCAGAGTCTTCATCTTCAGACTCAGAGACTGCCTTGGCCTTCAGAGCACGTGATCTACCATAGCTCGAACCATAGAGATCTCTCTTCTTAGCAAGCTAGAACTCATGAGTATTTAGTCTCTCAAGGATATCAGCGGGATCAAGTGACTTGTAATCAGCACGCTCTTGAATCATCAGTGCCAGAGTATCAAATGAAGAATCAAGTGATGTCAGCAATTTCTTCACCACCTCATGGTCGGTGATGTCAGTGGCACCAAGTGCTTGAAGCTCATTTAAGATGTCAGTGAGGCGATCGAAGGTTTGTTGAACATTTTCATTGTCGAGTCTTTTGAAGCGGTTGAAGAGATTGCGAAGAACGTCAACACGAGAGTCACGTTGAGTTGAGACTGCTTCATTTACTTTGGATAGTCTATCCCGGATAAGCTTAGCAGTTTCCAAAGCACTCACTCTTCCATACTGACCTTTGCTCAGATGGCCACATATGATATTCTTCGCTTGAGAATCGAGTTGCTTGAATATCTTCACATTAGTAGCGTTCAGAGAAGGTGTGAGTGAGGGAACACCATTTTCCACAACATACCAGAGATCGTTATCAATTGCCTCAAGATGCATTCACATCTTATTCTTCCAGTAGGGGTAGTCCATTCCATCGAAGGTAGGACACCCAGCAGAGACCTTGATCATACCTGCGGTCGACATAACTAAAACTCCAGGCGATGAAACCAAAATCACACAGAACAAGGGAGTACCTTGCTCTAATACCAGTTGAAAGTGCGTTATATCGACTCGAGGACTAACAATCCCAGACACACAGTCCTCACCGTATTCTCCTTGAGCTAAAGTCACACAGACCTCGCCCAATCACTCGTGGTAAGTCTTTAGGTGACTTCCAAACCTTCACAGACTCGGTCACCCAGCGATCCACAATTCCTCTTGGATTCTCTAGACCTTAATGCCTAACCGTCTGGAAGAAGCACAGTCTTCAAAGGTAACAAGCGTCGGATCCACGCAGGATCAATCTCTTCAGTGATGCTCAATCACTTTGGGTTTGAAGGTATTTGGGTTTGGGTTTTCCTCACTCGATGATTTTCACTCAATGTCCTCGGAGGATGGGATGCTCTCAAATGACAAGTGTCAGTTTCTCTCGGAGCAGCCAACCAGCTAGTGGTTGTAGGGGGCGACTATTTATAGCCTAGGGAGCAGCCCGACATGATAAGACATAAATGCCCTTCAATGATATGACCGTTAGGTGGGTAGATATTTTGGGACAGCTGGTGCGTAGCACAGCAATGGTCGGAATTTTGACTCTCAAATTCCTCAGGACTATCATGTTCCTCACTGTGTAGGCAATCTGCACTGGCGAATTCCTAACTCCTCAGTCAGAACAAATTCATCAGCAACCAGAAGAACTTTGTCTCTGTTACTGAAGAAATTGACTGATCTGTATGAGATTTCCAATGGCTTCACTCGAAGGGTTTGGTAGGTGTAGGATTTTGAGTTGAGTATCACATGGAAATTTTTCCTTAGTATTTCCTCGACCCCCTTTAACAGTACGGTGTCTCCTATGACTCAAGAAAGAGAAAATGAAACAACGAAAACAAAAGTCTTCACGCTTCATGTTCCTCGAATGAAATCCAAGTCTTTAAGGTCACACCAATTTCTTCACTATCAAAGTCTTCAGAAAGTCTTCAGAAATCCAAAGTCCTCAGTTGAAGAACTTCATTTTTAGGGGTCGACTTTCTCTATAATTATCAAACTCCTCATAGACTTATAGACCTGTGTACACTCACAAACGCATCAGTCCCTTAACCTATAAGTCTTCAATACACCAAAATCACTAAGGGGCACTAGTTGCACTTACATTAACAAAATCACTAAGGGGCACTAGATACACCAAAAAAATTGTTGCTTCGCGCGATCCATCGATACTACTACTAATAATCCGGTAATCCCGACTAAAACGGCACAGTAGGGTCTTTTCCCGCGCGATATGCTGGGAGGTTGGCTTAGTTGGTTTTTTTAGGACGAGTAATGCTACACCTACGTAATCCCAATTACGTAATTAACGTAATGTGAAACGTATGAGCTGTTGATTGTAGATTGGGGGGAGGAGCCCACCACCATGAAAATCAGGGGAGGAGAGAGAGAGGCAATTTATGTTAGCCCTTTCGTAGGTTCCCGTAGATGTAGAAAGATGTGAAATGCGTGAATGTGTAGTGGACATACTATTGGAGTGCCTAAGGTAAATTGTGTATGTATAGACCCCATGTGTTTATTTACTTCACATGTTAGCTTTGTCTCGGTTCAATAAAAAGCAGAGTTGGTGATGATGGTGTGCCTGTCATCCTTCAATATAGGCCGTTTGATCTATATCTAACGGATAGGAAGGAAACTATGACAATTTACCCGCACTCCTCTCCACATTTGCAGATAAGGCCTTCCCTCATTCATCCTTTTCTCCCACAAGATCTTGATGTTTCGTGCAACGCATGGGTTGCTAGTACTCCTACAATATACTATATTATTGTGAAAGTACACACTGGCCGAGATGAATGCAAACATGACAGATTTTCAGTACATTTTGAACTTTATAGGACAGAAAAATAAAAGAAACTCGACCCTAGACCTATTCAATGGCGGCGACCGACGACCTCCATCTGCAATCTCTATGTACGGGGCGGGGTTCAAGACCCGTGAAGTGAAGGTGCGGTCTCCAGCGAGGAAGAGTAGAACACGGGATACAGAACGGCCAGTTGGCACACCATGCCCTGCCGCTTCCCATGCCCTACTCATCCTTGGAGGAGTCCCCGACCTCGGCGGTGCCGGATGTTGGACGGCGGCAAGTAGGACGGGTGGCTGACCGTGCTCCCGTCGTCGGCCGCCAGCATGGCCATCGCTTGTGCGGTCACATCCGCGTCCGACTACGCCGCTATTGCGTCGCGAGAGGCAACTTGAGCGAGGGCGGCGACCTCGAGCTTGATCCCCGAAGACAAGTTCACCCGCAAAGCGTTCGCGCTTGCGGTCATGGCGGATGTGGTGCCAGGTAGGAGGACGATGCGCTATGGTGTGGAGGTTAGCTGGGCATTGCCGCTTTAAGTAGCGCATTCTAGTGAAGCCAAGCATCCGGGTGCGTCATTAAGTCGTTGGAGTTGGTTCCTCAGGCACCGAGCCTCTTAACGACGGCATACGGACAGACAACATGAATGCGGGCAGCTGGCGCCGGCTGGGAACGCACCGCCCGATGGCGCGAGGGACGAGGGTTTTTGGTGTGCCAGGGTAGTCAGCTGCGGTCGTGGCAACGTTGGAGATGCCTTTGCTCACATGCGATCCCCGCATGTCATTGAAAATGCAAGATGGCCCGGCATGGTCTCAGGTCCTGGGGATGCAGTTTGTCACGCTACACCACTCAGCGGACGCGGCGCGGCGCCACGTGCATCCTCGACGAGCCGGGTGTTGGGGTGTGTTTGGATTGTGGCCAAAGTGCACCTTACCAAAATTTTGGTCATGACCCAAAGATTGGTCTTTGTTTGGATGGTTGCCATTTTTTGGCATGCCAATGAACTCTAGCCAACTCTAGTTCATTTTTCTTGCCAATGTCGGCCAAATCATGGGCAAGCAAAACCTCCACCAAAGTTTGGCTTGCCAATGCTTTGATGGGGCAACATTGGGCACAAACCAAACATACTGCTGGTCATGCCACAGCGCTAACGGCACCCTCGGCACACTGAAACTGACCATGTCCAGTGACGATGAGCGTGTCGCTGACCGCGATCGCCATGTCCAGAGGCGGTGCTGGAGCTGCACCACATTGCTGGCCCCCACGACCCACATGAACGGTTGCCAGTCGCGAGGAGGTCATGGGCCAGCTCCTCCATTGGACTAGTTTGCGCTACGTCATCCTGATAGGTGTGCCCCACATGTCAGTTTCCCTGTTTTCCCGGCCATATTCGAGCGTTGGTGCTCCGCGTAGCGCATTAGGCCTTTCACTATGTAGGCCAAGTGAGACAACTTATTGTTTATTTGAGCCGTTCAAGTATAATCATGTGGCATTTGCTTATTTCTCATTCCTCTCCAACCCTCTTCTCCATCGATCATGCTGCCCTCCGGTCGAGTCCATCCTCCCGCATGCCTCATTTGAACATTCCGCCGAGTATCATTCGCATGAGGGCCTAGACCATGCTTGTATTTCCAATGTTGTAATTTGTCCGACATGCATACAAACAAATGGTTCGTTTAAAGTTTCACTCTGCCTCCACTACGTGTCGCTTAGTGTCTTAGTTTTGACATCCCATTCGGTTCATGCCCCGACACATGTTGACGAGATCGATTGATGTTGAGAGATTGATTGCCTGTCTTGCAAGGAGATAAAGGTTTGGCCTGTTTCTATGAAAGAAATGACCTGCGGGGGGTCTGTGAGAATCAAAGGGAGTATATTGTACGTTAATAAGCGAAACAAACGTATTGTACCCACCCTAGTCCTCTTTCAATCGATCTCCGGACCCCGAGATGAAATCGTGAGAGAACGAGTGAGGCATGTGTGATACCTAAGGCGGATTCAAAATTTTGAACCGGTGATCATAACATCCGCAAATCATATATAAAGGTTATTCAATGTTCGTTTCGTTTTTGAACGTACAGTATACTCCCTGCGATCCTTTCTAGTTTACATATAAGTTTTATGTGTAGTCAAAGTATCTCTACTTTGATCAAACTTACAAAACAAAGTATCAACATTCAACAATGCCCAATCAATATTGTTAGATTCGTACGTACTCCTAGATATGTAATCGAGATGGTTTCCAATTTGTTTTCAACCACGTGAATGTGCTTGTTCTCGCGCATGCTCTTCCTACTAGGATTTCGCCATGTATAACCAGTCCAAAAGTAACTTTTTTTAAGCTCCATGTCCAATAGTACTAGTGGAGTACTGACAACATCTATACTAGAGTATGCAGTGCTCATAGTAGTACTCCTTCCTTCCATTTATATAGGGCCTATGTGGAGGAGAGAGATGTGAAAAAGTAAGGGGAGTGAGCTCTCATGCAAGAGCCTAGCTGTCGGTGTCAAAACCGGCAGATCTCGGGTAGGGGGTCCCGAACTGTGCGTCTAGGCGGATGGTAACAGGAGACGAGGGACACAATGTTTTACCCAGGTTCGGGCCCTCTTGATGGAGGTAAAACCCTACATCCTGCTTGATTGATATTGATGATGTGGGTATTACAAGAGTAGATCTACCACGAGATCAAGGAGGCTAAACCTTAAAAGCTAGCCTATGGTATGATTGTCGTTCGTCCTACGGACTAAAGCCATCCGGTTTATATAGACACCGGAGAGGGCTAGGGTTACATAGAGTCGGTTACAATGGTAGGAGATCTACATATCCGTATTGCCATGCTTGCCTTCCACGCCAAGGAAAGTCCCATCCGGACACGGGACAAAGTCTTCAATCTTGTATCTTCGTAGTCTTGGAGTCCGGCCGATGATGATAGTTTGGCTATCCGGACACCCCCTAGTCCAGGACTCCCTCAGTAGCCCCTGAACCAGGCTTTAATGACGACGAGTCCGGCGCGCATATTGTCTTCGACATTGCAAGGCGGGTTCCTCCTCCGAATAATTTATAGAAGATTATGAACACCAGGATAGTGTCCATCTCTGCAAAATAAATTCCACATACCACCGTAGAGAGAATAATATTTACACAAGTTTGATCTGCTGACGTATTTTGTGGCATGGCATCATACCACAGCCAAGTCTTTATTCGAATCGTTTTTATTATACCACCTCTGCGCTTTAGCGAAGCGGTTTCCTTGGCACGTCCTGTCAAAGCAGAGATCGTGTTCCCCTTATTCCGGGATTCTCATCAATACGGACATGGGTAACCCAACCGCGCCATTGATTGCGGCGCTTGGGAGATAAGCGAGTTTTATCAGGCTGGTGGGGACGCATGGTTTCGTCCGCCCATATAAGGGGATAAAGATCCACCCTTTTACCAACGCCTTCTTCCTCCTTCGCCTATCCATCTCTGCGAACTCGAGCTCCAGCGCCCAAGTCCGCACATCTCACCTCAAGCTTGTCAACGTAGTCCAGGTCATGCTCATCCGCCGGATTCTCCCGTGCCAACAACAGGACTTCAATATGTGGGAGTTCGATCCGGTGCAGCACCATACTTTGAGCGGGCTCTTCGACACTACGTACGAAGAGGCCTGGAGGGTGCTGTTTAAGGGCGCCGAGGCTCCCGCAACCGCCACCGAAGATCGCGGATTCAGCTCGCAGCGTCCGGCTAGCGAGGTAAGCGATTTTGCCCTTTACGGGACGCTTGTTTTCCATAGTTTGACTCTATGCGGGATCTAAACTCCCTCTCCTTTGACAGGACTGGATGAAGAAGGCCGAGTAGACTATCTGTCCGGCCCCTTTGCCAGAAGACCCAGCGGACGCCCGCTTAACGGGGTTGCTGGCTCCGGCACCCCATGTGGTGCCAGAGAAGAAGGCCACAAGCACTCGAAAGAGTTCCCGTTTTCAGGTGTCATCGGATGATGACACCGAGGCGGACTCCTCCCACGAAGGCGAGGAGGAGAAGAAAGAGGCCTCTCCCCCAGCAGGGGGAGGGAAGAAAAGGAAGGCCTCCCCAACGAGGGAGGTCGAAGGGTCCAAGAAGGGAAGGACTCTTCCCCCGGACTGCTCTGCCAACGCCAGCGATGACGACGAGGATTGGCCTCCAAGGGCCAAGCCCCTAGCAAGATCGTAAGTATCCGGACTCCCGAATAACTTCATGATTTTTATTTTCGCCACATGGTGTCTTTCTAATGCCACATACAACCCTGCAGTCCGCCCAAGGAGGATCTTCCCGCTTCGTCGAGCGGGTCCTTGGGTGCGTCAGATATGGATTCCCTTCCGACCGCCTCCTCCCCTCGTGATGCGGACGATGCCGAGGTGGGATCCCGGGAAGGGACCCGCCAGGAGGAGGAGGCCCCGGAGGTGCCGCAGGGCAACCTCCCGGACTTTGCACCGGACTCCGCACCGGAACCTGTAGTGGCTCCGGAGTCCGGTGGACGGCCCCTTCGTAAGAAGGGCAAGACCGTGAGGCCCGTGGCCTCCGTCCAACCAGAGGCACCAGATACCTTGCTGGAGGCGCTCAACGGCACTTCCCTTGAAGAGGAACAACGCACCGTCATGGGTGTGGTGATTCAGATGGTTCAGCTCGCCAAGAGCAGGCTGACCGAAGCCTGCAGCAGCCTTCTAACAGGCTTTGAGGTAAGAATTGTGATATATGTAAAATAGTACCGCATAGACAGTAGCCCCTGATGCTTGGTTCGGTGTTCGAAAAGAAAAGCCGGACTGAGGATCTAAAAAGATATACGCAGGAGTCATAAAAATATGTCAATATGGGATTGCAGGCTGTGCTGCTGACCTCTGCCGCACTGACTGCCGAGGTCAATACTTTGAAGCAAAGCCTCGAGCGGTCCGAGAACGAGCTCGGCCGTGCCAAGAAGCAACTCAAGGACAAGGAAGGTGAGTAACACCTTATTAAAATTGTACCTTACAGAAAAGGATTTGGTTGCAAGAAAAATGACAAGGATAACGTGGGTATTGCAGGGGCCACGAACAAGGTGGCGACCCTGAAGGAGGCGGTGGCCGTGGCCGAATGTAATGCGGCCGCGGAGCGCACCGAACGAGAGAAGCAGGAGGCGCGGGTGGCGGAGGTACAGCAAGAGCTCCAGGCTCTCATGGAAAAACATGAGAGTTTGGGGCGCGACTCGAAGACTCGAGAGTCCGAGCTTGCATCGGCTCTTGAGAGTGCCAAAGCCGCTAAGGCCGAAGCCTACAAGGCCCTCCAGGAAATTGAGGCGTTGAAGAAAATAGCGGTGGGTAAGGCATTTTTCATGCAAAGTAAGCATGTGAGTGTGCATTACCTGTCACTTACCCGAATTCGGAGCTCTCCAGGAGCGTTCGCAGATCTGCCCCGCAGCGTGTCTGATGCTGCCGCTTTCTACAGGGCCGAGGAGGGGAGCTCGATGGAGAAGGTCTTCTGGTCTCAGTATACTGAGGCCGATCATCCGGTGCCCCTTAGCGACTAGCTGAAGCAGCTGGTCGAGCTCCACAAGGTGGCCGAACAGGCCATGAAGGGCCTCATAGTTCGGCTGTGGCCCAAGGAGGCCATGCCTGGGAGCTACTTCGGCCTGGTGCGGCGGCTGGTGGATGCGTGTCCATGGGTTGAAGTCATCAAGCACTCCGCCTATATTGAAGGTGCCCGTCGGGCCCTTGCCCGTGCAAAGGTGCAATGGGGCAAGATGGATGCTGAGAAGCTTGTGACGGACGCGCCACCGCCGGGCAAAGAGTATCGCACGCCTGAGATGTATTATAAGAGTGTCCTGAAGGGTGCCCGCATTATTGCGGGTGGGTGCTCCAAAGATGTAACATTTGAGTAGACTCGCATTTGGTTATCCTGTGCGCTGAAAACTTTGTTCATATGCGCTAAGCAACGCTTGTTAATTTAAAATATTACCTTCTGTGCGGCCGTTTATCAAATCTGAGAGATGGCAAGTCTACGGCTTCAGCCCCCATGCCACGAGTGCTGGGGTCCGGGATAAATTTGAGCACTCTTGTTCCCATTTTTGGGTCCATCTAGGGAGGCGCTCAACACAACGTACGAGGCAACCGGACTTATAATGCTTGAACACTCTCACTTAGCCATAGAATTCTATAATTTTAAATTTCGGCGAAGCCCCTAGTCTTCGGAAGGCCGAATTTGGGGCGCTATCCACGCCTGGGCCGGACAAAGCCGGTTCCTCGCTCTAAGCGGCATAAGTCTTTAGGGACTAGAAAAAAAAACCTCTCGAACAGCGACCGACTCTCGCCTCATCATGACGGTCAGTTTTAGCTTTCTCCACTGAGGCGCTCGCCCAGCTCAACCGGGGCGCAATCGCAGTGGTTCTCCCAGTGCTACCTTAGCCGATACAACGGAACGTAAGGTACCAAAACATGGGAGTCGGGCAAACCCAACTATTGACCCAAGACATGATTCGGAGCCGATGCATATAATGCTATAAGTTCGGGGTGCCGCACTTGTCAAAGTGTTCGGACTTATCACACCATGATGCGGGAAACATAAGCCCCTGGTGTTATTTAGCCGTACCAAAGTGTACGGATGCAACATCTCATAAATGAACATATGTATAATAAAGAAATGCAATTATGGGCAAAAAAGGTGCATTGTTTATTCAAGTGATACTGCTATGAATGCTGAACGATACAAATAGTGCGATAGGCAAGGGATGGGACTATTAAACATGTCCCCCTCCAGAGGTAGGCTGCGGGATAGTGT
This sequence comes from Triticum dicoccoides, assembly GCF_002162155.2. Taxonomy (NCBI): domain Eukaryota; kingdom Viridiplantae; phylum Streptophyta; class Magnoliopsida; order Poales; family Poaceae; genus Triticum; species Triticum dicoccoides. The sequence goes on along the minus strand of NC_041383.1, from coordinate 666,472,919 downwards.
ATAAAACAGATTTAATGCTCGTAATGGAGACCACCTGGATATTCGTCGTAGCCTTTCTCCTTCCCTGGCTGTTGCATCGCGAGTTCGGCAGGTCTACTGCCGGCAGGGCCTCTGATGAATGGAGTCCTGTGGGTAAAAAAAGGAAAAGAAAAAAAAGAACGACACACTTGAGAGCCCCTGGTGTGGTTAAGCCGCATTCTGGGCCTATCGTGGTCGTGCCCCTCCCCCTATGCCCATGGTATCTTCAGAGCGTAATGATGTACGTGAAGGGCCAGTCTTGCAATTTTGGAGGGGCTGGGGATGGGGCCGCATTGCTACGCGTGCTCGGAACGCGCTGGGTGGTCTTGTTGTAGGTTACTCCGGGCGCGTTTAGCCGTGTCCGGTCGCTTAACGGCCGGACTCGAGAATTGCCTTAAGAGGCTGCACTGTACTTCTGCCGCGAGAGCCGTTGTATGTTCCTTCGTTCGGAGGGAGCGTTTAGTGTTTCCGTTGACCGTGATGACTCCTCGAGGGCCTGGCATCTTGAGCTTGAGGTATGCGTAGTGCGGCACCGCGTTGAACTTTGCAAACGCGGTACGTCCGAGCAGAGCATGATAACCGCTGCGGAACGGAACTATGTCGAAGATTAACTCCTCGCTCCGGAAGTTATCCGGGGATCCAAAGACCACTTCCAGTGTAACTGAGCCTGTACAATTGGCCTCTACACCTGGTATCACGCCTTTAAAGGTCGTCTTTGTAGGTTTAATCCTTGAGGGGTCTATGCCCATTTTGCGCACTGTATCCTGATAAAGCAGGTTCAGGCTATTGCCGCCGTCCATCAGGACTCTGGTGAGGTGAAATCCATCGATGATTGGGTCTAGCACCAATGCAGCGAATCCGCCATGGCGGATGCTGGTGGGGTGGTCCCTTCGATCAAAAGTGATCGGGCAAGAGGACCATGGGTTGAACTTCGGGGCGACTGGCTCCATCGCGTATACGTCCCTAAGTGCACTCTTCCGCTCCCTCTTGGGTATGTGGGTTGCGTATATCATGTTCACCGTCCGCACTTGTGGGGGGAAACCCTTCTGTCCTCTATTGTTCGGTGGTCGGGTCTCTTCCTCGTCATCACTATGCAGCCCCTTGTCGTTGTTTTCGGCAATTAACTTGCCTGCCTGCTTGAATACCCAACAGTCCCTGTTGGTGTGGTTAGCTGGCTTGTCGGGGGTGTCGTGTATCTGGCAGGAGCGATCGAGTATTCGGTCCAAATTGGACGGACCCGGAGTAGTTCTTTTGAATGGCTTTTTCCGCTCACCGGACTTAGAGCCTCTGCATCCGGCATTGACTGTCGTATCCTCATTATTGTCGCCGTTAATGTGGCGTTTGTTCTTGTTGCGACGCGACCTGCCATTGTGGTCCTTGATATCCAGACTGCCAGAATTTTTGCTGAGGTTGTTGCTGCGGGCTAGCCAGCTGTCTTCTCCCGCGCAGAAGTGGGTCATGAGTGATGTGAGGGCTGCCATGGATTTTGGCTTTTCCTGCCCCAGGTTGCCGGCCAAGCCACTCGTCATGCATGTTATGTTCAAAGGCCGCGAGGACCTCTGCATCCGGACAGTCGACGATTTGATTTTTCTTAGATAAGAACCGTGTCCAGAATTGTGTGGCCGATTCGTCTGGCTGCTGAATTATGTGGCTTAGGTCGTCAGCGTCTGGTGGTCGCACATACGTGCCTTGGAAGTTATCAAGGAATGCGGCTTCCAGGTCCTCCCAACTCCCAATTGATTCTGCTGGTAAGCTGTTAAGCCAATGCTAAGCTGGTCCTTTAAGCTTGAGTGGGAGGTATTTGATGGCGTGGAGATCATCACCGCGGGCCATGTGGATATGAAGGAGATAGTCTTCGATCCAAACCGCGGGATCCGTTGTGCCATCATAAGATTCAATATTCACGGGTTTAAACCCTTCGGGGATTTGATGATCCATTACTTCATCTGTGAAGCATAGTGGGTGTGTGGCGCCTCTGTATTGGGCTATATCACGACGAAGCTCAAAAGAGTTTTGTCTACTATGTTCGGCCCGGCCGGACTTGCTGTGTCCGGTGCGACGGTTGTTGTCACGTATCATGGGGCGCCCCCGTGATCCGTAGATCGATCTTGATTGTCTTTCCTTATCCTCCAATATATCTTGCAAGTCCGGAGCGTTCCCCTGTGGTCTTGTGCTTTTCGAGCGATGCCGGGGTACGGTTCTAATGGAGGGCCTAGAGGCCTCTCTGTCGCGGCCACGGGGTGGCCGGCCAGCCGTATCGTGCTCTGGTGATGCGGGTTTATATGCCTCCTCCTCTAATCGGGGTAGCATCTTGCATTTGGGGTAACTTTTGGAGGGGCGTACGAGCTCATGCTCTTCGGCCGCAAGGACTTCAGTCCATCTGTCGGCTAGCAGATCTTGATCAGCTCTAAGTTGTTGCTGCTTTTTCTTGAGGCTGTTTGCCGTGGCCATAAGCCTGCGTTTAAAACGCTCTTGTTCGGCGGGATCCTCAGGCATGACAAATTCGTCGTCGTCGAGGCTTTCCTCGTGTCCGGAGGGAGGCATGTAATTATCATCCTCTACCTCTTCGTCTGCCGCTCTCTCGTGAGGGCTAGCGTCTCCGTCCTCCTGTGCTGAATCTTGCTGCAGGGGGTTGTCTTCGGCACTGTCTGGGGTGTTATTATCTCCGGTGTCGGAATCTCCATTCTTGCTTTGGCGGGATTTAGAGCGGCGCCGCTGACGCCGGCGTTTGGGCTGTTTCTTGGAGGGGTCATCCTCCTCTGTTCCTCCGCTGTTCCCATCCTTTGGGATATCCACCATGTATATGTCATATGATGAGGTGGCTTTCCAGTGCCCAGTAGGCGCTGGTTCTTGGTCGTCTCCGGCATCGTCGTCCATACCGTCGATGTCTTCGGAGTCGAAGTCTAGCATGTCGGTTAGATCGTCGACAATGGCTACTAAGTGGGTGGTGGGTGGGTTTTGAATTTCTTCGTCGTCCGCATCCCAACCGTCCTGACCGAAGTCCGGCCAGGGCTCTCCTGATAACGAGAGATACTTTAGCGAACTCAAGATGTCGCTGAAAGGTGAGTGTTAAAAGATGTCCGCAGCGGTGAACTCCATGATCGGCGCCCAATCGGATTCGGTTGAAGGGGGCGCGGGAGGCTCGGAGTCCGGCGAGGAGTCCGGCCCCACGGAGTCACGAGCTTCACAAGGGACAAGGTCAGTGTTCGGCTCCATCGCTGTAGAGGTTGCAGCCCCCAAGGCGGTGTCTAACCATCCGTCCTCGATCTGCGCAGCCGGCTCCGAATCGAGGGTCGGAGCGGGCTGGTGTGCAGCCTCCAGGGCATTGTCCGGCTACAGAGCTAAATCATGCCCATCGTGACAGTGCAGCGCGCTCGGCCGTGGTTCGAATCCATCGAAGATCAAGTCTCCGCGGATGTCAGCCGTGAAGTTCAAACTTCCAAATCTGACCTGACGGTCAGGGGCGTAGCTTTCGATCTGCTCCAGATGGCCAAGCGAATTGGCCCGCAGTGCAAAGCCGCCGAATACGAAGATCTATCCGAGAAGAAAAGTCTCACCCTAGACTGCGTCGTTGGTGATGATCGAAGAAGCCATCAAGCCTATCGGTGACGACACAGAGGAACTCTCAATGAAAGCACCAATGTCGGTGTCATAACCAGCGGATCTCGGGTAGGGGGTCCCAAACTATGCATCTAGGCGGATGGTAACAGGAGACGAGGGACACAATGTTTTACCCAGGTTAGGGCCCTCTTGATGGAGGTAAAACCCTACGTCCTGCTTGATTGATATTGATGATGTGGGTATTACAAGAGTAGATCTACCATGAGATCAAGGAGGCTAAACCCTAAAATCTAGCCTATGGAATGATTGTTGTTCGTCCTACGGACTAAAGCCATCTGGTTTATATAGACACCGGAGAGGGCTAGGGTTACACAGAGTCGGTTACAATGGTAGGAGATCTACATATCCGTATTGCCATGCTTGCCTTCCACGCCAAGGAAAGTCCCATCCGGACACGGGACGAAGTCTTCAATCTTGTATCTTCATAGTCTTGGAGTCCGGTCGATGATGATAGTTCGGCTATCCAGACACCCCCTAGTCCAGGACTCCCTCACTAGCTATATACGCATTCCTAGTTAAATACAATAAATATGAAGAAAGAGATAGAGAGGAGATGGAAAAAAGTAGTAATACAATAGCCAACCTTATAATTTTTTTGCGGGAAATAGCCAACCTTATAGCCCACACTACTGTATGAGTGCATATAATAGATGATGGCTATAGATGACATGGTAGTTCCTTATAACCATCGACTGGCTATATTATTCACCATGCTCTAATGCGTTTTTCAAAACCGCATTTGACTATTGACAAGATTAATAGTACATGAGATGTATAATGTGAAAATCATATCATTGGAAGCTCTTTTCACATACGAATTTGACTGTATGCTTTGTGTAAGTTGCATGTCATATATTATTACTCTAACATTTGGTCAAAGTTAGCCTCGAAAAATGCATTAGGCCCCGTATAGTAAATGGAAGGAGGGAGTAGTAGTGGAAGTGGATCCTCTGATGTAGGTATCCCTAACTTACCCTCCCTTTCGGTCACTTACTGGCGGACCCCATGCTAGCTAGGCCCCTCATGTCAGTTACTCAATGGGTTAGGGGATCCTCATCCGTAGTATACTCCCTCTGTTTTTATTTACTCCGCATAAAACGGAGGGAGTGATAGTATAAATGACACGGGCGAGGGAGGGGGAGGGACGTCGGTTTGCTCTCAACTGCGATCCCACAAGCGAGCGAAACGCAAGACGAAGTGTGTTCCATTCAGTGAGCGATATGGAGGGTCCAGCGTGCCGGGGTGCAATGCGAATGTGACAAGAGCGATGTACAGTCAAAACCGATTGATTAGTCGTCACCGGAACCACTATTCACACCAGAACCTTCGCTGCTCGGCCTACGCCAGCCACTGCCCCAAAACAACACCTAATCTCTAGCCCACTCCCCCACCTTTCGATCCCCTAGCTCGCATCAAGCGTCCTCTAGTTCGTCGGAAAGCCATGGTGCGCCGCAAGATCACATACTACAAGATGCTGACGCCGGACTGCCGCGGCGGGACAATCCCCGAGTTCTCTAGAGCCAAGCTACGAGGAGGAGGAAGCCGACCCAATGTTCATGGCGGAGGTCACAACGCAGAAGGCCCCCGATGGGTATGAGCCGATGGACGTCGACTTCGTGCCGGCGTCCGAGTTCCCCATGGTGCAGGTGGACCAGCGGTTAAACCTAGCGATACTAAAGAAGGACCGGGAGGCATAGGCTCAACTCGACGCGGAGTGCACGCATGCCGCTGCCATCGAGGCTCTCCTGTAGGAGGAACCGGATGTCGTGGATGTGAACCGGGTGGTGGAGGCTCAACTTGAGGCGGAGCGCACGGATGCCGCTGCCATCAAGGCCCTCCTGCAGGCGAAACTGGACGTCTTGGACTTGAACTGGGCGGGAGAGGCTCAACTCGACGGGGAGCGCGCGGATGCCGCTATCATTGAGGCCCTCCTGCAGGCAGAACTGGACGTCCTGAACTTGAACCGGGTGGCGGAGGCTCAACTCAACGCTGAGTGCACGGATGCCCCTGCCATCGAGGCCCTCCTGCAGGCAGAACCAGACGCCCTCGACTTGAACCGGGCGGTGCTCTCATCCGTGCAGAGCGCACGCACGCTCCGCGTGAACGAGTAGCTGGAGGCCGAGGACAACCATGGTGCGGAGACACACGTCGGCAGCTACGGCCTGGTTCGCGTCGGCGGCCAAAGACGACGAGGTCGTCTCGTTCCGCGAGCAGTGATAGTTTTTCTTTATGTTGTTTTTTTTATGGATCTTTTGTTGTGTAAAAACATATATTGTTATGCTAGTCGCCTGACTTTCATCATTTGGGCCAGTCTACCATTTCAGGCGATTGGATGAATATCCTACGCCTCCTAACCCTTCTTCCCCACCTCTTCTTCTTCCCCAACAAACCACCGCACGGGTCGTACGGATCCTCCCCAACATGCGGTTGGATAAACATACTCTATGAACAAAAATTATGTGGCAGTGATAGGATGGCTGAGTTTGGTTTGTTCACATGCGACAACATGTGTCAGTGAGGGTGCATTCCCTTGGTTGGGTTTGCAGCGTGCAGGAGCGATTGTGTGAGGGTGCGGTGCCACCGCGGCGTGTAGGAGTGACCGTGTGAGGGTGCGGTGTGACCACAGTGTGCAGGAGCGACCGTGTGAGGGTGCGGTGCGACCGCGACGTGCAAGAGCGACCGTGTGAGGGTGCGGTGCGACCGCGACAACCGTGCGCAAGTGTACCTCCTTTTCATTTTGAAAACTTTAGGCAAGCTTGGCAAAAATGTGTGGTGAAGTATGGCAATGCAAGGCCTAGACCCAAACAGGATAAGTACGTACGTACTAGGAGTACTAGTGTTAAAAAAGAAAGGTGGGGTTTTCCTTCGCGGGATTAATCGATACAAATCCTTGTTTGACATGTCAATTAATGCGTATTTTTTTCTCCAAAGCCCAAAGAGCTAACCATCTCACTCCTCATCACTTGATTAATGCAGCACCATGCAAACCAACCTTCTCACTTCCGCATGCATGCAGGGTATATTAATGTCCTTGGTTGCTAGTATGAGGTAAACCCCATCAATTTTGCCTCAATTAGTGTTAGTGGCCTTTTGCAAATTGTAATTTTGATATACTAGCCTTGCGTACAAAAAAATGGAGGTAGTAACTATATTTGACTTCCTTCCCCATTGTGGTGACATCGATGATATCTCGAACGTTGTGGTTTGGCGAAGTGCGTTCGACGGAGAACACCATTAAGGGAGACCACGGTAAGTCGTTCGCAAGTGCCGCCTGCAAGCTGAGACAACCGCCTTAGTTGCATCCAGGAAGTCCGTTGAACCAAAGGACGCGCAAATGTACTAGTACTACTAGTACACAAGAGCGTTGTCTGTCCAGCTTAGTGCGGTAAGGTGGTTTCTCAAAGAAGACGATTGAGAAGCAGAGTCAGTGAAGAGTGAAATGATGCTTGCTTCATCCGTGCTTTGTGATTTGACGCATCACTGCTTTATGATTTGTGATAGAAGGGACAAGGGAGTAGACTCTGTGCTCTATAATGTACATGCGTCCAAGCAAGGGAGAAAGAGGAGAGACGTTGCATTTTTCTATTCCTTCAATCAATCAATCAATCAGGGAGCTTCGGTTCCATCTTTTTGGCTTTGGCAGCACCGTCCATAATGGTTCCACGAGGCCAAAAGCTATTTTCACATTTGGCTACACACTATGGATGCCCTTAACCGTACCACTTGGTTTTGCTCCTGTGTGCTATTTATACAAATCTGAATTATATTGATCTAAAAAATTATAAAATCAAGATTAGTAAAAAGAAGGTGATTTTGCCGCGCAGATGGCGGGGAGGTTTCTTATTTTTAGAGGATGTTGTCCTGGCGGTTTGCTAACATGCGGTCCCACCTGTCAGTGCTTTACCAAGCCGATCCGCGTCCCACATGAGGCAGAACAATGACAGAAGCAACACGTGGTTAACTTGAAGAAGATGAGGGAGAAGCGGATTCAGCAACGAGTGAAATGATGGTTGCTTCATCCCACCAACTTATTTTTTAGCATTATTACTTCGTCCCTCCAACTTAACTGCGGGAACGGTGTAGCTTTGTGATTTGATGCCTCATTGCTCATTACTACGCCAGCGCCATGCCTGGGGTGCTTCACCCTGGCTGTTCTGCACTGTATTTCGGTATGGCACATGGACCCGGTAGCTTGATGTCCCACATGTCGCCGAAAGGGACTAGAAGATTTATGAAAGCGAGCGCTCTACTCTTACAACGGAGGAGTACATGACATGGCGGCCCAATGAACTATCACTTGTACTGTATAGTACTATAGTTTTGCTATTTCGCATGATCCATCAATACAAACACGATTAAACAGGAAAGGGCGGGATCTTTCCTGCGCGGTAGATGATATTGGCCATACATTTCAAAGGCAATTTTTATGTATGCAAATTGAATAATTAAGTAACAATATGATATCTAGTAAAACTAAAAACACATATGATTTATTGTGTTAGAGTGCAGTTGTAGTGTTGTATTGCATAGTTGTTAGATGTAACATGTGAGAACGTGCAGAGATGTAGTTTTGGAGGGCCTATAGAGAGAAAAGCGCAATACGGTCACCGAACTTCAGAATAAGCTGATTACGGTCACTATATACGTTTTGCGATGATTATCCGGTCACTTGCTCACGGTTCAGCATCGGATTGCACTCTGTTGACCGGCCAAATAGTTTGCATGGCACCATGTTGACTAGTTAAATTGACCATGTTCCTTGTGGGTCTCACCTGTCAGTTCGCGGAGGGAAAAGGTCAGATAAACACAAATTTACGCAAGCGCGACAAGACTCCAACCCGTGCACGGGAATCACTTGGTTGTGTATGTGTCTGTCAGGGCCTGATGTGTGTGCATGCACGTGTAGGTTGAGCACTTGAGCGTGAGAGTGTGTGTTGGTCGTGTGGTGTACTAGTGTGTGCATGCAAGCGTGCGTGTGAGTGTTGCGTGTGTGCGTGGCTATGTGTGTACGTGTGAGTGTTGCGTGTGTGCGAGCTGCATGCATTCGTGTGAGTGTTGTGTGCATGCAGTTCGTGTGCATGTGTGCGTGTGTGTACAATCACCACACCAACTCTTGTCTGTTAAAACAGACGGCTCAACATACCAATACAAGGCCACCTTGTCTACTGTGCCCGCGGTCATGACTTTGAACCACCGTCCAATATTTTTTTTGTCGTTTGTTTTCATTCTTACTAGCAAGATGCCCGTGCATTGCACATAACATCAAGATGCATTTGTATGACTAGTTTATCTTGTGAGAGAAAAGGATGAATGAGGGAATGCATTATTTGCAAATGTGGAGAGGTGTGTGGGTACCTTTTTGCAAAATTGCCATTGTTTCCTTCCTATCTGTTAGATATAAATCGGATGGCCTATATTGCAGGATGGCAGGCACACCATCATCACCAACTCTGTTTTTATAAGAGTGTATTTTATAAGAGTGTAGATGTAGAGTAGATACAAACTGACAGGTGGGCCCAATGGTAGTGAGATAATGTGATGCAACACTAGAGGTGCCACGTGGAGCATTTAACTGGTAAACTAGTCATGTCTTGCGCAAATACAGAGCTGTACGGTGAGCTCGTGACTATATAATAACCACAAAACATAAATGGTGACCCTAATGTGTGGGTTCTGAAGTCCAATGTACATATCGTGCTTTCTCTTCAAATACAATGATCATCATTGTATATATCGCGAGAGAAAGATGAAACATGCGTGAATGTGCTGGGGGCTTACTTTTAGAGGACCTCGAGATAGTTTGTGTGCTTACGTGAAAGGGGCGTAGAGGGGGGGTATGCGATGGAGAGAGAGATGCTCTTCGTTTCTCTTTATTATGACTAACTTTATATATAGTATAAAAATATACAATTTCATAGTGCGGAATAAATATCATTGTGGGAACCATGCAATGCAAATTAGCGTTCATACTCCTCCATATAACTTTGTAATGTTGTATATATGTAGAAATTCAAAAATAATTTTTTGGCCACACTTTATTCAAAAGGAATGTTGTATGCAAAATAAACATGAAGAGAGGGCTTTGTAGATCAATGGGGTACGTGATGTAATATGTGTGAATGTGTAGTTGATGCATTTGGCAGGGCCTAGAGAGGTATGTGTGTGTATTACGTATTCGAGAGAGGCATGGATAGAGGGGCCGGCGGGGGGGTATGGTAGAGATAGCACGAGAAATGAGAGTGGTCTAGAGAGAGAGAGACGAATATGATGTCATGACGAGAGATTCCCTTGAGTGTGTATATGCAAGGGGGGATAGAGGCACCAGGAGAATTTTTTTGTGTGGTGTCTGTGTTGGTATGTGTGGGTGTGAGAAGATAACGAGACATGGGGGCGGAGGGTGTGTCACCGCGTGAGGTCCGGTGGGTCAAGGTGAGGCCCTTCATTCGGTTCCATCCTTTGCCACATTGGTCATCCCGTGACGCATTTAGGGAGACCCATGGATGACTAGTCGTACAAGACAAAAATAGCAGAATTGTGAAGGACTCTGTGTCCACTGACAAAGTCGTCTAGGATTTGTAACCCTAGGTTCTCGGACTAAGGTAACCCCTAATCTATGATATTACTATTCATCCAACCTAACTTTAAGGGGCATCCTACAAAATGCTCTGCTAGAATCATACTCGTCGATTAGGAAGAGAGGTGTGAGACAATGCGTGAGAGACAGGCCTAAAGATAATGTGCGTACATGAGACACATTGATACATCTCCAACGTATATATAATTTTTGATTTTTCCATGCTATTATATTACCTGTTTTAGATGTTTATGGGCTTTACTATACACTTTTATATCATTTTTGGAACTAACCTACTAACCGGAGGCCCAGCCCAAATTGCTGTTTTTTGCCTATTTCAGTGTTTCGAAGAAAAGGAATATCAAATGGAGTCCAAACGGAATGAACCTTCGGGAGCGATCTTTTTGGAACAAACGCAATCCACGAGACTTGGAGTGGACGTCAAGAAGTAGCCGAGGCGGCCACGAGGGTGCAGGGCGCGCCCCCCACCCTCGTGGGCCCCTCGTGGCTCCCCTGACCAACCTCCTTTGCCTATATATACTTGCATACCCTGAAAACATCCAGGAGCATCACGAAACCCTATTTCCACCACCGCAACCTTCTATACCCGTGAGATCCCATCTTGGGGCCTTTTCCGGCGCTCCGCCGGAGGGGGAATCGATCACGGAGGGCTTCTACATCAACACCATAGCCTCTCCGATGAGTTGTGAGTAGTTTACCACAGACCTTCGGGTCCATGGTTATTAGCTAGATGGCTTCTTCTCTCTCTTTGAATCTCAATACAATGTTCTCCTCGATCTTCTTGGAGATCTATTCAATGTAACTCTTTTTGCGGTGCGTTTGTCGAGATCCGATGAATTGTGGGTTTATGATCAAGTTTATCTATGAGAAATATTTGAATCTACTCTAAATTCTTTTATGTATGATTGGTTATCGTTGCAAGTCTCTTCGAATTATCAGTTTGATTTGGCCTACTAGATTGATCTTTCTTACAATGGGAGAAGTGCTTAGCATTGGGTTCAATCTTGCGGTGTCCTTTCCCATTGACAACAGGGGCAGCAAGGCACATATTGTATTGTTGCCATCGAGGATAAAAAGATGGGGTTTATATCATATTGCTTGAGTTTATCCCTCTACATCATGTCATCTTGCCTAATGCGTTACTCTGTTCTTATGAACTTAATACTCTAGATGCATGCTGGGTAGTGGTCGATGTGTGGAGTAATAGTAGTAGATGCAGGCAGGAGTCGGTCTACTTGTCGTGGACGTGATGCCTATATACATGATCATGCCTAGATATTCTCATAACTATGCACTTTTCTATCAATTGCTCGACGGTAATTTGTTCACCCACCGTAATACTTATGCTATCTTGAGAGAAGCCACTAGTGAAACCTATGGCCCCGGGGCCTATTTTCCATCATATAAGTTTCCAATCTACTTTATTTTTTAATCTTTGCTTTTCCATCTATATAATAAAAATACCAAAAATATTTATCTTATCTTATTATCTCTATCATATCTCACTTTCGCAAGTGGTCGTGAAGGGATTGACAACCCCTTTATCACGTTGGTTGCAAGGTTCTTTTTTGTTTGTGTAGGTACGAGGGACTTGCGTGGCGCCTCCTAGTGGATTGATAACTTGGTTCTCAAAAACTGAGGCAAATACTTACGCTACTTTGCTGCATCACCCTTTCCTCTTCAAGGGAAAACCAATGCAGTGCCCAAGAGGTAGCAAGAATGATTTCTGGCGTCGTTGCCGGGGAGTCTACGCACAAGTCAAGACATACCAAGTACCCATCACAAACTCTTATCCCTCGCATTACATTATTTGCCATTTGCCTCTCGTTTTCCTCTCCCCCACTTCACCCTTGCCGTTTTATTCACCCTTCTTCTGTTCGTCTTTTTCGTTTGCTTTGATGTCTTACTTGGCTTGTTTGCTTGTTTGGTTGGAATAGTTGTTTAGTTATTGCTAAACAGAGAACCTAAGATCTATGGATCCTCATTCGCTTGCTAATATTTTTAAGAGATCCAATTATGATGAACCAATTGCTAGTGAGTTTTGTGCACTATATTATCTTTATGAAGTTTTGCTTGAAATTCGTGAATCTGAAAATTGTGATGAAGAAATTTATGAAGAGATTCACGATGGCTCCTTGAATAAAAAGCATGATTGCAATGATTTTACTATAAATTCTCTTGATGTCAATTTTTCTAATAATATGCAAAACCCTAAGCTTGGGGATGCTAGTTTTGATATGTCTACTACTTGTTGCAATGATCATGATTGGGGTGATTCTTCTTATGATCTTGAAAATTTATTTAAGCCCCATGATGAATATGATTGATAATTGTGTTTGCAATAATATTGAAAGTGGGTTTGGAAAAGTGTCAACTTTAAATCCCACATATTTGGAGTCTGTTCAATCTTATGATATTTTTGATAAAACTGGGTTTGGAGAGGTCATGACTTTAGTTAATGTTAATCCCACTATCTTGGAAGAGTGTCAACTTTGCATGCATGTGGATCATGTTGAGAATATGTTTTGTGATAGATATATTGTTGAATTTGCTTATGATCCTACATGTAATTATTATGAGAGAGGAAAATATGGTTGTAGAAATTTTCATGTTACTAAATTACCTCTCGTCATGTTGAGATCGCTATTGTCTCTTTCTTCTTCCTTGCATATGCTGATTTTTGCTTTCTATAATAATTTGTTTGCTTATAAAATGCCTATGCATAGGAAGTATGTTAGCCTTAGATGTGTTTATCACGTGTTTTACGATTCTCTCTTTGCGCTTCAATTCTTGTCTTTCATGTGAGCATCATTAAGATTATCAATGCCTAGCTAAAAGGCTTTAAAGAAAAGCGCTTGTTGGGAGACAACCCAATATTTTTACTTGTTTTTATTCAATAAATAATTCATCTAGCCTCTGTTTAGATGTGGTTTTATGTTTTAATTAGTGTTTGTGCCAAGTGGAACCTATAGGATCATCTTGGGTGAAAGTTAACTTGATCTTGCTGAAAAACACAAACTTTTGCGCACACGAGAATAGTTTTAATAAATCACAGAAACATGATTTTAAGTTTATTCTTTTTGCGTAGATCAATAGACAAATTGCCTAGGACTTCCTATTTTGGTAGGAGTTTTAGAGTTCCAGAAGTATTCAAAAAGTTACGGATTCCTACACACTGTT
>NC_041383.1:666457148-666459370 GCF_002162155.2 Triticum dicoccoides | reverse complement strand
GGGGGTATGAACCATAGGGAAGTTGGAATACATTAGGTTTAACAACAATATAAATAAAGAATGAGTTCATTATAGTACCTTAAGTGGTGGTTTTTCTTTCTTGCACTAACGGAGCTCATGAGATTTCCTGTTGAGTTTTGTGTTGTGCAGTTTTCAAGTTTTGGGTAAAGATTTGATGGACTATGGAATAAGGAGTGGCAAGAACCTAAGCTTGGGGATGCCCATGGAGCCCCAAGATAATTCAAGGACAACCAAAAGCCTAAGCTTGGGGATGCCCCGGAAGGCATCCCCTCTTTCGTCTTCGTCTATCGGTAACTTTACTTGGAGCTATATTTTTATTCACTACATGATATGTGTTTTGCTTGGAGAGTCTTGTATGATATGAGTCTTTGCTTTTTAGTTTAACACAATCATCCCTCATGTACACACCTTTTGGGAGAGAGACACACATGATTCGGAATTTATTAGAATACTCTATGTGCTTCACTTATATCTTTTGAGCTAGACAGTTTTGCTCTATGTGCTTCACTTATATCTTTTAGAGCACGGCGGTGGTTTTATTTTGTAGAAATTATTGATCTCTCTTGCTTCACTTATATTATTTTGAGAGTCTTTCAGAACAGCATGATATTTGGTATGGTTATAAAATTGGTCCTAGAATGATGGGCATCCAAGTTGGGTATAATAAAAACTATCAAAGGAAGTGAATTGAATACTATGATCAACTTGATGCTTGATAATTGTTTTGAGATAAAAAGGTAATGTTAGAGTCATGCTAGTTGGGTAATTATGAAATTGAGAAATACTTGTGTTGAAGTTGGCAAGTCCCGTAGCATGCACTTATGGTAAAGTTGTGTAACAAATTTGTTGCATGGGGTGCTCTTTTGATTGCCTTCCTTATGAGTGGAGGTCGGGATCGCGCAATGGTTAACTCCTACCAACCCTTCCCCTAGGAGAATGCGTAGTAGTACTTTTCTTTGAGGGCTAATAATTTTTTTGCAATAGGTATATGAGTTCTTTATGATTAATGTGAGTCCATGGATTATACACACTCTTACCCTTCCATCATTGCTAGCCTCTACGGTACCGTGCATTGACCTTTCTCACCTTGAGAGTTGGTGCAAACTTTGCCGGTGCATCCAAACCCCGTGATACGATACGCTCTATCACACATAAACTTCCTTATATCTTCCTCAAAACAGCCACCATACCTACCTATTATGGCATTTCCATAGCCATTCCGAGATATATTGCCATGCAACTCTCCACCATTCCGTTTATTATGACACGCTCCATCATTGTTATATTGCTTTTGCATGATCATGTAGTTGACATCGTATTTGTGGCAAAGCCACCATGCATAATTTTTCATACATGTCACTCTTGACTCATTGCATATCCCGGTACACCGCCGGAGGCATTCATATAGAGTCATATCTTGTTCTAGTATCGAGTTGTAATCCATGAGTTGTAAATAAATAGAAGTGTGATGATCATCATTATTAGAGCATTGTCCCTTAAATAAAAAAAGGCCAAATGAAAAAATAAAGGCCCAAAAAAAGGGGGACAATGTTACTATCCTTTTCCACACTTGTGCTTCAAAGTAGCACCATGATCTTTATGATAGAGAGTCTCTTATTTTGTCACTTTCATATACTAAGTGGGAATTTTTCATTACAGAACTTGGCTTGTATATTCCAATGATGGGCTTCCTCAAAATGCCCTAGCTCTTCGTGAGCAAGCAAGTAGGATGCACACCCACTTAGTTTCTTTTGTTGAGCTTTCATACATTTATAGCTCTAGTGCATCCGTTGCATGGCAATCCCTACTCCTCATGTTGACATCAATTGATGGGCATCTCCATAGCCCGTTGATTAGCCTCGTCAATGTGAGACTTTCTCTTTTTTTTGTCTTCTCCACACAACCTCCATCATCATATTCTATTCCACCCATAGTGCCATATCCGAGCTAATTTTTTTAAAATAATACATTTTTTATTAATATTCATAAATATTACACTGGATAAAAAAATTCAAAAATAATACACCGTCGGCCCGCTGCAGACCGACTGGACCTAGTCAGCCCACAACAGGCCGATTGGCTTCCAGTCGGCCTACAACTAGCCAACTGGCCCCTGTCGGCCCACTATGGGATGATTGGGTCCTGTTGGGCAGCTGTAGGCCGACTAGAAGCCAATCGGCCTACTGTGGGCCGATTGGAGC
>NC_041383.1:666456221-666456741 GCF_002162155.2 Triticum dicoccoides | reverse complement strand
TTTTCTACCCTCGCGCGTTTCCCCTTTATTTACCGCCATATTTTCTCGGGCCGCTATCTCCTGCCGTCGTCAGTGACACTTCTATCTATCAATAGAGACATGATCATCTACTTCTGTATGAGACTACGATCAAAAGGATATCCCGACATCTTGGCGAGAACTAGAGAGCGGGAATATATGGCGAGAACGAGCAAAGTGGGAATGGTGAGAATACGAGACTACACTAGACTGCTTACCTACTACCGAGGGTGTTTTATAGGTTGAGAGCACAAAGAAAGGCGGGAGGGAGGCACTGGCGGGAAGTAGAGAGCGAGAAAATATGGCGGGAACTTGATAGCGGGAACTAAGAAAGTGGGAAAATTGTGGCGGGAACATGTGGCGGGATCTACCGAAGCGGGAAAATATGGCGGGAACTACCGAAGCGGGAAAATGTGGCGGGAACTACTAAAGCGGGAAAATATGGCAGGAGGTAGAGAGCGCGGAAATATGGCGGGACCTACCGAAGCGGGAAAATATGGCG
>NC_041383.1:666434333-666455815 GCF_002162155.2 Triticum dicoccoides | reverse complement strand
TGCGAGGGTAGAAAACGTGTGTGGGGGGAGATGCACCTGTCGGCCCATAGCGAGACAATTAGCTCCAATCGGCCCATAGATTGGCTTCCAGTCGGCCTACAGCTGGCCGACAGGACCCAATCAGCCCAAAGTGGTCCAAAAGGGACCGGTTGGCCAGCTGTAGGCCGACAGGAAGCCAATCGGCCTGCTGTGGGCCGACTAGGCCCAGTCAGCCTGCAGCGGGCCGACGGTGTATTATTTTTGAAAAAAATTATCCAGCGTAATATTTATGAAAATTAGTAAAAAATGTATTATTTAAAAAAATAGCTCTATATCCATGGCTCATGCTCATGTATTCCGTGAGAGTCGAAAAAAGCTTAAGCGCGTTAAAAAGTATGAACCAATTGCTTGGCTGAAACCAGGGTTGTGCATGATGGGAGTATTTTGTGTGACGAAAATGAAACATAGCCTAACTATATGATTTTGTAGGGATAAACTTTCTTTAGACATGTTATTTTGAGAAGACATGATTACTTGTTAGTATGCTTGAAGTATTACTATTCTCATGTCAATATGAACTTTTATCTTGAATCATTTAGATCTAAACATTCATGCCACAATAAAGAAAATTACATTGAGAAATATGCTAGGTAGCATTCCACATCAAAAATTCTGTTTTTATCATTTACCTACTCGAGGACGAGCAGGAATTAAGCTTGGGGATGCTTGATACGTCTCCAACATATCTATAATTTTTTTATTGTTCCATGCTATTATATTACCCGTTTTGGATGTTTATGGGTTTTACTATACACTTTTATATCATTTTTGGGACTAACCTACTAACTGGAGGCCCCGCCCAAATTGTTATTTTTTTTGCCTATTTTAGTGTTTCGAAGAAAAGGGATATCGAACGGAGTCCAAACAGAGTGAAACCTTCAGGAGCGATCTTTTTGGAACAAAGTCAATCCAGGAGACTTGTAGTGGATGTCAAGAAGCAGCCGACGCAGCCACGGGGGTGTAGGGCACGCCCTAGGGGGGTGGGCGCGCCCCCCACCCTCGTGGGCCCCTTGTGGCTCACCTGACCGACCTCCTTCGCCTATATATACTTGCATACCCTGAAAACATCCAGGAGCACCATGAAACCCTATTTCCATCACCGCAACCTTCTGTACCCGTGAGATCCCATCTTGGGGCCTTTTCCGGTGCTCCATCGGAGGGGGAATCGATCACGGAGGGCTTCTACATCAACACCATAGCCTCTCCGATGAGTTGTGAGTAGTTTACCACAGACCTTCGGGTCCATAGTTATTAGCTAGATGGCTTCTTCTCTCTCTTTGAATCTCAATACAATGTTCTCCTCGATCTACTTGGATATCTATTTGATGTAACTCTTTTTGTGGTGTGTTTGTCGAGATTCGATGAATTGTGGGTTTATGATCAACTTTATCTATGAGAAATATTTGAATCTCCTCTGAATTCTTTTATGTATGATTGGTTATCTTTGCAAGTCTCTTCGAATTATCAGTTTGGTTTGGCCTACTAGATTGATCTTTCTTGCAATGGGAGAAGTGCTTAGCTTTGGGTTCAATCTTGTGGTGTCCTTTCCCATTGACAGCAGGGGCAGCAAGGCACGTATTGTATTGTTGCCATCGAGGATAAAAAGATGGGGTTTATATCATATTGGTTGAGTTTATCCCTCTACATCATGTCATCTTGCCTAATGCGTTACTCTGTTCTTATGAACTTAATACTCTAGATGCATGCTGGATAGCAGTCGATGTGTGGAGTAATGGTAGTAGATGCAGGCAGGAGTCGGTCTACTTGTCGTGGACGTGATGCCTATATACATGATCATGCCTAGATATTCTCATAACTATGCACTTTTCTATCAATTGCTCGACAGTAATTTGTTCACCCACCGTAATACTTATGCTATCTTGAGAGAAGCCACTAGTGAAACCTATGGCCCCTGGGTCTATTTTCCATCATATAAGTTTCCAATCTACTTTATTTTGCGATCTTTACTTTTCAATCTATATAATAAAAATACCAAAAATATTTATCTTATCTTATTATCTCTATCAGATCTCACTTTCGCAAAGTGGTCGTGAAGGGATTGACAACCCCTCTATCACGTTGGTTGCGAGGTTCTTGTTTGTTTGTGTAGGTACGAGGGACTTGCGTGGAGCCTCTTACTGGATTGATACCTTGGTTCTCAAAAACTGAGGGAAATACTTACGCTACTTTGCTGCATCACCCTTTCCTCTTCAAGGGAAAACCAACGCAGTGCTCAAGAGCTAGCACACGTAGGCAGGTCTATGTGAGTAGAAAGGGTCGATGGGGATTGTGCGTGTGTATGCTTGTGAGAGGAAGAGTACTTGTGATAAAGGTTAGTGAAAACAGTCGTAAATGGTTATGAGAGGGAGGGAGGGTTATATCAAGAGCATGTTTGTGAAAAAGACACCTCGGGAGAGAGAGTGTGAGCCTGTGTGAGAGACCACCGATGGAGAGTGAAACTACAAGTAAAAGACTGATGTACACATTGATTAAATATATAAATTGTATCCAAATATTAGGATGGGATCATGATATTTGCAATTCGCGTAAGGAACAGTCATTGATCCATCAGACATCTAGATTCTATCAAATTTGAGCATGTCTATGTTATTATTCGACATAATTGATCCACATAGTTAGTATTTTGAACTCCAGACAATGCATCGCTTTAGCAATTGATACGTCTCCCACGTATCTATAATAATTGATTGTTCCATGCTATTATATTATCCTTTTTGGATGTTTATGGGCTTTACTTTACACTTTTATATCATTTTTGGGACTAACCTACTAACCGGAGGCCCAACCCGAATTGTTATTTTTTCGCCTATTTCAGTGTTTCGAAGAAAAGGAATATCAAACAAGTCCAAACGGAATGAAACCTTCAGGAGCGATCTTTTCGAAACAAACGCAATCCAGGATACTTGGAGTGGACGTCAAGCTGTAAACGAGGCGGCCACGAGGGTGCCTGGCACGCCCCTGGGGGTGGGCGCGCCCCCCACCCTCGTGGGCCCCTTGTTGCTCCACTAACGTACTTCCTTCGCCTATATATACTCCCGTACCCTAAAAACATCGCAGAGCACCACAAAAACCTAATTCCACCGCCGCAACCTTCTCTATCCGTGAGATCCCATCTTGGAGCCTTTGTCGGCGCTCCACCGGAGGGGGAGTCGATCATGGAGTGCCTCTACATCATCTCCAAGGCCCCTCCTATGAGTTGTGAGTAGTTTGCCACAGACCTTCGGGTCCATAGTTATTAGCTAGATGGCTTCTTCTCTCTCTTTGAATCTCAATACAAAGTTCTCCTCGATCTTCTTGAAGATCTATTCGATGTAACTCTTTTTGCGGTGTGTTTGTCGAGACCCTATGAATTGTGGGTTTATGATCAAGTTTATCTATGAGAAATATTTGAATCTCCTCTGAATTCTTTTATGTGTGATTAAGTTATCTTTGCAAGTCTCTTCGAATTATCAGTTTGGTTTGGCCTGCTAGATTGATCTTTCTTGCAATGGGAGAAGTGCTTAGCTTTGGGTTCAATCTTGCGGTGTCCTTTCCCAGTGACAGCAGGGGCAGCAAGACACGTATTGTATTGTTGCCATCGAGGATAAAAAGATGGGGTTTATATCATATTGCTTGAGTTTATCCCTCTACATCATGTCATCTTCCTTAATGCATTACTCTGTTCTTATGAACTTAATACTCTAGATGCAGGCAGGAGTCGGTCGATGTGTGGAGTAATAGTAGGAGATGCAAAATTGTTTCGATCTACTTGTTACAGACGTGATGCCTATATACATGATCATGCCTAGATAATCTCATAACTATGCACTTTTCTATCAATTGCTCGACAGTAATTTGTTCACCCACCGTAATACTTATGCTATCTTGAGAGAAGCCACTAGTGAAACCTATGGCCCCCGGGTCTATCTTTTATCATATAAGCTTTCAATCTACTTTTATTTGCATCTTTACTTTTCCAATCTATATCATAAAAATATCAAAAATATTGTCTTATCATATTATCTCTACCAGATCTCACTTTCGCAAGTGGCCGTGAAGGGATTGATAACCCCTTTATTGCGTTGGTTGCGAGGTTCTTGTTTGTCTGTGTAGGTGCGTGGGACTTTTGAGGAGCCTCCTACTAGATTTATGCCTTGGTTCTCAAAAACTAAGGGAAATACTTACGCTACTTTGCTGCATCACCATTTCCTCTTCAAGGAAAAAACCAATGCATGCTCAAGAGGTAGCAAGAAGGATTTCTGGCACGGTTGCCGGGGAGGTCTTCGCTCAAGTCAAGACATACCAAGTACCCATCACAAACTCATCTCCATCGCATTACATTATTTGCCATTTGCCTCTCGTTTTCCTCTCCCCTACTTCACCCTTATCGTTTTATTCACCCTCTCTTTCCCGTTCTCCTCTTTCTCTTTTGCCTGCCTTCTGTGTGCTTGTGTGTTGGATTGCTTGTCACTATGGCGCAACATAATACCAAATTGTGTGACTTTTCCAATACCAATAATAATGATTTCCTTAGCACTCCGATCGCTCCTCTTAATGATGTTGAGTCTTATGAAATCAATGCAACTTTGTTGAATCTTGTTATGAAAGATCAATTCTCTGGCCTTCCTAGTGAAGATGCCGCTACTCATCTAAACAACTTTGTTGATTTGTGTGATATGCAAAAGAACAAAGATACGAAAAATGATATTGTTAAATTGAAGTTATTTCAGTTTTCACTTAGAGATCGTGCTAAAACTTGGTTTTCCTCTATGCCTAAAAATAGTATTGATTCATGAAATAAGTGCAAAGTTGCTTTTATCTCTAAGTATTTTTCCTCCCACCAAGATCATCTCTCTTAGGAACGATATTATGAATTTTAAACAACTTGATCATGAGCATGTTTCCCAATCCTGGGAAAGAATGAAATTAATGATTCGCAATTGGCCTACTCATGGTTTGAACTTATGGATGATCATACAAAAATTTTATGCTAGATTGAATTTTGCTTGTAGAAATCTTTTAGATTCGGCCACGGGAGGCACTTTTATGGAAGTCACCTTAGGATAAGCTACTAAACTCCTAGATAACATTATGGCTAATTATTCTCAATGGCACACCGAAAGATCTACTAGTAAAATAGTGCATGCTATAGAAGAAATTAATGTTTTGAGTGGAAAGATGGATGAACTTATGAAATTGTTTGCTACTAAGAGTGCTCCTATTGATCCTAATGATATGCCTTTGTCTACTTTGATTGAGAATAATAATGAATCTATGGATGTGAATTTTGTTGGTAGGAATAATTTTGGTAACAATGCTTATAGAGGAAACTTTAATCCTAGACCGTTTCCTAATAATTCCTCTAATAATTATGGAAATTCCTACAACAACTCTTATGGAAATTTTAATAAGATGCCCTCTGATTTTTAGAATAGTGTTAAAGAATTGATGATCTCTCAAAAGAATTTTAATGCTTTGCTTGAAGAAAAATTGCTTAACACTGATGAATTGGCTAGGAACGTTGATACACTCTCTCTTGATGTTGATTCTTTGAAACTTAGATCTATTCGACCTAAGCATGATATCAATGAGTCTCTCAAAGCCATGAGAATTTCCATTGATGAGTGCAAATAAAGAACCTCTAGGTTGCGTGCCAAGAAAGATTGCTTTGTAAAAGCGTGTTCCTCTAGTTTCCATGAAAATATTGATGGAGATCTAAAAGTTATTGATGTGTCCCCTATTAAATCTTTGTTTTGCAATATGAATCTTTATAATGACGGAACTGGAGATGAGTCAACTTTAGTTAAAAGGCATCCCAATAATTCGGAGTTTTCAGATCTTGATGCTAAATTTGGTAAAAGTGGGATTGGAGAGGTCAAGACTTTAAATAGCATTGAACCCACTATTATGAATTTCAAGGAATTTAATTATGATAATTGTTCTTTAATAGATTGTATTTCCTTGTTGCAATCCGTGTTGAATTCTCCACATGCTTATAGTCAAAATAAAGCTTTTACCAAACATATTGTTCATGCCTTGATGAAATCTTATAAGGAAAAACTTAATTTGGAAGTTTTTATACCTAGAAAACTTTATGATGAGTGGGAACCTACTATAAAAATTAAAATTAAAGATCATGAATGCTATGCTTTATGTGATTTGGGTGCTAGTGTTTCCACGATTCTGAAAAGTTTATGTGATGTGCTAGGTTTCCATGATTTTGATGATTGCTCTTTAAATTTGCACCTTGCGGATTCAACTATTAAGAAACCTATGGGAAGGATCAATGATGTTCTTATTGTTGCAAATAGGAATTATGTGCCCATAGATTTTATCATTCTTGATATAGATTGCAACCTTTCATGTCCTATTATTCTTGGTAGACCTTTCCTTAGAACGATTGGTGCAATTATTGATATGAAGGAAGGAAATATTAGGTTCCAATTTCCATTAAGGAAAGGCATGTAACACTTTCTAAGAAAGAAAGTCAAATTACCTTATGAATTTATCATGCATGCCACTTATGAATTGAATGCCAAAGATGGCAATACTTAGATCTATTCTCGCTTTTATGCCTAGCTAGGGGCTTTAAACGATAGCGCTTGTTGGGAGGCAACCCAATTTTATTTTTGTTTATTACTTTTTGCTTATGTTTAGTAATGAATATTTCATCTATCTTCTGTTTAGATGTGTTTTCATGTTTTAATTAGTGTTTGTGCCAAGTAAAACCTATAGGATAACCTATGGTAATAGTTAATTTAATTCTGCTGAAAAACAGAAACTTTGCGCTCACGAGAAAAAATTCAATAAATCACAGAAACAAGATTTTGCGTTGATTCTTTTTTCTGTAGATCAATTGACAAATTTAATAGGACTTACTATTTTGGTAGGATTTTTACATTTTCAGAAGTATTCTAAAGTTACATATTGCTACAGACTGTTCTGTTTTTGACAGATTCTGTTTTTCGTGTGTTGTTTGCTTATTTTGATGCATCTATGGCTAGTATCGGGGGGTATGAACCATAGAGAAGTTGGAATACAGTAGGTTCAAAACCAATATAAATAAATAGTGAGTTCATTACAGTACCTTATGTGGTGGTTTTTCTTTCTTGCACTAATGGAGCTTATGAGATTTTCTGTTGAGTTTTGTGTTGTGAAGTTTTCAAGTTTTGGGTAACGATTTGATGGAATATGGAATAAGGAGTGGCAAGAGCCTAAGCTTGGGGATGCCCATGGCACCCCAAGAGATTCAAGGATAACCAAAATCCTAAGCTTGGGTATGCCTCGGAAGGCATCCCCTCTTTTGTCTTCGTCTATCGGTAACTTTACTTGGAGCTGTATTTTTATTCGCCACATGATATGTGTTTTGCTTGGAGCATCTTGTATGATATTAGTATTAGATTTTTAGTTTATTACAATCATCCTTGCTTTACACACCTTTTGGGAGAGAAATGCATGATTTGGAATTTATTAGAATACTCTATGTGCTTCACTTATATCTTTTGAGTTAGATAGTTTTTGCTCTAGTGCTTCAATTATACTTTTTAGAACACGGCGGTAGCTTGATTTTGTAGAAATTGTTGATCTCTAATGCTTCACTTATATTATTTCGAGAGTCTTTTAGAACAGCATGGTATTTGCTATGGTTATAAAATCGGTCATAGAATGATGGGCATCCAAGTTGGGTATAATAAAAACTATCATAGGTAAATTGGATGCTATGATCAATTTGATACTTGATAATTGTTTTTGAGATATGGAGGTGGTAATATTAGAGTCATGCTAGTTGGGTAATTGTGAATTTAAAGAATACTGGTGTTGAAGTTGGCAAGTCCCGTAGCATGCACGTATGGTAACCGTTGTGTAACAAATTTGAAATATGAGGTGTTCTTAGATTGTCATCCTTATGAGTGGCAGTCGGGGACGAGCAATGGTCTTTTCCTACCAATCTATCCCCCTACGAGCATGCGCGTAGTGCTTGGTTTTTGATGACTTGTAGATTTTTGCAATAAGTATATGATTTCTTTATGACTAATGTTGAGTCCATGGATTATACGCACTCTTACCCTTCCATCATTGCTAGCCTCTTCGGTACTGTGCATTGCCCTTTCTCACCTTGAGAGTTGGTGCAAACTTCACCGGTGCATCCAAACCCCGTGATACGTTACGCTCTATCACACATAAACTTCCTTATATCTTCCTCAAAACTGCCACCATACCTACCTATTATGGCATTTCCATAGCCATTCCGAAATATATTGTCATGCAACTTTCTACCGTTCCGTTTATCATGACATGCGTCATCATTGTCATATTGCCTTGCATGATCATGTAGTTGACGTCGTATTGTGGCAAATCCACCATCATAATTTTTCATACAATTCACTCTTGCATCATTGCCCATCCCGGTACACCGCCAGAGGCATTCATATAGAGTCATATCTTGTTCTAGTTTTGAGTTGTAACTCATGAGTTGTAAGTAAATAGAAGTGTGATGATCATCATTATTAGAGAAATGTCCCTTATAAAAAAGGCCAAATAAAAAAGGGGGACAATGTTACTATCCTTTTCAACACTTGTGCTTCAAAGTAGCACCATGTTCTTCATATAGAGAGTCTCATTTGTTGTCATTTTCACATACTAGTGGGAATTTTTCATTATAGAACTTGGCTTGTATATTCCAACGATGGGCTTCCTCAAAATTCCCTAGGTCTTCATGAGCAAGCAAGTTGGATGCACACCCACTTAGTTTCTTTTGTTGAGCTTTCATACATTTATAGCTCTAGTGCATCTGTTGCATGGCAATCCCTACTCCTTGCATTGACTTCAATTGATGGGCATATCCCTAGCCCGTTGATTAGCCGCGTCGATGTGAGACTTTCTCCTTTTTTGTCTTCTCCACACAACCTCCATCATCATATTCTATTCCACCCATAGTGTTATATCCATGGCTCACGCTCATGTATTGCGTGAAAGTTGAAAAAAGTTTGAGATTACTAAAGTATGAAACAATTGCTTGGCTTGTCATCGGGATTGTGCAAGATGAGAGCATTCTTGTGTGACGAAAATGGAGCATCACCAAACTATATGATTTTGTAGGGATGAACTTTCTTTAGCCATGTTATTTTGAGAAGACATGATTGCTTTGTTAGTATGCTTGAAGTATTACTATTTCTTATGTCAATATTTACTTTTATTTTGAATCATTTGGATCTGAGCATTCATGCTACAATAAAGAAAATTACATTAAGAATTATGCTAGGTAGAATTCCACATCAAAAATTCTGTTTTTATCATTTACCTACTCGAGGATGAGCAAGAATTAAGCTTGGGGATGCTTGATACGTCTCCAACGTATCTATAATTTTTGATTGTTCCATTCTATTATATTATCCATTTTGGATGTTTATGGGCTTTACTTTATACTTTTATATCATTTTTGGGACTAACCTATTAACCGGAGGCCCAGCCCGAGTTGCTGTTTTTTTTGCCTATTTTAGTGTTTTGAAGAAAAGGAATATCAAACGGAGTCCAAACGGAATGAAACCTTCGGGAGCGATCTTTTCGGAACAAACGCAATCCAGGAGACTTGGAGTGGACATCAAGCTGTAAACGAGGCGGCCACGAGGGTGCCCGGCGCGCCCCCCACCCTCGTGGGCCCCTCGTTGCTCCACCGACGTACTTCCTTCGCCTATATATACTCCCGTACCCTGAAAACATCGCAGAGCACCATGAAAACCTAATTCCA
The DNA here is from genome assembly GCF_002162155.2 of Triticum dicoccoides. NCBI lineage: Eukaryota > Viridiplantae > Streptophyta > Magnoliopsida > Poales > Poaceae > Triticum > Triticum dicoccoides. Next base: position 666,446,028 of record NC_041383.1, on the reverse strand, counting down.
ATGCCGCAACCTTCTGTCTCCGCGAGATCCCATCTTGGAGCCTTCACCGGTGCTCCGTCGGAGGGGGAATCGACCATGGAGGGCCTCTACATCATCTCCAAGGCCTCTCCTATGAGTTGTGAGTAATTTACCACAGACCTTCGGGTCCATAGTTATTAGCTAGATGGCTTCTTCTCTCTCTTTGAATCTCAATACAAAGTTCTCCTCGATCTTCTTGGAGATCTATTTGATGTAACTCTTTTTGCAGTGTGTGTTTGTCGAGATCCGATGAATTGTGGGTTTATGATCAAGTTTATCTATGAGAAATATTTGAATCTCCTTTGAATTCTTTTATGTGTGATTAAGTTATCTTTGCAAGTCTCTTAGAATTATCAGTTTGGTTTGGCCTACTAGATTGATCTTTCTTGCAATGGGAGAAGTGCTTAGCTTTGGGTTGAATCTTGCGGTGTCCTTTCCCAGTGACAGCAGGGGCAGCAAGGCACGTATTGTATTGTTTCCATCGAGAATAAAAAGATGGGGTTTATATCATATTGCTTGAGTTTATCCCTCTACATCATGTCATCTTCCTTAATGCGTTACTCTGTTCTTATGAACTTAATACTCTAGATGCAGGCAAGAGTCGGTCGATGTGTGGAGTAATAGTACTAGATGTAGAATCGTTTCGATCTACTTGTTACAGAAGTGATGCCTATATACATGATCATGCCTAGATAATCTCATAACTATGCACTTTTCTATCAATTACTCGACAGTAATTTGTTCACCCACCGTAATACTTATGCTATCTTGAGAGAAGCCACTAGTGAAACTTATGGCCCCCGGGTCTATCTTTTATCATATAAGTTTTCAATCTACTTTTATTTGCATCTTTTATTTTCTAATCTATATCATAAAAATACCAAAAATATTTATCTTATCTTATTATCTTTATCATATCTCACTTTTGCAAGTTACGGTGAAGGGATTGACAACCCCTTTATCACGTTGGTTGCGAGGTTCTTGTTTGTTTGTGTAGGTGCGTGGGACTTTTGAGGAGCCTCCTACTGGATTGATACCTTGGTTCTCAAAAACTGAGGGAAATACTTACGCTACTTTGCTGCATCACCCTTTTCTCTTCAAGGGAAAAACCAAAGCATGCTCAAGAGGTAGCAGCAATCGAATATAAACGTGAGTATAGTCCATGTTGTGTGTGTAAAGCACATTATACAAACGAAACTTACACAATGAACATTATAAGTAGCTACCTATGAACTAGCATACATTTGAATTCAACTTAAGGTGGTTTAAAAAAACAAATTCAACATGAAGTCCATTCAATTATTTGAATTCGATATCATGGCATTTGTAAATCATACCTAAATTATGGGGGCACCAATCTTTGCTCTGATTTTGTACATAATAACATATGTAGTCGTGTACAAAATAGATTCAAATTTAGCTCCTCCATTCCAAAATAATCGTAGTTATAGGATTTTCAAGTGTCAAAATTTCAAAAAGAAGCGGGTAATTTAATGAGGTTTTCAAACATACAAGGTCAAATTTAACGTTGTCTATTTAGGTCGATCCTCAAAGTTCAAGAGTACCCTAAACGAAGCGCCAAAAGAGCCTCTACTCGCCCGAAACCGCATGAGACCAATGTTTGGTAGTACAAGGAAATTACTTTTCTAACAACTCTAACCCGTGAAACCTACCGGCCCGACGTCCAAAGGTCCAAATTGGGGTAGGTTTGTAGCTTCATCTAGACGCCACGCAAGCGCCTCCGAAAAATATTCATACACAATGGCCGCCTAAGCACACATGCGCACGGCCGAAATTGCTCCCGCCTACTATTTGGGACACCTGGGATTACCATCCTACCCCCGACGCACAGTAGGTCCGAAATTTAAGAGAGGGGCAAAGTTTGTACTTTCCCCAAATTTCAAACAGGCGTGTCCCATCTTCTGTTCAAAAAATTGAAAAACAAGCGCATCCCAAACCGAAACATGGTTCTCCCTTAGCTCCCCCCCCCCCCCCCCCATCCACCCGTACGATTCCCCATTCGTACTCCATGGGCGCAAAAACTACCTCTCCACCAGCCACGAAACCCCGGCGTCCTCCGTCCGCCACCCCATCCCACCCATGAACCGCCACCCTCCTCCATCATGCCAGAGCCGATACCCCAACATCGTCATCCACCGCAACCTCAACTGCAACGCCCTCCACGGCTAGTAGTTGAAGCCAAGGCCGAGCCATCCGCACCCGAGCCAGTTCAACCACGCTGTCCTGTGCCTCACCGCTGCCGCTCCAACTTCGCCACCGTCCACCGCACCGGAGCTGTTCCTGCTATGCCATCTTTTGCCGCCTCGGATCTGCTTCCCCTCCGCCGATATACGGCCACGACAACACAGTCAACAATTTGGCCATGGGTTTGTCCAAGGATCCACCGTCCTCCAAAACATCGGTTCCCCCGGGAGAAAAAAGAAGACCGTCGTGACATATGGAGGAGACCACACTGGCAATCGATAAGGGTACTCCTATTCCCTTATTCATGCAAATCTTACTTGTCTTCTTGCATGGTATTCATCCCACAGAAGACACTAGTTGACCGCTTCTTCTTGATACTAGATGTTCCTAGTAACTCGCGACGCACAAGGTTTCTCCTCATATACTATTTCACCTTAACTAGAGGTCCGTCATCCCCTGGATTTCAATTCCTGGTCAGTTGATTCCCAATTAACGGAAGCATTCCCCGGCGTAATAGGCGCTAGTCCACCTATTACTGCCGGGAAGCAGCGCCTTGGTGTTTATCTTAGGGGGTGTGGGGCCTAGAGCTGTTGGCGCCCGATCTGGAGGTTGACCGGGATTAAAGGGATGGCCTGGGGGCGCTGCCAAGCATGGCAGTGGTGTGAGGTCGAGGGGAGGGTGGGGCGGTGGAGGCAGGGGTCTGGGCCAGTGGTCGCTGGCGTTTCAAGAAAGATCGTCAACAGTGACTGAGGGGAGGTAGACGAAGGCCATCTTCCCGTTCCTTATAGATCGGACGGTTCATAAAAAAATCGACTAACCTATTTATTTTCAGTCAACTGTTATCTTGATATGACCAAATGTGGTGGGGTGCTAGAGGAGTACCTGCATTTCCTGTGCTCATATATTACAAAATCATATGGAGTAGAATCTAATTTTGTTTGACATGCAATGTTGTAGAGCTATCATATGTCTCCTATCATTTATTTTCCAGCCACCTGCTATCTGCTACTTTTACAGTGCACTAGTTCTGCACACACTTCACCCATACTCTCACTATTGTGTTTTATGCAAGGGTATTTCAGACTCTGCCTCGAGAGAAGTAGAAAAGAAAAGAGAGAAGTCGCTCCAGCTTCGTATGCGGGTAGGCAAGGCACGTTACAACGCTATAAAGGGTGCAGTGTCATCAGATGGAGACGGTAAATGTAGCTCTCGAGTTGATGACCTCGCTCGCAATGAACCACCATCCCAGGTGCTTGCTTTAACTTCACAGTGTCATATGTGGTTGCGTGTTCCATATGGTGTCTAGCTTGTATTCGAAAGGCCGAAGTCGGTCTTTATTAAGATAAGGAAAGATATTTTTTACATGAACCACCATCCTGTGAGCACCAGAAGACAAATAGCTAGTCAGGGCACTGGTCGAGCCATTGACAAGCCTAGCATAGACAGGCATCACCTGGAAGCCAACTAAAAAGCCACGATGGTGGTGAATCAACCCGCCTCCCACCAGGCTCTCAGGTCCTAGATGATCATGCTCACCACTCCAGTTGGATGTCTAGCTTGTATTGCTTACAATTTGGTTAAATTGCATCTGCTTAGCTTACACATTATACCTTTGAATATGACATGCCTTTGTGTTTTTGGTACATACTAGTACATCTACCTATTAACCATGTTCTTACATCAAACTAATGTTCTTGTGTATCCCTCAGCAATCACTTATGATGAGGCAGTCAGGCAAGTGGATTACTCCTCATTTAAAGAATGCAGCGTCAGCCTCGCGACATGATTCTCAAGAAACAGCAAGGCTAGATGTAGTGAACGTAGTTCTATAGTTGATTGCTGCATTTCCCCTACACTAGCATCGCATGTGCTTGCTCTAACTTGGCAGCGTGATATGTGGTTGCATGTCGCATATGGTGTCTAGATTGTAATTCTTCCAATCTGGTTAATCTACATGTGCTATTTTGCTTAGCTTATACATTATACATGTTAATGTGACATGCCTTCCTGTATTTAGTACATAGTACATCTATCTATTAAGCATGTCCTTACATAAAACTATTGTTTTTTGTATCCCGCATCAATCAATATGACGAGACACCTTTAGTATATGCAGTGCGATATTAGTTGCATCTTTCATATGATTTATAGCATGCATTGCTTCTAATTTGTTGAAATGCCATTTATGATGGGCCGCTTTTAACTTGGCAGAGTCATATTGGTTGCATCTTTCATGTGGTGTCTAGCTTGCATTGCTTCTTATTTGTTAGAATGGTTTCTGCTTAGTTTACACAAACAGTTGTGAACATGCCATGCCGTCCCATTTTTCGTACATATTCCATCCTGGTATCATGTGTTTTCCTTACATCAAAGTAGTGATTGTCAGTATCATGCATGAATAAGTTCTAAAGAGAGAATTTTATTGCTTTTTCTTGTCGGTTTTACTTGACAATTCAAAATCAATAAAGCGGAAGGAAGTTAGCAAGGCAGCAGATAAAGGTGCTCCTTCCAAACGGAGGGCCTCTACAGATTCTACTCCTCCATCCCCCCAAGATGATTTGCAAGACAAAACATGGATAGACACTCAACATAGTTGTGTTGATGATGAGCACGTCTCCCCTAGTGCACCATCACAGGTGCTCCCTCTAACTTGGCACTGTTATATGTGGTTGCATGTTATGTGTGATGTCTAGCTTGTATTGCTTCTAATTTTGTTGAATTCCATCTGCTTACTTTACACATTATACTTGTGAATAAGACACGTGTTCCTGTTTCTAGAACATACAATATCTGTCTATCACACCATGTTCTTACATCAAATTACTATTGTTGTGTAACCTGCAACAATCACTTATCATAAGACATGTTTGACTTGGGAGTGTGATATAGGTTACATCTCGCATTCTTTTCTAGCTTGTACTACTAATTTGTTGAAATGGCACTTACGACGAGACAGTTTTAACTTGGTAGAGTGATATTCGTTGCATCTTTCATATGGTGTCTACCTTTCATTGCTTCTAATTTGTTGAAATGCCTTCTCCTTAGTTTACACATCATAAGCTATGAATATGCAATGCTATGAATATGCAATGGCACTAATGACGAGAGACCTCTAACTTGGTAGTGTGATGTTGTTTGCATCTTGCATATGATTTATTTCTTGTATTGCTTCACATTTGTTTAAACGCCATTCATGATGAGACACTGTTAACATGGCAGAGCGATATTTGTAGCATCTTTCATATGGTGTCTACCTTCCATTGTATTGCTTCTAATTTAGTGAAATGTCTTCTGCTTAGTTTACACATCATAGTTCTGGTTATCTCTTCCGTCCTATTTTTATTACATCCTCCTATCATGTGGTTGTCTAACATCAAAGTTCAGTTCGCCTGTATCACGCATCAATTTGTTCTGAAGAACTGAATTGTTATTCGTTTTTCTTGTCGGCTTGACTTAACATGGCACGGAGAAAGAGGAAGAAACACAGAATGGCAAGGAATGGGAAGAGGAAGAATCCTGCAGATTCTGTTGGTGCTGATGGTGCAATAGAAGGTCAAAGTCCAGCGGAAAATTCTACAAACAGGGTATCTCGTGCTACACGAGATACAGAACAAGCCAAACAGAAACAAATAGTTGCCACCAAACAAGCAGAGAAAGCCCTAATTGTTGCAACACCTTCCACAGTACTACCAGCTGCACGAGTTACTCGTGCGTCAACTGAGCTAGCAGTATGTTCTCAAGCTCCCTTGCCACATGACACTACTTCCCAAGCACTCTTGACACAAGATGAGTTGACAAGATCAGATGAACCTTGTGAGCATCAACACCAAGAATGTAGTTGTTGGAGTCAAGTTACAGTTGCATGCTTCTTGTTATGTAGTCTCACAGTTTGATGTACACTAACACTTCCTATGTTCGTTATTGGACTAGCACCTAGGCGCAAGAGGAAACAAACATCAGGGATAATGCTCGATAGGTTAACTAAATCTAGGGGAGGAAGAATTGAGATCTTTTTTGAGGTAGGTTTTAAAAGGCCACGTGATGCTACAGAGTCAGTCAAGTTAGTATCAGAGGCAGCGGTTGTCGTTAGGTGTCATGTACGTATCCTCCCAACATGGATTCAGTACAAGAATGACAAAGACGAAACCTAGTTCAACACCTTCCTCGACCATTTATCTGTAAGTATGGTTATGTATGGAAACTAGTAATATCGTCTTGCTCTGTCCCATACTTTCTAGGTTGCTGATAATGAGACTCCCATAATTTTCAACATATGAGGTTCAAGTTGGATAGCCAAGATGATGCAACCAGACAAGCTTGCACCCATGATTTCAAGTTTGCTCTGTGACAATATCGGTATAACTTGAGGAAAACTCACTTTGAAGGCAAGGCTAACAGTGAACTTTCCAAAACATATCCAGTGGAAAATATATCGGATGAAGACTGGAGAGGCCTCGTTAAACACTAGTCTGATCTGAAGTATCAGGTACATTATATATATGTGATCAGATCACATGTTGAAGTCCTATTTACGCATGTGCCACACAAATATATCTTCTTGTAGGTGAACTGTTCAAAGAACAAGGTCAACCGTACGAAAGTGAAATTCCAACAGACGACAGGATCTCGTAGCTATATTGCACACTGCGAGGCTCTTGTAATTAGCTGTTGTTTCACTCTTTTTGTTGTACCATATTATCAGATCTATATCGACTTGTTCCAAATGCAGAGGAAAGCCCGCAAGGACCAAAAAGTACCTGAACCAAATGTTGTGGAAATCTTCAAGGACTGTCACACCAGCAAGAAGAAGGGCATGACTACACCAGTCAAAGCCGTTGTTGTAAGTCCTTAATCCTCATGCCTTTTAACTACTACTTACTCTGACTTGTGCCTTGAACTGCATGGTTTGCAGCCAATGTCTATTACTCTTTTCAATTTTATACACAATTGTCTTAGCGTATCATTGCACCTTATAAGGTTTAAAAGAGAGGAGTGATGTTCCTTTGATCTTGACCTGTAATCTAGTCCCATGCTGGACTTGCCCACACAACATTACAATTGCCTGTTTGTCTGTTCTCAGTTGTTTTGTGATATGAATGATGTCATACTATGCTTACCGTATTATAAACTTCATCCCTTTATCCTTAGCCCTCAATACAATGTGAAGAAATAGATAATACATTAGCGATGGTACATGGTCACATGTTTGGAACCTGGTTTTATTATGTATTTTGCAATAAAATACAACTAATATTTTACATGGGTTCACTAGAATAAGTTCTGTATATAGACCAAAGCTATTTTGTTTGGTTTTGCTGCCTCCTTAATATCTTCTATTTTGGTACTACTAATGTAAAAACTCAACTTTTCAGCAAGCTATCGAAAAAATGGTGGAACCGCCACCTTCACCTTCTGAAGGTGGCGAGGCAACTATAACCGCAATGTCAGCTCTTGCTGCAGTGGGTCAGTACCTGTCCACTAACAGTGCCAAAAGCATGTTCCTGCGTAATACTGGGTTGGTTGTTAAGGCAATCTCGTCCAAACTGCCTCATGATCAAGATATGCAAGCTCAAAACAATGTTGTATCTACGCTCTAGACACAAGTCCATTCCCTAACAGAGACCCTTTGTGAAACAAGGAGAGACATTGTTCGATGTCATCAAGATATGCATGGTTTTGAAACTAGACTATCAGACACTTGCTACGTTTCTCAGGAGCCTAGGAGAAATGAAGGCGAAGGTTATGGTGCTCCATTGGATAATACAGCATGAAAACATAACAGTCAGGTCAAATGAACTAAGCTTCTGAACTTCTGGTGGTGCATATATCTACTAGACTGTTAACTTTTATGCCAACCTTCCTTTTGTTTTATAGTTGTAATTTTTTTTTGTGCGGTACAAAATTTGTTCTTAACGTGCAACCACCGGCTGAAGAAAACAGCAAGCCATTTTTGTATAGTATAGGGTGTTCCCTATATTTGCACTGGTGGCGCTCTTTGATGCCGAGTGGATGTAATCTGTGCAATCGCCTTAATAGCCTAGCGTTAGTTTCGGGCTTATTTATTTCCTCGTCTTCTTTCCCCTGGTTTGCTAGTGGTTGTAACAACCATGGGCCATATATGGACCGTGGCAACCTTGACCCTACTACGGGCCGTAGGATCCATGGGTCTCCTACGGGCCATCGATAAATGGGCCTCCAATAGGGTCGTAGAATCGATGGGCATTGGGCCGTCGGATAAATGGGTCTACATGGGCCGTAAACGGGCGTAATTGGTATCGGCCCAGCACGATAATGGGTCGTTAACAGGCCGGAGGATAGCAAAGGCTTAATTCTGTCACGGGCATAACAGGTCGTTAATGGGCCAGAATATAGGACGGGCTGGAAACGGCGCAACGGGTTAACATGCCAGAAACGGGCCGACTCTTGCCACGGGCCGAATTTGGCCCATTAAGGGAATAGGCCAGTAACGGGCCAGAAGTAATCGAGGGCCGGAAAGGAGCCCAAGAACGTATGGGTCGTCAATAGGCCGAAAGCTAACACGGGCTGGAAATAGCCCATGTGAATCATGGGCCGTTAACGGGTACAAAGAAATTTACTGTTCATTATGGGCTAGAGTCACCATGGGCCTCTAAAGGGCCTATACGAAGGCCTCATATGGGACGAAAGACGTCATGGGCCATACATGGGCCAAAAGTGAAACGGGCTGGTGTTATATTCAATGGTACACATGACGTTGCTGGGCTGATTTCCGTTAGGCCCTAATGGGTCGTGAGTTACCGGGCTGTAAAATGGGCTATTTTCGAAGAGACCGTTAACATGCTTTTCATGGGCCAGTCCGCTAACTTTTTACCAAGTCAAACGGGCCGGCTTTGAAAGCTAAATGGGCCAGTGGTGGGTCTTTGCATGTGTCGACATATCATAGGCGCCTATCTGACCCACTGACGAGCTGACATGTGTTTCATCCGGCCAATCAGAATTTTACATGTGGAAATTTCCCATTGGTCCGGGTTGTTAACGGGTTATCGGATCTAAAACTTGACCCGATAGCTTAACGGTGTTCCGTTACGGTGGATGCCACGTGTCGGTCACCCTTGACGAAAGCACTTCTATGACGCGTGATTTATCGTCATGGAAGTGGACACTTCCGTGATGATAATTTTGGTAATGTCATGGAACACTTCTACGATAGCACAGGTATGACTATCTTGATTCTATCATAAAATCATCATGGATTTACATGCATGACAGAAAACGCAACCTACTGTGACAAACACGTATCATCAAGGAAGTATATTTCTTTCTAGTGTATGCTATTTAATACCCCTATGATCTTGAGCATGATTATCATTTGTGAACAGTTATTTTGTTCTTGAGGTCACGGGAGAAATCTTGTTGCACGTAATCATGTGAAATTTATATGTGTACGTAATTTTGATGATATGTATATTGTGATTCCCTTACTGGTGTCATGTGAACGTCGACTACATGACACTTCACCATATTTGGGCCTAAGGGAATGCATTGTGGAGTAGTTATTAGATGATGGGTTGCGAGAGTGACATAAGCTTAAACCCTAGTTTATGTGTTATTCCGTATGGGGCTGATTTGGATCCACAAGCTTAATGCTATGGTTAGAATTTACTCTTAATACTTTTCTCATAGTTGCAGATGCTTGCGAGGGGGTAATCATAAGTAGGAGGTTTGTACAAGTAAGAATATCACCTAAGCACCGGTCCACCCACATATCAAATTATTAAAGTAGCAAACACAAACAAAACCAACATGATGAAAGTGACTAGATGAAATTCCCGTGTACCCTTAAGAACGCTTTGCTTATCATAAGAGACTGTTTTGCCCTGTTCTTTGCCTCAAAAGGATTGGGCTACCTTGCTGCACTTTTGTTACCGTTGTAGTTACTTGCTCGTTACAAATTATCTTGCTATCAAACTACTCGTTACTTATAATTTCAGTGCTTGCACACATTACCTTACTGAAAACCGCTTGTCATTTCCTTCTGCTCCTCGTTGGGTTCAACACTCTTACTTATCAAAGGACTATGATTGATCCCCTATACTTGTGGGTCATCAGCTCTCTGTTGGTTTGGGAATATTTGTGAATTTATAGAGGTGGAATTAGATCAAACGGAGCTGTGTGGGACCCACGAGCTCAGGGGACATGCCTACCCCCTAGGGCGTGCCCTGTGAGCTCGTGACTCTCATGTAGGTCTTCTGGCCTCGTCCTGAACCTTCTAGGGTCCCTTCTGGTCGAGAAAAAAGCACCATAAAGTTTCATCGTATTTGGACTTCATTTGATATTGATTTTCTGATAAGCCAAAAACAAGAAAAAATAGGAACTAGCACCAGGCATTGGGTTAAGTGATTACTCCCCAAAAATAAAATAGCATAAAATGCATAAAATGCATCCAAGATTGATAATACAATAGCATGAAATAATAAAAATATATTTGAAGACGTATCAGCATCCCCAAGCTTAATTCCTTCCCGTCCTCGAGTGGGTAAATGATAATAACATAATTTTTTATGTTGAATGCTACCTAACATGTGTACCATGTACTCCCTTTACAGTATAATTATTGAGAAACGATGAAGTAACAATATCAACATAATAATATCCATGAATATAAGAAGCATAATCATTGGTTTTTCAAAATATACAGTCCTTCACGAATGTTGTCCCTACTCATTTTATCATGTAAGCATGGCATGACTCCGCCTTCACTGCATAAATATAAATCATGAGCACCCCGGTGTCAAACCAGGTAATTGGAGCGTACTTCTAACGCACTTCAGCATTTTCAACCCCACGCAAAACATGAGCATGAGCCATAGTTATAGCACTATAGGTGGAATAGATGCGGTGATAGAGATCAATAAGAAGTCAAAAAGGAAGAAAGTCTCGCATCAACTCAGCGGATCAGCAGGCTATGAAGATGCCCATCAATCGATATCAATGTGAAGAGTAGGGATTATCATGCAACGCATGCACTAAGAGCTATAAGTGTATGAAAACTCAACGGATACTAAGTGGGCGTGCATTCAACTTGCTTGCTCATGAAGATATCGGACATTTGAGGAAGCCCATTGATACGTCTCCAACGTATCTATAATTTATGAAGCATTCATGCTATATTATTATCTGTTTTGAATGATTATGGGCTTTATTATACACTTTTATATTACTTTTGGGACTAACCTATTAACCGGAGGCCCAACCCATATTGCTGTTTTATTGCCTGTTTCAGTATTACGAAGAAAAGGAATATCAAACGGAGTCCAAACGGAATGAAACCTTCGACATCGTGATTTTTTGGAAGAATATCATCCTGGAGGCTTGGAGATCAAGTCAGAAGATACTCGAGGAGCCCAGGAGATAGGGGGCGTGCCCCCCCCCCTACAGGGCGCGGCCCCCAGTCTCATGGACCCCTCGAGCACCCCCCCCCCCCGACCGACTT
>NC_041383.1:666341478-666434075 GCF_002162155.2 Triticum dicoccoides | reverse complement strand
GACTTCTTTCGCCTATATAAGCCTACGTACCCTAAAACCATTGAAAATCAAGATAGATCGGGAGTTCCGCCACCGCAAGCCTCTGTAGCCACCAAAAACCTCTCGGGAGCCCTTCCCGGCACCCTGCCGGAGGGGGGATCCTTCACCGATGGCCATCTTCATCATCCCGGTGCTATCCATGATGAGGAGGGAGTAGTTCACCCTCGGGGCTGAGGGTATGTACCAGTAGATATGTGTTTGATCTCTCTCTCTCTCGTGTTCTCTCTCGTGTTCCCTCTATGTCACGATCTTGATGTATCCCGAGCTTTGCTATTGTAGTTGGATCTTATGATGTTTCTCCCCCTCTACTCTCTTGTGATGAATTGAGCTTCCCCTTTGAAGTTATCTTATCGGATTGAGTCTTTATTTGAGAACACTTGATGTATGTCTTGCCGTGCTTATCTGTGGTGACAATGGGATATCATGAGCCTCTTGATGTATATTTTGGTGACCAACTTGCGGGTTTCGCCCATGAACCTATGCATAGGGGTTGGCACACGTTCTTGACTCTCCGGTAGAAACTTTGGGGCACTCTTTGAAGTACTTTGTGTTGGTTGGATGAATCTAAGATTGTGTGATGCATATCGTATAATCATGCCCACGGATACTTGAGGTGACAATGGAGTATCTAGGTGACATTAGGGTTTTGGTTGATTTGTGTCTTAAGGTGTTATTCTAGTATGAACTCTTTAATAGATCGATCCGAAAGAATAACTTTGAGGTGGTTTCGTACCCTACCATAATCTCTTCGTTCGTTCTCCGCTATTAGTGTCTTTGGAGTGACTCTTTGTTGCATGTTGAGGGATCGTTATATGATCTATCTATGTTATTATTGTTGAGAGAACTTGCACTAGTGAAAGTATGAACCCTAGGCCTTATTTCCTATCATTGCAATACCGTTTACGCTCACTTTTATCATTAGTTACCTTGCTGTTTTTATTATATCAGATTACAAAAACCTTTATCTACTATCTATTTTGCACTTGTATCACCATCTCTCCGCCGAACTAGTGCACCTATACAATTTACCATTGTATTGGGTGTGTTGGGGACACAAGAGACTCTTTGTTATTTGGTTGCAGGGTTGCTTGAGAGAGACCATCTTCATCCTACGCCTCCTACGGATTGATAAACCTTAGGTCATCCACTTGAGGGAAATTTGCTACTGTCCTACAAACATGTGCACTTGGAGGCCCAACAACGTCTACAAAAAGAAGGTTGTGTAGTAGACATCACCCATCATCAGAATATACAAGCCAAGTTCTATAATAAAAAAATCCACTGGTATAAGAAAGTGATAACTCACGAGACTCTCTATATGAAGAAAATTGTGCTACTCTGAAGCACAAGTGTGGAAAAAGGATGGTAACATTGCCCCTTCTCTCTTTTCTCTCATTTTATTTATTTATTTTCTTTATTTTCTTTTTTTCTTTTTTGTCCGGAGTCTCATCCTGACTTTTGGGGGGATAATAGTCTCCACCATCCTTTCCTCACTGTTACAATCCTCTAATAATGATGATCATCACACTTTTATTTACTTACAGTTGCAGCTCAATATTACAACTCGATAACAGAAACAATATGACTCTATATGAATGTCTCTAAAAGTGTACCAAGATGTGCAATGATCTAGCGTAACATGTATAACAATGATGAACGGTGGCTGTGCCAGAAATATCATGTCAGGTCTGTATGATCGTGCAAAGCAATATAATGATGAGCATAAGTCATGTGATAGAGTGGTGGAAATTGCAAGGCAATATATCTCGGAATGACTGTGAAATGCCATAATAGATAGGTACGGTGGTTGTTTTGAGGAAGATATAAAAAAGCTTAAGTGCTAGAGCGTATCATATCTCGGGGTTTGGATGCACCGGCGAAGCTTGCACCAACTCTCGAGGTGAGAAAGGGCAATGCACGGTATTAAAAAGGCTAGAAAATTGCGGAAAGATAGGAGTGCGTATAATCCATGGACTCACATTAGTCATAAAGAACTCATATACTTATTATAAAAGCCTATTAACCGTCGAAGCAAAATACTACTCACATGCCCCTAGAAAATTGGTTGGTAGGAGTTAACCATCGCACGCATGAAATCCTTTGAAAGAAACGTGCCATCAACCTACTAGAAATCCTTTGAGGTAAATACAACCTCTTCATATCTCAGTGATCAAGAAAACATATTTTTAGTTTTTTTTAGTAGAATACACTTAAGAGCATCTACAGCCAGGATAGGCAAATCCGGGTTGGACAATGACCGTGCAGGCCTCAAAATTTCCCATTTGCAACCACAAACCCTGTATTTAGAACATCTAATTCATGAAAAGGCATGCACGTCGATCATTTTGGATGTTTTAGTCCGTGTAGAGCCGGCGGGGTTGTGTAAACATGAAAAAAAATCATTGTAAGATTTTCAGTATAGAAACATCCGTGTTGGGCCAGCATGGTTGGGTTTTTTATCCCACCTCGCCGCTAAAGGAGCGCAGTGACCGGCTCAAATAGACACATCGGGCAAAAATGTTAAGCTACTCTCTCTTAATAGGGGTCATCAATGCTCGCTTCGTGAAGGAGCCCATTTCGTTTAAAAGGTGAGCATTGATGGCCCCTACTAACAGTGTGAAAGTTTTTTAAGTATGGAAACTTATTTCCAATCATTCTCATCAAGCTTCTATGAAAAAATCACGAAAAAACTAGTCGGACAATGTGTCGAATACATAGAAGGCAAGGTGCAGTCCCACACAAGTGAAATCTGACAGGACCGGGGGGGGGGCATTTGGTGCAATTGTTGGGGTCAGGCTGTCAAGTCCGACGCAGCGAACGCGCCCAATTGCGCCTTGGCAGCCTCATACCTGGCCCATATTTGGGCTGGATATGAGGGATGTCAGTCCGGTCGGACATTTAGAGCCAATTTAAAGCGCCCGCCTGGATTGGGGTTTTATGATCGGTCAATGATCGGGCCATCCGTCCAGGCATTTTATAGGGGTTTGAGGCGCCCGGCTGTAGATATTCTAAACATGTGAATCATATATTCATGGAACACACACTTATAGCTAATGTTGGATAATACTAAGCTTGAACTCATCGGAATGTCTTAGCTGTCAACTTAAATAGCGCTTAGATGTGACAGTTTTCTATTAAGATCCGTATGCAGAGTGAATACGGACTGTGACATTACTTCAGTAAAATTCAAGGTTTGCATTTTTCACATTCCAAATGATAAGTGTTACACGTGTGGCACAAAGCACTCCAACGCTGATGCTTTTATAGCTTCATCCCAAAAATAAAATCAAAACTCGCCATAGAAAAAGAATGACATTCTCGTGTCACTAAATTTGCCATAAAAAACGTTAAGAGTTGTCATATATTCATGCCACACGTGTGACATTTATCAAAATCCTTCCACATAGCTTTGTCCCGAAATCATGCTTCCAAAGCCAGATCTAGAAACGCCAATTTTTTCAACATGTATGCATAGTGGTTGGTGGTACTTAATGGCCGGTTGTGTGTGGTGCATCACAAACTTTTACCACGGCTACCCGCCAAACAAAGCGTCTTTACTGCGGTCAAGATCGTCACCCTCACCCCAACCCCACGGAAAGGAACCTGCCGTGAACGCCAAAACCGGTGCGGACGTCCGGTACGGGCTTCACGTGCCGCCAGGCCATCTCATCATCGTCCCTGGAGTGAGCACAACTTCACCGAAAAAAATTAAAAAACTTCACCGAAAACAGGCGGATGTTTCCTTCACACACAAGGTCCAAGATCTCCTCGCGCGCAGGCTCGCAGAGACGTACTTGCACAAAAAAGCCCACGGAGACGGGAGGCAGGTTGCGCCTGCCTGACACAATGCAACTTTCCGTTGCCTTACGGCTGATGCAAAGGGTTAAAGCTAAGCTCTCCCGCTTTTGATCCGAGCTGTGGTTCCATGCTTTGCGTTCCAGGAATGAACATGTGTAGGAACAGGGCCTCTCTACCGCCCACGCCGCATGGGCCCGTTCTGGCCATGTTGCCCTGTTCCTTCGTTTTCTTCTTCTTCAACGCTGTTGCTACAAACGCGACAGAACTAAATGGCAATGTGGATTTTTCAGTGCGTGCGTGACAGTACCGAGCAGCCTGACCCCGGAAGCAGAGACGTTGGAGAAGAACGGGACAGTCCAGACAGAGCAGAGCTGAAACGCAGATGTCTCGGCACGGCAGAGATCCATGGCAAACAAAACGAACTGCCTGGCTGCCTTTGCATGGATGCAATGCATGGGGGCGAGGGGCTGCTAGAACGAATAACTTTTGGTCCATCACCAAAATATCTGCATCTACGTTGCACCGCAACAGGATAAGGGAACAGCGGGGACAGCTCGTGGTTTTGGGATAGGAAGGAGCACAGGAATGTGGTGGCGATGGACCATCATCAGTCCGTGGGAGGCCCAAAGGCCACCTCACCGCACCGGATCATACACCGGATGAGGGCACCTGTACGCGGCGAGCATCATGGGATGTGCGACTGTCCCTGCCGCTGCGTAGGTGTCCGGCTGGCTCCGGTTCGGCTTTGCTGGACAGCTGGTGCACGTGATGGGCGGCCAGGAGGCATGCCGCTTCCCCTCCATCACCCAATCTTAGCTGTACCAGTACATGTTGATAAGTTGTGTAATCAATGAGTCAACTTTATGCTCAAAGTGTTCTTCACTCCTACTCTGATTGGGGTCTGAATTTGAAATTTTGAGCTAGGTTTGGTAATGTACTACTACCATGATCTTGTACATACAGACCGTACTTTGCATGTCCACATGCGATGCGAGGACGCCATCCCAAACATGTCTTGTCACCAAGTCGTTGGTTGCACACAACACTATCAATACATCCACATCTCTCGTACAACAGTTCCATTTCCTCCTGCATTGACAACATTGCGGGTGCTCCCTTTCTCGCTACATGAGCACCAAAAGCGACTCCACATCGTTTGCGGCATCGAACCCACTTTGTTGACTTGTCGCGGGAGAAGGGGGAGCACAAGTTTCCACGGACAGTTGGCCTGTTAAATCCCTGCACTGTTGTGGTACACGGAATAACATAATTTTGCCCTTTTATCGATCTCGCCAGCTGTTTCCCCCAGAGGCAGGACCCACGTTTACAGTTCACATAGCGAGAGCACTACTCCGCGGGTCCCATGGCTATAACCTTGTTGAGCTTGAGAATGAACCGTTGCTCGATGAACAGCAAGAACGTCACCCCATCACATGTTCACAAGTCAAGTCACGGTGACTGGATCACAGTGGCATGACTCCTCATCTACACCTCTCTTCCTCCGGTTGGTCACGTTCGATCGCTCTCCGTGCATGCACAAGAAGTCACGATACTGCATGCATGGCTCTGCCTTTGGGCACGTCTTGATCCTTTTTGCCTCAGCATCTCGCTGCCCCTGTGGCCT
Organism: Triticum dicoccoides; assembly: GCF_002162155.2. Lineage (NCBI taxonomy): Eukaryota > Viridiplantae > Streptophyta > Magnoliopsida > Poales > Poaceae > Triticum > Triticum dicoccoides. Next base: position 666,428,614 of record NC_041383.1, on the reverse strand, counting down.
GTGTCAAGGAGCGACCGGTGGAAGTGACCGCGGGCGCCGTCGAGGCCACTGCACGATGACATGGCTTGCCCGTTGGCGAGCCGCTGGTCTGTCGGCTTCGGCGGCACTGTGCGCGCACGCGGCGCAGGAGCGCCCAACCGGCAGCGGCGTCGTGCATGCGGCTGGCTGGCGCGTCCAGGGTACTGTACGTGGATGGTGGCTGGCGGCGAGGCCAAGCGAAAATCTCCCATTCCCATGGCAATAATGCGAATGGTACGTACGTGGACGACGTCTTTTGCGGCGCGGGGTGTGCCGGTGGGTGCGACTGCGAGCGAGCCAACGGCCCACGTGACGACGCGCTAAAAGTCGAGTTGGTGCCGGGTAGGGTAGGGTTTACTTCGGCCGGTGGTATCGGACGGAGGGGACGTGGTACGGGGATGGGAGTGGAGGCCGGTGCACGTGTCCCCGGCTGGCCAGCCGTGGTGGTGACCACCCAGGCTATACGGCCGCAGCAGCGCATGCGCCGACAATCTGTCTCCAGAGCCCTTTTGTTTTGCGGGCCATTGGATTACAAACCCGTATTCAAATGGGGAAAACGTAACGTACTTTGGATTGCAACGTTGTATACTACTCTAAGAGTTGATCTTTATGAGTTTGCAGGCTTGGTTCAGAAAACTCCTAAAACCTAAAAAGTGCACGCGCACTACCTAGAGAGAACGAGCGGCCGAACGAGAGCCGCTCGATCTTTGTTTCGATCGACTGCGCGCTGTCCAGGTGTTCCCTGGTCGGGTGGTGGAGCCGCGCCGCTCGGACCGTGCGTGGACCGGTCGCCTGGTCCGACCGAGCCACGCCGCGCGAGGTTAACTTCCCGACGGACCCACATGTCATAAAGGATTAGGCAGTTCCCAGCGTGATAGCCGTCGTGGGGAGTGGGCGGCGGTTTCGAATTTCGTGCCATTACCCCGTCCACCCCGCACCTGTCGCCGCCCATTCCTCCTCTTTCCCCCCTGCTCTCGCCGCTGGTTGGTGCTCGGAGGCGGCTCCAAATCTGCCGTTGGTTGTGGCCGACGGCGGGGCGCGCCGCGAGGGTCGTCGTCTGCGGCGGCACATGTACTGCTCCTACCACGCGTTCCCTGGTACTCGTACCCGCCCCCTCCTTTTTCCGGCTTTTTCCGGTGAGGTCGCACATTTTCCGGTGAAGTCGAAGTAGAGGTCGAACTCGATGTCGCGGTCGGGGGTAGGGAGGTCGAACTCATTTTCCGGCGAGGTTGAGGTCACCCCCGCGGACTACTTCGTTTGGGAAACCGCTGGATTGGCAGGGACGGGCTGGGGGTCGTGCTCATCCCGTCGTTTTTGCGTTGCAATAAGGGGAGAGTTCGTGTATATACGTACGGGATGAGTGGTTCAGGGGGGATGATTGGTTAGTGGCCATAGAGGTTCGTCTGTGGATTGTAGCTTCGCGGTGGATCTGGTGTTTTCGATGAGTGTTTTTCCCCGGCGGTGTGCAACTGTGTTACCCCTTGCGTGCAAATTAGGAGCAGTAGTATACAATTTTTGAGACAATATAGGCAATTTGTCAGCCTTGTGGTGGTTCTCCTGGGTCATGTGTTTTTTTTCTGTTGTGTGCAATTAGGGACCATTTTTTGTGCAAATCAGTACCTATGCTTGCCAATTTCCCAACATTAACTAGCCAAACTGCCATCCTTTGTGATTGATCTGGTGGTTCGTGTGTTTTCCCGCTGCTGTGTGCAACTAGGAACCCTTGTTTGCAATTTAGCACCAAGGCTTGCCATTTTTTGCAATATAGTGGACCCAATCTGCCAGCCTTGTGGTGGATGTTGTGGTCCATGTGGTTTTTTATTCTGCTGTGTGCAAATAGATATCATCACTTGTGCAAATTAGTACTCCCTTGACGGCACGGGGGTGGCTGGCCAGGATCAACGTGTAGTTGGCCAGGGTACGCGGTAGTCGTTAGGTAGAAGGGATGCATGTCCACAGCGCCCATCGCGATTTTAGGTCGATTTGGCTGTTTAGTTCATGTTCCGTTCAATTTTGCAGAGGTTTGATATTTGTTCATGATTCTTAGTCATTCCGCAAGTTGTATTAGATGCGCGCAATGTAGTGTGCAATGCATTGGCTGATTTTCCCTGATCCTGCAAGTTCATGATTCAGTAATTTAAGTGGTTAGTTGCACAAAATTCTGCTCAGTTGGCTGCGTCCATATAGTACATGGCTGTCCATATGCTCTGCAGTTGCAGCAGTTCTTTTGGTCAGTTGGCTCACTGTTTGTACCAGTTGGTTGTCTATACGGTGTTCAGTTGCTCAAGTTGCCTGTTCAGTTGGCTGCATCACTTTTACTAGTTGGTTGTTCATATGTTATACACTTTGTGATAGTTGCTGTACTTAGTTGGCTTTGCTGTTTTCCCCCTCTACTGTGTGCAACTAGGGACTCTTGTTTGTGCAATTTAGCACCAATGCTTGCCAGTTTTCCAATATAGTCTACCCTATCCACCAGCATTGTGGTGGCTGTGGTGGTTCATGTGCTTTCTCCTGCTTTGTGCAACTAGGGGCCCCTTGATTGTGTAAATTAGTACCAATGCTTGCCAATTTTCCAATTTATTTTTTCTCAATGTGCAAGTCTTTTGTTGTGGATGTGGTTGTTTTCATGCGTTTCCCCTCATGTGCAACTAGGGACGCTTATTTTTTGCAAATTAGCACTGAATGGTTGCTAATTTTTCAATATAGTATGCCCAATTGTTTTGCTGGATTTTTTGCTTTGCATTTTTTGCTTGTTCCAATTTGCACAAGTTATCTTACTGAGCTTGTTGCCTTTAGTTAACTATTTTCTGCCTAGTTATTACTTGTCACAGTTGGCAAGTAATACGTAGGCAGAAAATAGTTAGTTGGCTCATATGTTGTCCAGTTTGCACAAGGTTTACTGCCCAGTTGGCTGTATCATTTGTAGTAGTTGGTTGTCCACATGTTTTTTTGGTTTTTTGCATTTTGTGTGTCCTGCTTATGTGTAGATGTCTGCAGATCAAAGCAACCTTCTATGATTTCCCTAGTTTGTTTCCGCATCTTCTAACTATGTTTTCTTTTGTTGTATTTCCTCCCACAGGGCAAAAATGGTTATAATAGGAGCAGATGCGGATGGCAATGAAGAAGATGTATTTTTTTTAACTTTTTCTGTGTTTTTGAGTTGTTTTCAACTTATGCACGCATGCTAATGTCCTTTTTCATGTTTTCTTTTTGGGTTGCCTAATCAGCGTTCTGGAAGTCAGTCGCTTCGCTGGAGGTCGAAGCGTCCTGCTAATCGCCAACCATGACCTGCGCGGAGTGTTGAGCAGGGAGAGGATGTTGAGATAAGTGCAATGCTGATGACACAAGCCCATTTTTCGGTTTTGTTTGGGTCATATAACATTTTTTTATTTTTCCCATGCTCATGTTTTTATTTTTCTTAGGATTATGAGTAGTTCCGTGTTGTAAAGCGGCCTAGACGTGAAGCAGTTGGAAAGGGAGTTGAGTCATCTTCTACGGTAAGTAAATTTCTTGAATATAAGTGTTTCTCGCTTTTTTAGATGCTGATGAAATTATGCAGCAGTTCTCATCGGCATTTTTGTTTTTAGTTTGTCAATAACAACCTTGTAGTTGACATCTCTAGTCATCTTGATCTAAATACAGTTGACATTAGTTGGCATTAGTTGGCATCTTGTAGTTGACAAGTTGGCTTCTTTATAGTTGACATCACTGGCCATTTTTTTGTGCAGGCAGCACTTGCTGGAGGAGTTGTCACATCTTCCGCAACATATGCTGAGGTATGTGGTTTTTTGTGTGTTTATGAGCTATTGAACAGTTCCTTGCAAACCTTTTTTTTAGTTGTTGTTATCTTGTTGCAATATCATTGCTTATTGTTGCACATCCGTTAGAACTTTTTGTAGTTGCTAGGTATCATATATTTTCTTAGTTTTTTTGAAGGTTGCACACTGGCAGTTTTTCAGTTGTCCTCATGATCTTATTAGATGCACAAATATATCATATTAGTTGGCATGATCCATTTTAGTAATATATAGCTTTTTCCAATACTGATCAAAATGATGATTGTAAGATTTTTTTTTCATCCTTATTTTTTCTCTTGTTTTTAATGTTTCCTTAATGTTTTTATATTCTCATCAACAGGCTAGCGGTGAAGGAGTTGAGGTGGCTGCAGGGGAAGATGTGGAGCGACCATCACAAGCGGGCAGGATAAGGGCATCACCAGCGCGGTTTGCAAATTTCAACGCCTCTCTAAGCCCACCACAGAAGTCAGAGCTAGTTTTGAGGTTGTTCGGGGGGCTATTGAATTTGTCAAACACACTTCCAGCGGACCTCACTAAGTTCCTGGTGCAGTCCTACCAGCCACAGACGTCTGAAATGGTTTTCCCAGGAAGGGGAAGGATCCGTGTCGATGCTGACAGTGTTCAAAGGGTATTTGATCTTCCTAACAGGGGTCTAAAAGTCTATTACAAAGTTGACAAGGATACAACTAGGAGATTCAGAGAGACCTTCAACATAACTGGAACTTCTCATCGCTAGATCAGTACATGGACCACGATGATTAATGATATGGGGGGAATAACAGATGACACATTCTTTATGGCCTGGCTTGCGGTTGCCTTCAGCACTTTCTTAGCACCAACCACGGCCTTGAAGCTCAGCCCAAAGTGCTACGGGCTCGTGCTAGGTCATGAAAACCTCAAGAACATGAACATCTGCCTTTTTGTAGCAGAACACATTAACGAAGCTTTCCGGAACATGGACCAGGATAAGCAAACTGTTTGCTGCTGCTTGTATCACTTGATGGTTAGTAAAATGACCACTTCCATCTGTTCTTGTTCTTTTTGTGCAGTTATAGTTTGCTGAAATACTCATAATAATAACTGAACTTGGCTTTTCTTTTTGTTGGGTCTGGTGAAGATACTATACCTTGATGCGCTTGTCCATGACATCCCAGTAAGCAACTGCGCGATATGATCGAATGCATGGGATAGTACTCTAATTGCCAAGGTGATCAAGAAGGATACCATCTCTCCTGGTGTGTTCGGCAAATTACAAGTGAGTTCTCTTTGTTTTTTTCCAACAGTTTCTTCCTTTTATGTTCTTTTGATGCCTGGTCACTTTTTTTGGAAATTGCACAAAAACTGCCAGCAGTTGGCACAACAATGCATGTAGTTGCACAGCTTGTAGCTTTGAGTTTGGCATCTTCACACATGTTCATTTTCAATTGGCACACCATCTTTGTTAAGTTGCACGGTTTTACTAATCTTGTTGCACAGATGTGTGGCATCAGTTGGTAGAATTTTTTTTAGGTGCCATGTGAGTTGCACAGTTTTTGTGTCTTTGTTCAGTTGCATATATGTATAGTCGAATTGTCTACCCCAGTATCTTGTTGTAGTTACACAGGTTATAATGTTTGGTTTCGTTCAACTCACAAATCTGTTATGATAACCTTGTTCTTTTCTTTTTTTTTTCTTTTTTCTCTTTTTTTTACATCAGCTTAAAGAGGAGTATAGAGGCACGGAGCAGACACCACTGTTTGGTGGAATTTTGCAAGCTGAAGCATTCGTGGCATCCAAGTTACCAATAACCTACAATCCGCAGGTTAGTGTTTTGCATACAGAAATTTGTACCACTTACCAACATTTTCTTTTGGCTGGGATGTATGTTCAGTTGGACATGTATAACTTTTTGTAGTTGCGAGAATATAGGATTCAGTTGGCTATGATGTATGTTCAGTTGCACATATAAGCATATGTACTTGCACATGTTCTTTTGGACAGTCAAAGTGTTCGTTTACAACCATTGACATCAACTTGGCAGAATGCATGTTTTTAGTTTGTGCCATAGTGCATCTGTAGTTGGCTAGAATCATGTTTTTAGTTGGCCAGAAAGTGTGTATTAGTCGGTTTTTGCTTATCACATCATGGTCAGTTACAGACATTTTACTTTTTAATTTTTTTCTAATTGAATCAGTACTGAATCTTTTTTTTGTTGATGCAGAAAAAGGCAAAGATTGCGAAAGTGGTCAATGACCTGTGCAAGGCTGTAACTGAACAGGTTGGCACCTTCATTGAAGCAGTTGCCAAGATCGATGACGAGGAACCAGATATTGATCCTTACGTACAGCAGCCATCAATGCAAACCGGGGCGTCACGCCGTGCTCCAAAAAGAAAGAGATGGGGGTCAACTATACAAGAAGATGAACAGTTTGTTGAGGATGAGTCAGAAGAAGATGAGGAAATGGAAGTAGCGATAGATGTTGACGATGACAGGGACACAGACGCGGATGAATCAGAGGAGGAGGACAAGGATGAGGATGACAATGAAGAAGATGCAGAGGAGGAGGAGCAGGAAGAGGAGGAGGAGGAGGAGGACAAACAAGAAGAGGACAAAGGAGAGGAGGAGGAGGAGGAGGAAGAAGATAGTGAGGCAGAGGAGGAGGAAGAAGAAAGTGAGGCCGAAGAGGGGGATGCAAAGGTGCAACAGTTGATGGCAGTGAGAGGGGATAAAACAAAGGCGCAGCAGTTGATGGCAGTAAGAGGGAAGAAGACGACGATGAAGAAGACGAGGACTGTTATGGTGATGATGTTGGGGGATCCAATGGAGGCAGCGACAGCAGCGATGATGATGATGATGACAATGCCCCTGGTTCTGGTGGTACAGGCGGCAACACATTCAGGGGGACTAGCACTTCTGCCACTCCTGCCAGCAACGGCAATTCATTGAGTAGCATGAGCACACTACAGATGTTAATCGACAAAACTTGCTGGAAAGACAAGGATTTGCCGAAGTCAAAGAAAAATGACAAAGCAGAGTCTCATGGCAGCATTGATATGTTCAAGCTCTGCAACTTGAAGCCAGCTTTGGCAACCACCTTTCCTGTGCCAGATTTTAGCGACCAAGATATGTGTGAGAAGATCAACTTTTCCATTGACAACAGCCTGTTCTTATCAAGTGTTGCTGAAAAGAATCAAGTTGACATGGAGGAAGCAGGAAAGGGTCTTGACTGGGTTCATTCAAAGGAAAAATACAAGGAATATTTGAAGCAGCTTCCAGACCTAAGCTCCGGCAAGAGTAAGGCAGCATCCATGGCAAACCCTCACGTGGTCCAGAAGCATAAAGCAGTTTCAATGAAGAAGAATCTACAGTTGCCTCAAACCAAGGAGAAGATGGTGAGTGTAGATGCTGAAGTAAATATGGTCAAGGAAGTTGTGCTTCAAACTGATATGCCAACTGTAGTGAGCGGAGATCCAACCACCATCTCAGGAGTTCAACAGATCAAGAGGAAGACTCCCCTTTCAACAGTCCCACAAAAACCACCTAAGCAGCAAAAGATTGTCAAGTTTGCCAGGGGCACAAAGGGGGAACAGGCCACAAAAGGTTTGGGGTTCAGAGACGAGAGAGAACTGCGACCCGCGGCCATTGATGCAGGGGTGCCAAGTTCTGCTAGGTTGCTGCCAACTCAGACTAGAAAGATGCCAACTACAGATACCAGTGTGCCAACTGATGTGTCAGCTAGCAGCGTGGTCACAGTCAAAACCACCACAGCTGCTCAGGAAGGCACCACTGCAACTGCAAGCCCCAAGGTGCCTACTCATAGAGATGCTTCAATGCCAAACACAAAAGAAGGTGATCCTACTACCAAATTGCCGTCCCCGAGAGCCAGCATACAACAGCCAAGCAAGCCTGCATCACCAAGAGCTGACTTTCAGCTACCACTAACACAAGAGGAGGTGTTCAACATTATAAGTAGGTTCAAGCCTCCAAGGCCGCCAACTACAACACTATCGCGAACCAAGTCAGTGAACGATGCACCCGTGTTTGTGCCGCAAGGAGATGCCCTGGTCCTTGAACCAATACGAAGATCAAAGTCTTATCATGGTGACGGGTTCTGCGATGCACCATCTTTTGACCTCTGCATAGATGGTCATGCTCCAGCACCTGCTCCAGCAGCAGAAACAACGGAAGACGGTGTGATTAGTATTGATGAGTGTGAGTTGGACCTAGCAGCTGTGAATGAAGGACGCGCTGCTGCTGATGATGTCGGATCACCAGAGAATTGCCACACCCCGATATGTGCAGAACCAGAAGCTGGCACGAGCAGTTCTTTGGGACCACCTATTGCACGAAGACAGAGGAGGGTAATAAGGCCCGCAGCATCTCAAAGGTCTCCATTCATTGACTACAACAAGAAGAAGTCATTCAGCTCCAATGAGGCAGTGAACAAGCTTTACGATGCCCTCTTGTATTGGGTCAGGCATCACGAAGGAGCAAATGATGAAGCTACCAGGTAAACTAACTCCCCATAGCCTACATACATATCCTTTTCAATTGCACAGGACCAGCCACTTAGCTGCACAGAAAGCATAGCATGTTGCATAGAACAGGGCTTTTAGTTGCACACTATTATGTTTTTCAATTTCATGCACTTTTTTTGCTGATGTGCCCCTTCGAGCTAACTTGTCTTTTTATTGCTTTCAAAAAAAATTCAGCCCTGAGATAATCAGGTATGGTAATTTCCTCATTTCTTTAAAGGAGTTAGTTGATTCGATGAAGCCGGTTCAATGGCTGTCAAAAATTGTTATTGAGACTGGAATCTTACACATCATGGAGAACTTACCAGAAGGGTCAAAGAAGGTTGTTATGCCACTGAGGTTTTCGGTAAGTTTTTCCAAAACCTTCTCCACGCTCATCTTTGATCTGTAGCACTTTTTTGGTGACCAATTGAGCCATGCTTTTGTAATCTCTGCAGATGAATTTACAGCAAGGTATCCACAACGTGAATGAGATAAACAAGAAGTTTGATTACAAGAACCATCTCGACAAGAAGGACTTGGTGAGTGTTGTGCCCACATGATCCATCTCTTTTTGTTGACACCCACAGCATGTTCAGTTGCACATGGCACATATGTCTAGTTGGCACATACTTGTTGGAAACCTGTTTTTAACTTGACCAAGTCTTTTACTGTTTTTTCTTAGCTACAGCCTGTATATGTGTCTGAAATCGTTCACGCTTGCAGGTCATGTTGCCAGTGCTCGAGTGCGCTGATGTAACTGATAAGGAGGGAGGGAGGCATTATTGGGTCTTCAATGTTAACTTGAGGGACGGACGCTTCGAAGTTCTTGACTCAAACAAGACGCTGGATAACATTGAGCTGATGACGACCGCCTCTACCATCGCAGGGGCAGTACGCCAGCTATGGAGGAAGCATTACCCAAAGTTCAGCATTGAGCACTTCCAGATTATTGACATTGATGTACCGAAGCATCTCGGCAAGTAAGACAATAAGCATGGCTCTCTTATCAATTTCTTACCATCATTTTGTAGTTTTTAAATTTTTCTACATGTGCAATCTTTAGTTTTTTAAGACACAGTACTAGTCTGCAATCTGTTTATCATTTTTATGAGTTTCTAATGGATTATCTAGTCAGTTGCAGAGTGCCACATAAGCAGTTGCACAGTGGCACATAAGCAGTTGCATAGTGGCACATAAGCAGTTGCACAGAGTGCATTATCTTTATTTGGTTTTAATTTTATGTTACAATTTTTCTTTTTTCTTGACCATCACAGTAATGAGTGTGGGCTGTTCGCACTGCTTAACGCCACCAAGTGGAATAGTAGCCAACTGCCCAACTACGAACCCAAGGAAGTACTCAACATCAGGAAGAAGCTGGCATATGACTGGGTCACCAGCGTGCACAACACTGCCCCATGGAGGAAGTTACTGAGATACGATAAGGACTAGGTCAGTATTCTTTTTCTTTCTCTGCTCCATGGAGTTAGTTGGTGGTTTGCACAATTTTTAAGCAGATTTTGTAGTTGCACACTAGTAGCAATTCCGTTTGCAAGTCAATATCTTCACTTTTGTCGATACATTAGGAGCACTGGACATACAATTGTTCAACAACTAAATATTTTAACCAGTTGCCAACAAAGGCACAAATAGCAACCTTTTTTACACAGTGCATGAACTAATTCAAGGAGCATAAATTAGATAAAGAGAAATTATAACTGCTGAATGTGTCCACTTGGTCCCAATATTGCTAAAAAACATCATTCTTTTCCTTTTTTGTCTCAAAGTTACAAACGATGAAATAGAATCACAGTAGCCTGAGTGGACACACACCAGCAGTGTGATCTGTAGATTGGCACTGGTTGCATTTGTTTTTCTTCTTTGGGTGTAGCTCCAGCGCCGATTTGTACCGTCGACTTTTTGCCCTACCCTTTGTAGTAGACCTTGGAGGATCCCTGGGCACAAAATCATTAGAAACTTGTGCAGGGGATGCAACCTCCAACGGGGCAGTAGGACCATCACGATCACATGTGTGATAATCATATAAAAAATTAGTACTTTTTTTGTTGTGCAACCAGCACTGATGTTCTCTGCAACCACATAGCCCATGTTGTCCAACTAACTGGTTGCTGCGTGCAAGTTAAGTTAAAAAACACCTGTAGTAGCACAGCCCGTCATGGTACTTGGATTGTAATCGCTTATGGGCAGAACGGGACTAACAAGTTAGATTTTTAGCTTGATCCTCAAACTAACACAACGCACGCAACTAGTCAGCATGTTCTGTGCAACTGGGCAGGATGATATGTGCAACTGAAGTCACACACCCAAGTTTTGTTGGGAGTTGGGGAAGGTATTTTTACCTGGGTGATGAGCCCCCTGAGTCCTGCCTGTAGGTCCATTGGGAGTAGCACGCAGGGCACTGCTAGTTGGGCCAGACGGGGGAGGAGGTCTTTGAGGGTTGGCATCACCTATAGCCAGAACAGGACAAACAAGTTAGTTGTGTTATCTTTGATGCTCGAACTAACACAACATGCGCAACTAGGTAGCCTGCTTTTCTGTGCAACTGAGCCCCATGATGTGTGCAACTGGAATCACAGACCTAGTTTGATGGGGAGTTGGGGCAGGTAATTACCTGGATGACGAGGCCCCTGAGTTCTGCCTGTAGGGCCAGGAGGTGGAGGATGTCCTTGAGGGTTGACATCATCTATATCCAGAATAGGAAAAACAAGTTAGTTGTGTTATCTCGATGCTTGAACTAACACAGCATGCGCAACTGGGCAGCCTGTTTCTGTGCAACTGGCCACCATGATGTGTGCAACTAGGCACAATGATGTGTGCAACTGAAGTTACACAACTAGTTAGATCAGGAGTTGGGGCAGGTAATTACCTGGATAATGAGCCCCCTGGTTGCTTCCTGGAGGTGGAGGAGGTCCTCAAGGGTTGCCATCATCTGACGGCCCCGTGGCAACAGTCAGTTTTTTCTTTTTCTTGGACTTGTTCAGGTGGCCGATCTCGGTACGTGCTGCACGCATATGCTTGTATACAATAGCTTGTGCTGGATCAGAACCACTCGCAAACTTTGCTAGTTTCCAAAAATCGTATATCATGTTCCTCTCCCTTATCTGCTTCTTTGACTGAGGAGGCATTTCATCCGGTTACTCATAACCAGTCCCTGGTGCACTAGGTACAGCAGTAGGTGTCCACCGTCTTAGCAGGTACCTTTCCGGTATGACATCAACTCCAATATGGGTGAACACCTTGAGGATGTGGCAACAGAGTATGCCGTCCTTATCCATTTTACAACACTCACACAAATAGGAACCCTCCTCCACCCTTGCCTGCACCAAGTAGTTTCGAGAACCATATTTGGCAACAAATTCCTGGTTCGGTCTGAGCTCAAATATATCATCACCAACTTGTAATGCATTATAACGTCCAATCAGCTCAAACTCTTCTCTGAACTTGCGGTAAAGGTCCATAGAATAGGTTTTGTAAGCTTGCTTCTCTATTGGGAAGTTGGACCACAGCTCCACCTCAAGGTGTTCTGTCCTGTAATCATTGCAGCCTTTGGATTTTTTCGTATTGCTTGACAAAGTTCAGCATTGAGTTGTGTGGGTTCACATATCTTTTCACGACGGTGTTGAACCCCTCACTACGCTGTGTAGACTGTAGGAACGGGAAAAACCTGTGCTTGAAATAGCACGGAACCCAAGTTGACCTGTATTCGTACAACTTCTCAAAGTGTGTGTGTGTCATAGCCTCGTACTTCACCATTAACCCAGCCCAATTCTGCTCAAACTCGTCTATAGTGAAGCTGAAGTCAACACACTTGTTGAAATCATCAGAGAGTTCTGGATTCCGGCACAGCAGCCAACAAACTTTTTCTTGAGCCTTTTTCATGATTTGCCATCTACAACAGCGGTGCACGGTGGTTGGAAAGATACTCTATATTGACTGCCTCATTGCACCATCCTGATCGGTGATGAAGTTGTCAGGAGGTTTGCCATCCATAGCCTCTAGGAATGCTCCAAAGACCCAATCAAATCTCGATGCCAACTCCTGCCTCACAAACGCGCAACCCAGCATGAAAGATTGGCCATGTCGATTTATTCCTGTGAAGGGTGCAAACAACATATTGTACATGTTGGTCATGTAGGTGGTGTCAAACGATATGCAATCATGGTACGCCTCCGCATAAGCTTTTCGAGCTAAGCCATCCACCCAAAATATGTTGACAACTCTGTCCTCTTCATCATATTTCACCTTATAGAAGAAGTCTAGATCGGTTTTTTGTATATCCTTGAAGTGCGCAATTGTCTCAATCAGATCACCCTCCTTTGTGTCATCTCTACGGAAACTTGTACAAAGATTAGTTATTGCCTTTGGTCCGAATGGCACCATCATCTCAGATCCATAGAACTCTGCCATTACATGCATCATATGCCCTGCATAATACAAAAACAAACAGTGTATCCTTTTTTTAGTTGCACGAATGCGCACATCCAGCTGCTCGGTAATAGGACATTTGTTGGCACAGAAGATAATCGCAGGAAATGGACACCTAGCTGCATCTTTTTAAAAACACTTTTGCACTTTTTGCAAGTTGCACAGTAAAGACAATCTAGTTGCACAACAAGCACCAGTTGGACACCAGTTGCATAGTTAAGTCATTTCAGTTGCACAGTAGTACCATAACAGTTGCACACTGGACTGCCTACAGGAAAACTTAATTCTTTAAGGGATATAGAAAAACACCACACCTGTAGTCAAGTTGCAGTTATACAAGATGCACAGAAACTCCTTTTCATCAGGTGAGATGCCTTGGTGGGATCTCAAGTATTTGGACAATGAAGGTTTGTTCATGAGCGGATAATTGTGGTCACGAACAAAGTGCGTCACCTCCCATCGCCCATCTATCAGCTTCACCAACATTTTTGCTTTGCACTGAGTCTGCTTTATTGTCTCACGTTTGCGCTTCTTCTTCTTCTTACTAGTACCAGCCTCCTCTTCAGCAAATATTGGAGGTTCTTTTTCCATCTCCTCATCACTGTCAACAGATTTTGGATCTGGAATAGGGTCCAGGATAGGAGGAGCCTCAGCTCCTCCATCATCAGCTTTGGGCTTCTTGAACTTGTTACAGCAAAACTATTGTTTTATCAATTCATTGGTGCGGGGTGCCCGTCTAGATGTGTTCATCTTGATAGAGAAACCCATCCGTAGTGCGTAGCTGTTGTAGTGATCCTTAGCAATTTGAAGGCTGTCAAACCTCATGCCAACATAGGGTTCCATAGGTTGAGAACCGGCCTCATCCTCTCCTTCTTCTTCTTGCACAACTCCGTCAACAGCCCCAGCTCCTAGCTCAGTCCTGGTTGGACCAGGAACATTTGCCTCGGTTCCCGTGTCATCTAGAGTATGGCTCTCTGACTGCAAAGACACCACTACAGGGGCACCACGGGTTGATGGTTGGCCTGCCACATTGTCATGGCCCATAGGGTTTTCACCATGACTTGCCTGCGTGTAGTAAACAGATCAAACATTTTCTGTCCAGTTTCCTTGTGGTATGCTGGGTTGCTGCTGATCCGTATCATGAGGAAGCTCATTGAGATCAGGAGGCAACTCATTGAGATCAAGCATTTTTTCCTTTTTTTGGGTGCTGCCACACACTCACTGCACATATAAAAAAGAACAAAGTAATGTAATCAGTTGTTAATCATAGAAAAGAGTGTTTCAAACAACCTAAAAACTTAGTAAATAGGCAGTTGAACACCATTTTATGACAATCTTAGTTCCAAAAGCAACATGTCTGTAGCAGAATCTTTTATTATAACATGCATGCATTTTTTTGTTTTTGCACAGAGTTGTTATGTTAGTTGCACAGTTTGCAGTAAATAGTTGGCAAGAACTTGACTTCTTTTTACCATAGAGTTTTCTGACTTTTTCCTCTGCTTTTGTTGCAATGATCCGCAGGGTTTCCATTGGCAAGGAGCTTATTCAGATTTTTCTGGACATAATTGGGACACAATTTGATGCTACTTTTTTCAGATGCAAAATCCAGGTGAAAGAAGAAAGAAGAAATTGATGACAGACTATAGATATATGTTTTTCGTCGCCGTTTCTGTTTCTACTTCCAATATATTTGAACATATTTTTACACTATAGCTTTGCAATAGGTGTGCTACCAGAATATATGTGTGGGACAAGCAATATATGAGTAACTACTTTAATGTGGTTTTATGACTTCAATAACCTTGTTTATTTATCTGTCGCACATATTGTTGCAGAAGTTGCCGTACTGCAGTTTTTTGGTTTTGGCTAGAATAGATCTTTGAGTTGGCAGTCAATGTGTTCAGTTTTTGCTAGAATAGATGTTTCAATTTCCCAGGATGCATACATCAGTTGCCAGCATGCATGTTCAGTTGCACATTCCATGTTTTCAGTTGGATAGAATAGATGTTTCATTTTTCCTAGGATGCATATATCAGTTGGCCAGCATGCATGTTCAGTTGCACAACCAATGTGTTCAGTTGGCTAAAATAGATGTTTGAATTTTCATGGATTCATATATCATTTTGGCTAGGATGCATGTTCTGTTGCACAGGCAATGTATTTAGCTGGCAAGAATAGACATTTCAGTTGGCCATGATGCATATATCAGCATGCCCTGGATGCATGTTCTGTTGTACAGTCAATGTGTTTAGCTGGCTATAATAGACATTTTAGTTGGCCAGGATGCATATATCAGTTGGCCAGCATGCATGTTCCGTTGCACAGTCAATGTTTTCAGCTGGCTAGAATAGACATTTCAGTTGGCCAGGATGCATATATCTAGTTGGCAAGCATGCATGTTTACTTGGCTAGAATCACATATTAATTAGCCAAAAAATATCTCTTAGTTGACTTGTTGAACACATAAAAGGGGCAGGGAAAACACTTTTGAAGCAGCTTATTTAACACATCCAGGTGGAAGAAACTTGTTTGGCATGCATCAAGTAGTTTTTGGCTTGTTTAACACATCCAGCAGTAACATCAAGTAGGCTGGTGTGATGTGCCAGATTCACCTCTTTTTTGAAGCAGCTTCTCTATGGATTTTGTCCTAGATCCATGGAGAAGGGGGTTTACATGTGCCTACATGTATGCAGTAGAAGAAAGGGGAAAGTGAAGAGGAGCAGAGGGGGCATACCTACTTGATTTTAGTGTCTGGTATGGGCTCTGACCACCCTGCCCTTAGATCTTCTTTTTCGAAGCAGCTCCTTCTTCTACTTTGGGGCTCTCATGGCGGCTGTGTAGGAGGAGGAAGGAAGGCCTTGGATCCTTCCTTTCTTTCGTGGAGAAGAAGAAGGGACCGTGGGGTGTGGGAGGCGCTGGGTAGGTACGTGGGCGTGGGGACGCTGCGTACGTACGGTGGGGCGTGGGGGTGAGTAGGCGTGGAAGGCGCTGGGAGCGTGGGGTGCGGGCCGCTCGGTAGGGTTTGGTGGCAATCTGTCTCTGCGGGCCGCTCGATCGGGTTTTGGTGGTAGCCTGTCCCCTTTCTTTTCTGTACCGCGGAGGGACATGACTTACCTTTTTGGATTGACCGCTCGATCGCACTAGTGGGCAGCCAACCGCCCACTAGACGCGTCCTTCTTCGGTCGCTTCAAAAGAGTTTGCATCGGCGAGCAGGTGCGTACGCAATGGTCCAATGTCATTTGCCTGCGTCGCTGGCGCCGCAGCGCGCACGGCCGCCCAGCCGGCTGCGATTTCCCGGACCAAACTGACGCGCAGCACCCCTGTACGTGCAGAAAGCTTTTGGAACTCAGGCACAAGTATAGGCCAAACCAGAAAGGCTGTGCACCACGCGAGACGTCACCCATTCATCTCACCTCACCACCCACACGCGACGATCCTGCCACTGACAGGCTCGTGCTTCGAGAAACCAGAAGAAAAAGATCTCGCTTGCTGGCCGCCACCGGCCTCCTGATGAAATGCAGTAATCTTCAGAGTCAACCGCTCGTACTATACTGCAGAACCGCCTTGCAGCGGCAATGGGGCATGGATGTGCAATGATGATTCGTGTATCTCTGGACGTGCATACGTGCTGAGTGAGGTGGCGTCCAAGCGAGCTGCGCCGTACGCGCACTTAAAACCGTGTGCTGGCCATGTGCGAGGGTCACAGTAGAAATCAATCACAAACCCCGGGACACCAGCAAGATAAGACTGGGTCTCGTTGTGTGTTCGAATCATCTCATCTCATCTCATGAGTCCGGCCTGTCCAAACAAAGATCCACAATTCCACATGAACGCGGGGTCCCAGGCCCTGCCTGCGCCACAGTAATGCAAGGGGCTGCGGGTCCGCCGGCGTACTGTATGTACGTACGTCGAGTCGGTCGGCCGGCCGCAGTCGTGTAACTAACTACCGGTAACAGTAACACGCACCGCTGCGTCGGGGTAAAAACAGGGAGGGGAAGACGACGAGGAGGCCGGGAACAGCGCACGCACGTGATCGGACGGAGGAGGCATGCCCCCCACACACGGTCAGAGGCTCCGTTGCTGCGCCTGCGGGTGGACCTGCGTGTCAGCCTCAGGTAATTTGCGTCCACGACGAAGAACCAAACTGGTGTCACGAACGGCTCTGTCCTTTTGACAAAAGTGAACTACCGCGCTCCTGATAAAACCTCCGTCTCGTTCGTTCGCAATTTGTACTGAAAGGTATGGACCCTCTGCTCGGGCCGGGAAGAGGGGCGCGGGAAATAGAGGGGGTCAAATGGTCAGATATGCCTGCTTCCCATATGCAGAAAATTGAATGACAAGGGGTGACTTTCTCGCCATGTCCGCCTGCTGGGCACAAGGAAACGGGAGCCCAGCTGTATCATCAATGATGCCACGGTAGCATGAAGGTCGAAAAAATAAATCCAAACGGCAGTAATTACTGTACAGTACCCGTCGTTCGTAGGAGTACCACCACGTTAGAACAGGCTACAGCCAGTAGCTGCATCTGTACGTGCTTAAATTTTACTCTACTGTACTGCCTATTACTGATATACATATGCACAGTACTAGTAATGCAGAATTGATTCCACTGGTATACTGACCTGTGGTGGGAGTCGGGAGACCATCCAGCACGTCCCACCGCATACCGCAATGCCGCCGATGGACGACTTGTTTTGCTTTTTTTTGTGTGTGTGTGTGTGATGATGATGATATGGGCGAGTGGCGGCTGGCTCGATTGGCGCCCAGCTAGGCTAAACTAGCTGGCTAGCTGTGCCCGTCAGGAGGCCAGATCCCTTCTGGGTGACAAGACATCTAGCAGTAGTACCTGTCAGACCCTACGCGCGCAGCTGACCCATGCCATGCATGCTTCCATCACCGGCAGCAGCACCTGAACTCGCCCTTAAAGCGGGCATTATCAATAACTCAACACCTTTTCTTTCAGAAAAAATGGAACAACTAATCCTCTGAGATGATCCACTGTGGTTCAGTTTTAGCTTCACTGATAACCAATCCGAACCTTTTATTTTCTGCGATTGAGCCCTTGTCCCGTTGACGTTGACGTGGCAGCAACAACAGCAAGCAAACGACGAGTAACATGCATGCAGCGAACACCGGTGCCAGTCGAAGTACGCAGCACTCAAACGAACACCGCATCATGGCCGCGCTTGCGTGAGCCGAGGAGCGACAGGTTGGAAATGGCGACGGAGGGCCCATCGAATCATGGAACGGAGCCAACTCCTTTCGTTTCACGTCGGTCGGTCGACGTCGAAGTCGACATGGGCTGCGCGCCCGAAGCGGGGCCGCCTCACGTGACGCAAAGCGACCCCGCTTAGTTGTTACACCAGTCCTCGTCCTCGATCGAGCTCGCGGTGGTTGGGTTGGGTTGGGTGGAACGTCGTCGGCCCGTGCGTACGGTGGCTGCTGCCGCCGATGCGCCGACAGGCTCGGCCGCTCGGGCCTGGGACGTGGGAAGAAAAGGGCTATCTCCCGATCAATGGCCCCGCGTACACTGTAACACTGTTGAATGAATCCCGGGCCGTTTTAATTTCTGAAGTGTGTTTGTACGACGATCTAGATCCTCTGTTCATGGGTGATAATGATGTGCGAACCACTGTGTCGTGGGATCGCTTTTTTTGTGTGGATCCAGACCCTAGAATAGAGTGTGGGGTCTTTTCATGTTTGTTCGTTGTTTAGGGCAATTTACAATAGTTGTGAAGTCTTATCCTAATCATGCCAATGCCAATAACTACTAACTAGATATACCTAAATATCTGGCGAGAGAAATCGTACAAAGAGAGCATCTCTTAATCAAGACGGGACAACTTGGCTGCCAAATTGGCATCCTCGAATGCGGGAGCTATGTCTTGCTTACTGCAAGAGCTAGCTCTGTCTCGCCTGAGCCGGCTCAGATATGTGCTCGCCATAGTGGGTCGGCCCAGTATAGTGGTTTCGGGATGGTTCTATAGAACGGCACACCGTGTTTAGAATCCATCATGCACGTTTGTTGTTTTTGTGTTTTTATCCGTTTTTATTCATTCTCATTTTGTGTGCGTTTCTCTATTTGTTTTAATCGGTTTTTTATTCATTGTGGTATTTTTTTTGGCTTTCCTTTTTTTCACCCTTTAAGTACATGTCAATCTTTATTCAAATACACAGCTAAACATTTTTTATACATATTTAACATTTTTTAGATACACATTGAACATTTTCCTGAATACACCTTAAAAATTCAGATGCATTTTCAATATTATTCGAACAAATGTTGTACATTTTTTAGTACAGTGGACGTTTTTTAACACAGGTTGAACATTTTTCATAAATGCCATGATTTTCTTAAAAAAATAAGCATAACATTTTTTATGTGTTAGAATATTTCTTTAAATGTTTCGAATATTTTTTTGAATGGTACAATTTTTTTCTTAATACAATGTGAACATTTGTCTAAAATTTGTAAACATTTATAAGACATATTTTTATAACACTTTAACAATTCTTTTCATTTCATGGATATTTTTTGAATGGTAAGATTTATTTAATTGCGTGAAGATTTTTTTAAATGTCTCAACCTTATTTTTAAAAATCATTAAGAAATGTCACAAACATTTTCTAGTTGCGATCAACATTTTATAAAAGTTACATGATTTTGTTACACTGCATGAACTTTTCTAAATGTGCGATGAATGCTCTAAAAAATGTTAGTAATTTAATTTTTAAAATATATCTATTTAAAATATTTCAAACATATAAACAAAAGGGAAAAAAGAAGACAAAACGAATAATGAATGAATGTAAGTAATAAACTAGAAAAGGTAACATACCCATATTATTGGCACCTCCCACTAATGGGTTTCCTTGAGGCGAGGAGAGCTACCGTCTTGCAATAGGCGAGACACAATCTGAGCGCAAGGGAAACAAGATTGAGAATAAATTAAAACACACCAAATGTTTCATTTTTTCTATTATCAGTGGTCAGCTTTGATACAAACCAAGGGAAAAATAACCTGGAACATCTTCTTTAAGGCGCTACTATTTCTAGCGGCCCTCCTTGCCGATATTTTTATGGCCAAATTGTGGGTCGTAGACGGAGCCTCAGTTGACATGAAGCATGGTGTTTGATGGAGAGCTCCTATGTGCCGCTTGCTGCGGCAAAAAGCCAAGAAAATCCACATACCGCTCGGACTTGGCTGGCCAATATTTTCTTCTTCAACACTGTACAAACGCACGCGCTTATATACACGCGCATACACTTACCCCTATGAACGCATACACGCATACCTTATTTTTATGAGCACCTCCGAAAGACTGAGCCAACATATCATTTTGAAATTTACGAAGTCACCGCAACCATCTCGTCGTCGACGGGAACGTCTCCTCCCATTGAATGCGCATCGCCGGAAATCTTGAAATAAATCGAGAAATAAATGCGAGAATCAGGACTTGAACCCTGATGGTCTGAAGATACCACAGTCCCTCTAACCATCCAACCACAGTCTGGTTCGCTTGAGCTGGCCAATCTAGCGGTCGTGCTAGCAACTGTAGCGGTACCGTTTATCTTTTGTTTTTAGTGTTAATTTTATCTATTTTTCATTTTTTGGGGGGATTTTTCCTCCTTCGCTGGGTTCATTCATTATTTTTGAGCGAATCATTCGGTTTTCAATTAGCACACACGAAAGCGATGAAGGCGAGAGCAACTAGTTAACTAGCGCTCCTTCGGAAGCCTCACAACGATCAGCGCCATTTGGCGCTCTCTCAGCCGCCCGCCACTTGTCGTGCTCTCGGCGCTCCCTCCAGTTTTTATTTTTTATTTTTTCGCACGTGTTTTCGGCTTTTTAAACGGGTTTTTTCCGACGTTTTGGTTTTCCACCGGTCTACCTTAACTTTTGGACCAAAGGAAAAAAATTGAAAAAAATTTGTACGCAAAAAATGCGTTTTCTTTTTTTTTCTTTCACGAGAGGTACGGGTTTGGTTTCGCGAGAGTCATGGCCGTGCCTCTCAGAAACGAAAAAATCGCGTTTTTTATTTTTTTTCCTTCCACAAAAGGCACGGTTTTGCTTCCGCGAGAGGCACGGTTGTGCTTTCGCGAAAGTCACGGCCGTGCCTCTCGGAAACGAAAAAACGCGTTTTCTATTTTTTTTCCGTCAGAGGCACAGTTTTGCTTCCGTGAGAGGCACGGTTGTGCTTTCGTGAGAGGCACGACCATGCCTCTCCCGGAAACGAAAAAAAAGCATTTTCTTTTTCCTTTTGTATCGCGAGAGGCACGGTTGTGCTTTCGCGAGAGACACGGCCATGCCTCTAGAAAATAATAAAAAACACATTTTCTCTTTTTTTCCGTGAGAGGCACGGTTTTGCTTCCGTGAGAGGCACGGTTATGATTTCACGAGAGGCACGGGCGTGCCTCTTTCGGTAAGGGAAAAAACCCATACTCACGGTTCGGTTATTTTGTCAGGTTTTTTCGTCCTGTTTTTTGTGAGAAAAAGTTCGTCAAAACCTATCAATATGGGATCTAATTTTGAAGATCTCGACGTGAGGAATCCAACGGTGAAAACAGTTCGAGATTTGGACGCACGGTTTAAGAGATAAAATGTTTTAAATAAATGGATCTACGAAAAAGGGAAAACTCCCGGGTTGCAACAAGTGGCGCACATGCAGCGCGCCACCTGTCGCAACCTAGGAAGGTGAGCGTGATCTTTGCAACGAGTACTCCTTAATTAGTGATTTTCGGATGGAGGTGTGTGTTGGAGTGTGGAGACCGATTTTGCTTTGCCTCGTGATGAGCCGACCCATACTAGCTGTTGTTTTTCTTTGAAAGAAGTTCATTTTCACCCTCAAATGTGCTTCAATGGACAAATACACCCCCCAAGTCTATTTTGGTATGATTTTCAAACCTGAAATTCTCAAAACCGGATAAATCTGACCCTAGAGCGGTTTTTTTATAATTTTGTTGGTTTTGGGAGAAGACGCCTCCCTCTATGTCGTTCATCGACAACCATGGCCCTCGATGCTCCCCACCGAGGTGCTAGAACGTCACCCCAGATGCCCGAGCCCCTCCTTCCCATGCCCCCACCCTTCTCACACCCTCTTAACACGGGAATTGCGTGCCCCGCATGGGCCCGTGCTGCAGCCAGCGCCGCCGCCATTGCCGCCCACGCGTCCACCGGCCACCTTCAGCCACACTGCCATGTTAAGCATCTCCGCCACGCCTTCCTCGCCTACTTTGGCAAGTAATTTGTGCGAGTCACCCCCTGAATTACAGCAGGAACATCGTCTTCCTTGTTTCGGATCTGCCGCCGTCACGCCTAATTCCCTAGCTCTGAGGAGCCCCGACGCCTCTGCTGCCTTCCTTGAGATCCCTCTGGTGTTCGCGGCGCTGCTAACGCCTCCTCGACAAGCCCATCGACCCTGAGTTTCTTCTTCGTGATGTCGTGCTCCGCTTCCGGTAGCTGGCACGTAGCTTGACCATATAGGTCTTCTGCCTGAGCAAACGACATCTGCGCCGTCCTGGATGAACCACCCCATCCCGCAGCGGAGGTGGTGGCTCCCACGGTGTAGACGGCATGGCGGAGTCCCATATCTCCCAGGCACGCACGAAAACGAGGTTGCAGCTGATACGTCACCAACGTATCTATAATTTATGAAGCATTCATGCTATATTATTAACTGTTTTGAATGACTATGGGCTTTACTATACACTTTTATATTACTTTTGGGGCTAACCTATTAACCGGAGGCCCATCCCATATTGCTGTTTTATTGCCTGTTTCAGTATTTCGAAGAAAAGGAATATCAAACAGAGTCCAAATGGAATGAAACCTTCGGCATCATGATTTTTTGGAAGAATATCATCCTGGAGGCTTGGAGATCAAGTCAGAAGACCCTCGAGGAGCCCAGGAGATAGCCCCCCCTACAGGGCGCGCCCCCCTGTCTCGTGGACCCCTCGAGCACCCCCCGACCGACTTCTTTCGCCTATATAAGCCTACGTACCCTAAAACCATCGAAAATCAAGATAGATCGGGAGTTCCGCCGCCGCAAGCCTCTGTAGCCACCAAAAACCTCTCGGGAGCCCTTCCCAGCACCCTGCCGGAGGGGGGATCCTTCACCGGTGGCCATCTTCATCATCCCGGCGCTCTCCATGACGAGGAGGGAGTAGTTCACCCTCGAGGCTGAGGGTATGTACCAGTAGCTATGTGTTTGATCTCTCTCTCTCGTGTTCTCTCCCATGTTCCCTCTATGGCACGATCTTGATGTATCCTGAGCTTTGCTATTGTAGTTGGATCTTATGATGTTTCTCCCCCTCTACTCTCTTGATGTATGTCATGCCGTGCTTATCTGTGGTGACAATGGGATATCATGTGCCTCTTTATGTATGTTTTGGTGACCAATTTGCGGGTTCCGCCCATGAACATATGCATAGGGGTTGGCACACGTTCTTGACTCTCCAGTAGAAACTTTGGGGCACTCTTTGAAGTACTTTGTGTTGGTTGAATAGATGAATCCGAGATTGTGTGATGCATATCGTATAATCATGCCCACGGATACTTGAGGTGACAATGGAGTATCTAGGTGACATTAGGGTTTTGGTTGATTTGTGTCTTAAGGTGTTATTCTAGTACAAACTCTTTTATAGATCGATCCGAAAGAATAACTTTGAGGTGGTTTCGTACCCTACCATAATCTCTTCGTTCGTTCTCCGCTATTAGTGTCTTTGGAGTGACTCTTTGTTGCATGTTGAGGGATTGTTATATGATCTATCTATGTTATTATTGTTGAGAGAACTTGCACTAGTGAAAGTATGAACCCTAGGCCTTGTTTCCTATAATTGCAATACCGTTTACGCTCACTTTTACCACTTGTTACCTTGCTGTTTTTATAATTTCAGATTACAAAAACCTTTATCTACTATCTATTTTGCACTTGTATCACCATCTCTTCGCCGAACTAGTGCACCTATACAATTTACCATTGTATTGGGTGTGTTGGGGACACAAGAGACTCTTTGTTATTTGGTTGCAGGGTTGCTTGAGAGATACCATCTTCATCCTACGCCTCCTACGGATTGATAAACCTTAGGTCATCCACTTGAGGGAAATTTGCTACTGTCCTACAAACCTATGCACTTGCAGGCCCAACAACGTCTACAAGAAGAAGGTTGTGTAGTAGACATCAAGCTCTTTTCTGGCACCGTTGCCGGGGAGGTTAGCGCTTGAAGGTATATCTTTAGATCTTGTAATGGAATCTTTTTGTTTCTTGTTTTATCACTAGTTTAGTTTATAAAAGAAAACTACAAAAAAATGGAGTTAAGTTTGTCTCGTACGCTTCGTCTTTTTAATATATTTCGTGAGAATGATGGAAAGAAAAATTATGCTCAAGTGCTAGAAGAAGCATTACATAGAATGCTTGGCATGAAATATGTGAATGATGAGCATGATTGCAATGCTGTTAGTATGAATTCCTTGAACATCCATGATGCTAATGATATGCAAAGCCACAAGCTTGGGGACGCTATGTTTGATGAATATGATATTTTTTGTCCCCCAAGTTTTGATGAGAATATTTATTGTGATGAAAGCATGCCTCCTATTTATGATGATTATATTGATGAAAGTGGGTTTGGAAGAGTGTCAACTTTAGGTAGCATTGATCCCACTATTTTGGAGGATGTTGAATCTTATTGTGATGAACATGAAAGTGGATTTGGAAGAGTGTCAACTTTATTTAGTGATGATTCCACTATTTCGGAAGAGGTTCCAATTGATTATGAGAACAAAGTTGCTATCTATGATGATTATTGTGATGATTTGTATGCTATTAATAATAATGATAACCATGAAACTTGTCATCATGATTTTAGTTTTCAATTGGATTATGCCTCACATGATAATTATTTTGTTGAGTTTACTCCCACTACTATGAATGAGAAGAATTTTGCTTATGAGGAGAGTAGTAAATTTTCTATGCTTGTAGATCATGAAAAGAATGCTTTAAGTGCTGGTTATATTGTTGAATTCATTCATGATGCTACTGAAAATTATTATGAGGGAGGAATATATGCTTGTAGGAATTGCAATAATGTCAAGTTTCCTCTCTATGTGTTGAAAATTTTGAAGCTATGCTTGTTTTACCTTCCTATACTAGTTGATTATTGTTCCCATAAGTTGTTTGCTCACAAAATCCCTATGCATAGGAAGTGGGTTAGGATTAAATGTGCTAGTCATATGCTTCATGATGCTCCCGTTATGTTTCTATTCTTATCTTTTATATGAGCATCATTGCCATCATCTTGCCTAGCTAGAAAGGCATTAAAGAAAAGCGCTTGTTGGGAGACAACCCAATATTTACCCTTACTGTTTTTGTGTGTCCACATGATTATGCTACTGTAGTAATCATGTTTTATAGCTTTTGTTTCAATAAAGTGCCAAGTAGAACCTTTGGGAAGACTTGGGTGAAGTTTATGTGATCTTGCTGTGAAAAACAGAAATTTTAGCGCTCACAAGATTAGCTGACATTTTTTACTGGAGAGTGCTTTTAGGTTGATTATTTTTCAAGATGATTAATAGACAAATTACTCAGGTCCGGAAATTTATTTAATAATTTTTGGGGTTCCAGAAGTATACGTTTGATACAGATTACTACAGACTGTTCTGTTTTTGACAGATTCTGTTTTCATTGTGTTGTTTGCTTATTTTGATCAATCTATGGCCAGTATTAAGTGGTATGAACCATAGAGAAGTTAGAATACAGTAGATATTACACCAATATGAATTTACAATGAGTTCATTACAGTACCTAAGTGGTGGTTTTTTTTCTTATACTAACGGAGCTTACGAGTTTTGTTTTGAGTTTTGTGTGGTTGAAGTTTTCAAGTTTTGGGTAAAGATTCGATGGACTATGGAATAAGGAGTGGAAAGAGCCTAAGCTTGGGGATGCCCAAGGCACCCCAAGGTAATATTCAAGGACAACCAAGAGCCTAAGCTTGGGCATG
Organism: Triticum dicoccoides; assembly: GCF_002162155.2. Taxonomy (NCBI): domain Eukaryota; kingdom Viridiplantae; phylum Streptophyta; class Magnoliopsida; order Poales; family Poaceae; genus Triticum; species Triticum dicoccoides. The sequence continues at coordinate 666,402,859 of NC_041383.1, read as the reverse complement.
CCCCGGATGGCATCCCCTCTTTCGTCTTCGTTCATTGGTAACTTTACTTGGAGCTATATTTTTATTCGCCACATGATATGTGTTTTGCTTGGAGCATCATTTAATTTGTTAGTTTTTGCTTGCTGTTATTTAGAGTAATGTTTTGCATCTTTAGTTTCAATAAAAAAGTCAAGGATAGCCTTCACCATGCTTATTTTGCTAGTATACATGTTGCTGTTTGAAAACAGAAAGTTTACCGCTGTTGCAAAAATTCCCTAGAAAAGTAAGAGAATGGTATAATGTTGAATCTTTTTGCATATTGAGCTCTGATAAATTTATTACAGTAGGAATTTTCTCTCATAATTTTTTGAGTTAGGGAAGTATTGATACTCTTGCATTCTTTACAGACTGTACTGTTTTGGCAGATTGCTGTTATGTTTGCATTGTCCGCATATGTTTGCTTGTTTAATGATTCTATTTGAGGATAGGAGTGTTAAATATGCAGTTTAGTATGAAATGTTGAATAATAATTTAAGTGATTTGTTACAGTAGAAAATGATAAGGTTTTGCATTGGTTTATACTAACCTATCTCACGAGTTCTTGTTGAGTTTGTTGTGAATGAAGCTTTTGATAAAAAGAGAAACCATGATATGAGAGGAATTAAGGAGACATAAAAGCTCAAGATTGGGGATGCCCAAGGCACCCCAAGATAATATTTCAAGAAGTCTCAAGCATCTAAGCTTGGGGATGCCCCGGTAGGCATCCCACTTTTCTTCTTCAACAACTATCGGTTAGTATCGGTTGAGCCTAAATTTTTGCTTCTTCACATGAGTTATGCTATCCTTGCATCGTCATTTTATTTTGTTTTGCTTGCTGTTGAATACAATACCAAGATCTGAAATCCATTAATGAGAGAGAGTCTTCATATAGTTGCATAATTATTTAGCTACTCATTGATCTTCACTTATATCTTGTTGGAGTAGTTTGTCATTTACTCGTGTGCTTCACTTATATCCTATGAGTAAATGGTTGAATGAGTTGAATGTCATAAATCTGAAATAATATATGTCTCATTTGCTTATCCCATGGGGAGTAGTGACTTTACATTTAAGAAGTAGAGGTTGTAAATTTATTGACGGTTAGCAAGCATTGTATTGGTCATTTGAACAATTCATGAAAGAATATTGAAGGAAGGGAGGTTTCACATATAAATATATTATCATAGACATCTTTTATAATTGTGAGCCCTCATTAATTATGACATGCTAAAGAGTTGATGTTGGACAAGGAAGACAATGTAATGGGTTATGTTTTCTCGCATCTCAGTTAAAGTATATTGTCATGGATCATTCAAACATGTTGAGCTTGCCTTTCCCCCTCATGCTAGCCAAAATTCCTAGCACCAAGTAGAGATACTACTTGTGCTTCCAAATATCCTTAAACCCAGTTTTGCCATGAGAGTCCACCATACCTACCTATGGATTGAGTAAGATCCTTCAAGTAAGTTGTCATCGGTGCAAGCAATAAAAATTGCTCTCTAAATATGCATGACTTATTAGTGTGGAGAAAATAAGCTTTGTACGAACTTGTTATGGAAGCAATAAAAGCGACGGACTGCATAATAAAGGTCCATATACAAGGGGCAATATAAAGTGACGTTCTTTCGCATTAAGATTTTGTGTATCCAACCCTAAAAGCGCATGACAAATTCTGCTTCCCTCTGTGAAGGGCCTATCTTTTACTTTATGTCTTTTACTTTATGCAAGAGTCAAGGTGATCTTCACCTTTCCCTTTTTCATTTTATCCTTTGGCAAGCACTTTGTGGTGGGGTGATCCTGATATATATATCCAATTGGATGTACGTTAGCATGAACTATTATTGTTGACATCACCCAAAGGTGGATACGTTTGGAGGCAACATTATAAGCCCCAATCTTTCTCTGTGTCTGATTAAAACTTCATAACCACAAGTATTGCGTGAGTGTTAGTAATTGTAGAAGACTATATGATAGTTGAGTATGTGAAGTTTGCTAAACCAAATCTCTGACATAGACTCTTCCTGAAAGTAAGATGAATTGCAATTGTTTTGATGACTAAGAATGAAGTTTGCTAGTTTTCAAGAAGTTTATGGTCTATGCTTCGACATGTGAATTGCTTGTTACGTTATCGTGAAAAGTTTTATGAGATGAACTACTATTATGACATATTATCATGCTAGAAAAGGTGATTGAAATTATCATTGATCAAACTTGTGCACCTTCTAGCATTCACACTTCATAAATTCTTTCTTTATCATTTACCTACTCGAGGACGAGCATGAATTAAGCTTGGGGATACTGATACGTCTCCAACGTATCTATAATTTATGAAGCATTCATGCTATATTATTAACTGTTTTGAATGATTATGGGCTTTACTATACACTTTTATATTACTTTTGGGACTAACCTATTAACCGGAGGCCCAACCCATATTGTTGTTTTATTGCCTGTTTCAGTATTTCGAAGAAAAGGAATATCAAACGGAGTCCAAACGGAATGAAACCTTCGGCATCGTGATTTTTTGGAAGAATATCATCCTGGAGGCTTGGAGATCAAGTCAGAAGACCCTCGAGGAGCCCAGGAGATAGGGGGGCGCTCCCCCCTACAGGGCGCGGCCCCCTGTCTCGTGGACCCCTCGAGCACCCCCCGACCGACTTCTTTCGCCTATATAAGCCTACGTACCCTAAAACCATTGAAAATCAAGATAGATTGGGAGTTCTGCTGCCGCAAGCCTCTGTAGCCACCAAAAACCTCTCGGGAGCCCTCCCCGGCAGCCTGCCGGAGGGGGGATCCTTCACCGGTGGCCATCTTCATCATCCCGACGCTCTCCATGACGAGGAGGGAGTAGTTCACCCTCGAGGCTGAGGGTATGTACCAGTAGCTATGTGTTTGATCTCTCTCTCTCTCTCTCTCTCTCTCTCTCTCTCTCGTTTTCTCCCTCGTGTTCCCTCTATGGCACGATCTTGATTTATCCCGAGCTTTGCTATTGTAGTTGGATCTTATGATGTTTCTCCCCCTCTACTCTCTTGTGATGAATTGAGTTTTCCCCTTTGAAGTTATCTTATCGGATTGAGTCTTTTATGAGAACACTTGATGTATGTCCTGCCGTGCTTACCTGTGGTGCCAATGGGATATCATGTGCCTCTTGATGTATGTTTTGGTGACCAACTTGCGGGTTCCGCCCATGAACCTATGCATAGGGGTTGGCACACGTTCTTGACTCTCCGGTAGAAACTTTGGTGCACTCTTTCAAGTACTTTGTGTTGGTTGAATAGATGAATCTGAGATTGTGTGATGCATATCGTATAATCACGCCCACAGATACTTGAGGTGACAATGGAGTATCTAGGTGACATTAGGGTTTTGGTTGGTTTGTGTCTTAAGGTGTTATTCTAGTACGGACTCTTTTATAGATCGATCCGAAATAATAACTTTGAGGTGGTTTCGTACCCTACCATAATCTCTTCGTTCGTTATCCGCTATTAGTGTCTTTGGAGTGACTCTTTGTTGCATGTTGAGGGATTGTTATATGATCTATCTATGTTATTATTGTTGAGAGAACTTGCACTAGTGAAAGTATGAACCCTAGGCCTTGTTTCCTATCATTGCAATACCGTTTACGCTCACTTTTACCACTTGTTACCTTGCTGTTTTTATAATTTCAGATTACAAAAACCTTTATCTACTATCTATTTTGCACTTGTATCACCATCTCTTCACTGAACTAGTGCACCTATACAATTTACCATTGTATTGGGTGTGTTGGGGACACAAGAGACTCTTTGTTATTTGGTTGCAGGGTTGCTTGAGAGAGACCATCTTCATCCTACGCCTCCTACGGATTGATAAACCTTAGGTCATCCACTTGAGGGAAATTTGCTACTGTCCTACAAACCTGTGCACTTGCAGGCCCAACAACGTCTACAAGAAGAAGGTTGTGTAGTAGACATCAGCAGCCGGCACCCCCGATGAACAAGCAGCCGCGCCCGCCGTCCATCACCTGTGCTGACGAAGTAGAATCGGTGAGTCGGCCATCCAGCACGGCACGTGTGACGCCCCCGATTCGACCGTACACTAATCGTACACGCAAATGTGTACAATAAAGGTCAGAGACTCACGGGAAAATATCACAACACAACTCTAGACACAAATAAAATAATACAAGCTTCATATTACAAGCCAGGGGCCTCAAGGGCTCGAATACAAGCTCGATACACGTGAGTCAGCGGAAGCAACAATATCTGAGTACAGACATAAGTTAAACCAAGATGCCTTAAGAAGGCTAGCACAAAAGCAACACGATCGAAGAGGCAAGGCCTCCTGCCAGGGACCTTCTAATTACTCTTGGTCGTCAGCGGTCTCCACGTAGTAGCATCCGCGGGCAGTGGCATCTGGCTCCAGGGATCCACCATCTGGTTGCATCAACCAGAAAGATGAAAGAAAGGGAAAAGGGGGTAGCAAAGCAACCGTGAGTACTCATCCAAAGTACTTGCAAGAATCAGATCTATACTAAGTATGCATTGGTATTAAATGGAAGGTTTGTATCTATGGACAAAACTGTAGAATGCCAGAATGGAGGGGACAGCCTAGCCTAACAAAGACTATCATCTTCAAGCAGCTCCAAGCATCTCGCAGCATGTAGAAGAGTAGAGAATAGCAGTTTATAATTAGCAAACATGTTGTAGCATCAAGGCCCAGAGATCCTTCCTCAACTCCCTGCAAGAAAGCAATCCCGGAGCCACATATCCATCACATATCTCAAGTATCCATTTCTAGTTATATAAGATCAGGATATAAGTCTGAACGTCCCTTACCGTGGACATGGCTACACTACAAAAAAATACACTTCCGTGATGATACATGTTTGTCACAGTAGGTCACGTTTTTTGTCATGCATGTACATCCATGACAAATTTATGACAGAATCAAGATAGTCATACCTGTGCTATCGTAGAAGTGTTCCATGACATTACCAAAATTATCATCACGGAAGTGTCCACTTCCATGGCGATAAATCGCGCGTCACATAACTGCTTTCGTCAAGGGTGACCGACACGTGGCATCCACCGTAACGGAACGCCATTAAGCTATCGGGTCGGGTTTTGGATCCGATAACCCGTTAACAGCCCTGACCAATGGGGATTTTCCATGTGTAAAATCATCATTGGCTAGAGGAAACACGTGTCGGCTCACCGTTGGGACAGATATCATCCACTCATTGGACAGAAGGCGCCTATGATACGTCAACACGTGGCACGGCCCAACAGAGGCCCATTCCTGTGAAAAGGCCGGCCCGTTTGACTTGGTCAAAAGGTGGCGGGCCGGCCCATGGAAAGACTGTTAACGGCATGCTCGCATATAGCCCATTTACAACCCGCTAACCCAAGGCCCGTTACACCCTATCCGAATTAGGCCCAGTAGAGTCATCCGGGCCATCCAATATGATTCCAGCCCGTTTTCACTTCTGGCCCATGTATGGCCCATGACGTCTTTCGGCCCATATGAGGCCCTATGTAACTCTTGGCCTATTAACGGCTTGTGGTGAAACTGGCCCGTAATGAACAGTGTATCACTTTACACCCATTAACGGCCCGTGGTGAAACTGGCCCATAATGAACAGTGTATCACTTTATACCCATTAATGGCCCGTTATTCCGTTGGCCGTTTGCAGCCCATGTTATCTTTCGGCCTTCTCGAAGCCCATTTATTCTTGGGCTCATTTCTAGCATTCGTTTACTTACGGCCCGTTACTGTCATTTTCTGCTTGTCACAGTAGGTCACGTTTTTTGTCATGCATGTACATCCATGACAAATTTATGACAGAATCAAGATAGTCATACCTGTGCTATCGTAGAAGTGTTCCATGACATTACCAAAATTATCATCACGGAAGTGTCCACTTCCATGACGATAAATCGCGCGTCACATAACTACTTTCGTCAAGGGTGACCGACACGTGGCATCCACCGTAACGGAACGCCATTAAGCTATCGGGTCGGGTTTTGGATCCGATAACCCGTTAACAGCCCCGACCAATGGGGATTTTCCATGTGTAAAATCATCATTGGCTAGAGGAAACACGTGTCGGCTCACCGTTGGGACAGATATCATCCACTCATTGGACAGAAGGCGCCTATGATACGTCGACACGTGGCACGGCCCAACAGAGGCCCATTCCTGTGAAAAGGCCGGCCCGTTTGACTTGGTCAAAAGGTGGCGGGCCGGCCCATGGAAAGCCTGTTAACGGCATGCTCGCATATAGCCCATTTACAACCCGCTAACCCAAGGCCCGTTACACCCTATCCGAATTAGGCCCAGTAGCGTCATCCGGGCCATCCAATATGATTCCAGCCCGTTTTCACTTCTGGCCCATGTATGGCCCATGACGTCTTTCGGCCCATATGAGGCCCTATGTAACTCTTGGCCTATTAACGGCTCGTGGTGAAACTGGCCCGTAATGAACAGTGTATCACTTTACACCCACTAATGGCCCATGGTGAAACTGGCCCGTAATGAATAGTGTATCACTTTACACCCATTAATGGCCCGTGGTGAAACTGGCCCGTAATGAACAGTGTATCACTTTATACCCATTAATGGCCCGTTATTCCGTTGGGCCGTTTGCAGCCCATGTTATCTTTCGGCCTTCTCGAAGCCCATTTATTCTTGGGCTCATTTCTAGCATTCGTTGACTTACGGCCCGTTACTGTCATTTTCTGCTTGTGGGCCAAATTCAGCCCGTGGTTACAGTCGGCCCGTTTGTGATCCGTTCACACGTTGGGCCGTTTTCATAGCGTCATGAAATACGACCTATTGATGGCCCGTTATGGTCGGCCCATGAACGGACGATTCCAACTCTATCCCGTTTATGGCCATAATGCGGCCTGTTATTGGCCCATGTTATCATACTGCCCGTATAAGGCCCATTGATGATACGGCTCGTAGAAAGCCCATTGTTTCTACGGCCCTTAGAAGGCCCATTGTTTCTATGGCCCGTAGAAGGCCCACTTTTCTATGGCCCGTAGGAGGCCCAGTGTCACTACAGTAAATATTAGCCCATGGTTATTGTAGCCTAGTTTTAAAAAATAGGTTATTGCAGCCACTAGCAAACCACGGAAAAAGAACTGCAATGACTACAAGCAAACAAATAAACAAGACAACAAGGAAATAAATAAGCAAGCAACTTATGCTAGGCTATCACGACTATCACATATTACATCCACTGGGCATCAAAGTTCGCCACTAGTGCAAATAAACGCGCCGATAAAAGAATATACAAAACTGAGAGCACTTTAGAAGGCACTAGGCCTGGCCAGGAAGGGCCCCCCAAACATCTGAAGAAGCTGAGTAGACCTCAGTTGTGTCAACGATAGATGCATCAACACTAGATTTAAGGCTTGATGGTGCGCACGGCAGTCCTCTGACATCTTCATTGCATCTTTGACTTCAAGTCGGAGCTGAGCTGAAGCAAGCCTTTCTGCTTTAAGTTGATACTGAAGAAGTCAAACTGATTGAGGCAGTGACTGCACAGAGGTTATCTCACACCTGCTGGTGAGTAGCTTCAACTCATTGTCTTCATCAAGACAGGACCTTGGGGTCATCTCGCTGTCCACAAGATGGTTTGGCTCACTATCTTCCCTAAAGTTCTGCCTGACGTAAGGGATACGACTCTGAAAGAGAAACAAGGAGACACGTAATAGGTTTCACAATTATATAAGCAAATAAATGGATCTATTCTGCATAAGGAACATGTTTTTACAACTACAATTTGAAACTGGTAGTTGTTGCAAACATCCAATCATATGTAAACAGCAAAGCAAACAGCAGTGGAGGAAATGATGCCTATCCAAATCTATACTAGAACAAAGTTTGAAGGCTTGAGAAGGATGAACTTACATTACATGTTAACATGGGCTGGACAAAGCCCTTCTCCATGTTGATGGAAGGATAATTCAATAAATTCCCCAAAGAAAATTCTTTATAAGCATTGCCATTATTCTACATTTTGCAAAGAGTAAATATAGATCAAATAATATTGGAAGAAACAGAGGATAATGAAGCTCAGGTGCAGACTGATGATACATAATCAAATAGCAATTAATTAAGTACATCATTACAAGGCAAAAGGGAGAGAGGTACTGACGAGAGCAATGCAGAGCCCATTATTGTTTTGAGATCGTATGATCCTTTGAGCAAGGAGATTCATGTGAAATTACTTTCATACAAGAGAGAAGGTAAGGCACAAGCAGAAATTTAGGAGTTCAAATTTTGAATTGATATCATAGACAGTACCTGACGCTGGGCTCCCAACAGTTCTAATAGGGGTTTGGCCACTGGAGTAGGGGTAAAGTGTGGTGAGGGAGTTCCGGACTAGGGGGTGTCCGGATAGCCGAACTATCATCATCGGCCGGACTCCAAGACTATGAAGATACAAGATTGAAGACTTCGTCCCGTGTTCGGATGGGACTTTCCTTGGCGTGGAAGGCAAGCTTGGCGATACGGATATGTAGATCTCCTACCATTGTAACCGACTCTGTGTAACCCTAGCCCTCTTTGGTGTCTATATAAACCGGATGGCTTTAGTCCGTAGGACGAACAACAATCATACCATAGGCTAGCTTATAGGGTTTAGCCTCCTTGATCTCGTGGTAGATCTACTCTTGTAACACACATCATCAATATTAATCAAGCAGGACATAGGGTTTTACCTCCATCAAGAGGGCCCGAACCTGGGTAAAACATCGTGTCCCTTGTCTCCTATTACCATCCGCCTAGACGCACAGTTCGGGACCCCCTGCCCGAGATCCGCCGGTTTTGACACCGACATTGGTGCTTTCATTGAGAGTTCCTCTGTGTCGTCACCAATAGGCTTGATGGCTTCTTCGATCATCATCAACGACGCAGTCCAGGGTGAGACCTTCCTCCCCGGACAGATCTTCATATTCGGCGGCTTTGCACTGCGGGCCAATTCGCTTGGCCATCTAGAGCAGATCGAAAGTTACACCCCTGGCCGTCAGGTCAGATTTGGAAGTTTGAACTTCACGGCGGACATCCATGGGGACTTGATCCTCGATGGATTCGAGCCACAGCCGAGCGTGCCGCACTGTCACGACAAGCATGATTTCGCTCTGCAGCCGGACAGTACCCTAGAGGCCGCACTCGAGCCTGCTCCGATCTTCAATTCGGAGCCGGCTGCGCAGGTCGAGGACGGATGGCTAGACACCGCCTCGGGGGCTGCAACCTCTACGGCGATAGTGCCGAACACTGACCTTGTCCCTCATGAAGCTCGTGACTCCGAGGAGCCGGACTCCTTGCCGGACTCCGAACCTCCCGCGCCCCCTCCGATCGAATCCGATTGGGCGCCGATCATGGAGTTCACCGCAGCGGACATCTTTCAACACTCACCTTTTGGCGACATCTTGAGTTCGCTAAAGTATCTCTCATTATCAGGAGAGTCCTGGCCGGACCGTGGCCAGGACGGTTGGGATGCGGATGACGAAGAAATTCAAAGCCTACCCACCACCCACTTGGTAGCCACTGTCGATGATCTCACCGACATGCTAGACTACGACTCCGAAGACATCGACGGTATGGACGACGATGCCGGAGACGACCAAGAACCATCGCCTACCGGGCACTAGAAAGCCACCTCATCATATGACGTATACATGGTGGATATCCCAAAGGATGGGAATGACGAAGGGGCAGCGGAGGATGACCCGTCCAAGAAACAGCCCAAGCGCCGGCGTCAGCGGCGCCGCTCTAAATCCTGCCACAGCAAGAACGAAGATTCCGGCACCGGAGATAATAATACACCGGACAGTGCCGAAGACAACCCACTCCAGCAAGATCCAGCGCAGGAGGACGAAGACGCCAGCCCTCATGAGAGAGCGGCAGAAGAAGAGGTAGAGGATTACATGCCTCCCTCCGGAGACGAGGCAAGCCTCGACGCCGATGAATTCGTCGTGCCTGAGGATCCCGTCGAACAAGAGCGTTTTAAACGCAGGCTTATGGCCACGGCGAACAGCCTCAAGAAAAAGCAGCAACAGCTTAGAGCTGATCAAGATCTGCTAGCCGACAGATGGACTGAAGTCCTCGCGGCCGAAGAGCATGAGCTCGAACGCCCCTCCAAAAGCTACCCTAAACGCAAGCTTCTCCCCCGATTAGAGGAGGAGGCGTATGAACCCGCATCACCAGGAGACAATACGGCTGACCGACCACCCCGTGGTCGCGACAGAGAGGTCTCTAGGCCCTTCACTAAACCCGTACCCCAGCATCGCTCGAAAAGCACAAGGCCACAGGGGAACGCTCCGGACTTGCGAGATATATTGGAGAATAGGGCAAGACAATCAAGATCGATCTATGGATCGCGTGGGCGCCCCATGACACATGACGACAACCGTCGCGCCGGACACAGTAAGTCCGGCCGGGCCGAACAAAATAGACAAAGCCCTTTTGAGCCCCGTCGTGATATCGCCCAGTACAGAGGCGCCGCACACCCACTATGCTTCACAGACGAAGTAATGGATCATCAAATCCCTGAAGGGTTTAAACCCGTGAATATTGAATCTTACGATGGCACAACAGACCCCGCGGTTTGGATCGAAGACTATCTCCTTCACATCCACATGGCCCGCGGTGACGATCTTCATGCCATCAAATATCTCCCCCTCAAGCTTAAAGGACCAGCCCGACATTGGCTTAATAGCTTGCCAGCAGAGTCAATTGGGAGTTGGGAAGACCTGGAAGCCGTATTCCTCGATAACTTCCAAGGCACGTATGTGCGACCACCAGACACTGATGACCTAAGCCACATAATTCAGAAGCCAGACGAATCGGCCCGACAATTCTGGACACGGTTCTTAACCAAGAAAAACTAAATCGTCGACTGTCTGGATGCGGAGGCCCTTGCAGCCTTCAAGCATAATATCCGCGACGAGTGGCTTGCCCGGCACCTGGGACAGGAAAAGCCGAAATCCATGGCAGCCCTCACATCACTCATGACCCGCTTCTGCGCGGGTGAGGATAACTGGCTAGCACGCAGCAACAACCTCAGCAAAAATTCTGGCAGTCCGGATATCAAGGACTGCAATGGCAGGTCGCGTCGTAACAAAAACAAACGCCGCATTAACGGCGACAATAGTGAGGATACGGCAGTCAATGCCGGATTCAGAGGCTCTAAACCCGGTCAGCGGAAAAAGCCATTCAAAAGAACTACCCCGGGTCCGTCCAATTTGGACCGAATACTCGACCGCTTGTGCCAGATACACGGCACCCCCGAAAAGCCAGCTAATCACACCAACAGGGACTGTCGGGTATTCAAGCAGGTAGGCAAGCTAATTGCCGAAAACAATGAGAAGGGGCTGCACAGCGATGACGAGGAAGAGACCCGACCGCCGAACAATAGAGGACAGAAGGGTTTCCCCCCACAGGTGCGAATGGTGAACATGATCTACGCAACGCACGTACCCAAAAGGGAGCGGAAGCGTGCACTAAGGGACATATACGCGATAGAGCCAGTTGCCCCGAAGTTCAATCCATGGTCCTCCTGCCCGATCACTTTTGACCGGAGGGACCACCCCACCAGCATCTGCCATGGCGGATTCGCCGCATTGGTTCTAGACCCAATCATCGATGGATTTCACCTCACCAGAGTCATGATGGACGGCGGCAGCAGCCTGAACCCGCTTTATCAGGACACAGTGCGCAAAATGGGCATAGACCCCTCAAGGATCAAACCTACCAAGACGACCTTTAAAGGCGTCATACCAGGTGTAGAAGCCAATTGTACAGGCTCAGTTACACTGGAAGTGGTCTTTGGATCCCCAGATAACTTCCGGAGCGAGGAGTTAATCTTCGACATAGTTCCGTTTCGCAGTGGCTATCATGCCCTGCTCGGACGTACCGCGTTTGCAAAGTCCAACGCGGTGCCGCACTACGCATACCTCAAGCTCAAGATGCCAGGCCCTCGAGGAGTCATCACGGTCAACGGAAACACTGAACGTTCTCTCTGAACGGAGGAACATACAGCGGCTCTCGCGGCAGAAGTACAATGCAGCCTCTTAAGGCAATTCTCGAGTCCGGCCGTTAAGCGGCCGGACACAACTAAGCGTGCCCGGAGTAACCTACAACAAGACCACCTGGCACGATCTGAGCACGCGTAGCAGTGCGGCCCCAACCCCAGCCCCTATAAAATGTCAAGACAGATCCTTCGCGTACACCATTACGCTCTGAAGATACCATGGGCATGGGGAGAGGGGCGCGACCACAATAGGCCGAGACTGCGGCTCAACCACACCAGGGGCTCTCAAGTGTGTCGTTCTTTTTTTTTCTTCTTCCTTTTTTTTACTCACAGGACTCCGTTCGTCAGAGGCCCTGTCCGGCAGCAGACCTGCCGAACTCACGATGCAACAGCCAGGGAAGGATAAAGGCTACAACGAATATCCAGGTGGTCTCCATTATGAGCACTTTATCCGTTTTACGCACCATTCCGTAGCCTACCCCTGGAGGGGGACATGTTTAACAGTCCCATCCCTTGCTTATCGCACCATTTGTATCGTTCTGCACTTACAACAGCTTTTCTCGAATAAGTAATGCATCACCTTTTTGCTTCCAATTGCATTTCTCTTTTATACATATGTTCATTTGTGACATTACACATCCGTACGTTTTTGGTACGGCTAAATACACCAGGGGCTTATGTTTCCCGCATCATGGTGTGATAAGTCCGAACACTTTCACAAGTGCGGCACCCCGAACTTATAGCATTATATGCATCGGCTCCGAATCATGTCTTGTGTCAATAGTTGGGTTTGCCCGGCTCCCATGTTTTGGTACCTTACGTTCCATTGTATCGGCTAAGGAAGCACTGGGAGAACCACTGTGATTGCGCCCCAGTTGAGCTGGGTTAACGCCTCAGTGGAGAAAGCTAAAACTGACCGTCATGATGAGGCGAGAGCCGGTCGCTGTTCGAGAGGTTTTTTACGAGTCCTTAAAGACTTATGCCGCTTAGAGCGAGGAGCCGGATCTTGTCCGGCCCAGGCGTGGATAGAGCCCCAAATTCAGCCTTCCGAAGACTAGGGGCTTCGCCGAAATTTAAAATTATAGAATTCTATGGCTAAGTGAGAGTGTTCAAGCATTATAAGTCCGGTTGCCTTGTTCGTTGTGTTGAGCGCCCAAATATGGGAACAAGAGTGCTCAAATTTATCCCAAACACCCCAGCACTCGTGGCATGGGGGCTGAAGCCGACGACTTGCCATCTCTCAGATTTGATAAACAGCCGCACAGAAGGTAATATTTTAAATTAAAATGCATTGCTTCGCGCAAATGAACTAAGTTTTCAGCGCACAGGATAACAAAATGCGAGTCTACTCAAATATTACATCTTTGGAGCACTCACCCGCAATAGTGCGGGCGCCCTTCAGCACACTCTTATAATACATCTCGGGCGTGCGATGCTCCTTGCCCTCCGGTGGTGGGTCCGTCACGAGTTTCTGGGTATCCATCTTGCCCCAGTGCACCTTTGTGCGGGCAAGGGCCCGACGGGCACCCTCAATACAGGCGGAGTGCTTGATGACTTCAACCCACGGGCACGCATCCACCAGCCGCCGCACCAGGCCGAAGTAGCTCCCAGGCATGGCCTCCTTAGGCCACAGCCGAACTATGACGCCCTTCATGGCCTGTTCGGCCGCCTTGTGGAGCTCGATCAGCTGCTTTAGCTGGTCGCTAAGGGGCACCGGATGTCCGGCCTTAGCATACTGAGACCAGAAGACCTTCTCCATCGAGCTCCCTCCTTGGCCCGGTAGAACGCGGCAGCATCGGACACGTTGCGAGGAAGATCTGCGAACGCTCCTGGAGAGCTCCGAATTCGGGTAAGCAACAGGTAATTAACACTCACATGCTTACTTTGCATGAAAAATGCCTTACCCGCTGCTATTTTCTTTAATGCCTCGATTTCCTGGAGAGCCTTGTAGGCTTCAGCCTTAGCGGCTTTGGCACTCTCAAGAGCCGTTGCAAGCTCAGACTCTCGAGTCTTCGAGTCACGCTCCAGGCTCTCATGTTTCTGCACGAGATCCTGGAGCTCTTGCTGTACCTCCGCCACCCGCGCCTCCTGCTTCTCTCGCTCGGTGCGCTCCGCGGCCGCATTGCGTTCGGCCGCGGCCACCGCCTCTTTCAGGGTCGCCACCTCGTTAGTGGCCCCTGTAATACCCACGTTATCCTTGTCATTCTTTTTGCAACCAAAATCCTTTTCTGTAAGGTACAATTTTAATAAGGTGTTACTCACCTTCCTTGTCCCCGAGCTGCTTCTTGGCACGGCCAAGCTCGTTCTCGGACCGCTCGAGGCTTTCCTTCAAAGTATTGACCTCCGCAGTCAGTGTGGCAGAGGTCAGCAGCGACGCCTGCAATCCCATATTGACATATTTTTTATGACTCCTGCGTATATCTTTTTAGATCCTCAGTCCGGCTTTTCTTTCCGAACACCAAACCGAGCATCAGGGGCTACTGTCTATGCGGTACCATTTTATATATATCGAAATTCTTACCTCAAAGCCTGTTAGAAGGCTGCTGCAGGCTTTGGTCAGCCCGCTCTTGGCAAGCTGAACCTTCTGAATCACCGCACTCATAACAGTGCGGTGCTCCTCTTCAATGGAGGCGCCATTGAGCGCCTCCAGCAAGTTATCTGGCGCCTCCGGTTGGACAGAGGCTGCCGACGTCGCGGTCTTGCCCTTCTTATGAAGGGGTCGCCCACCGGACTCCGGAGCCATTGTGGGTTCCGGGGCCGAGTCCGGTGCAAAGTCCGGGAGGTTGTCCTGCGACACCTCCGGGGCCTCCTCCTCCTGGTGGGTCCCTTCCTGGGATCCCACCTCGGCATCATCCGTATCACGGGGGGGTGGAGGCAGTCAGAAGAGAATCCATATCCGACGCACCTAAGGACCCGCTCGACGAAGCGGGAAGATCATCCTTGGGCGGACTGCAGGGTTGTATGCGGCATTAGAAAGACATTATGTGGCAAAAAAGAAAAACCTTGAAGTTATTCGGGAGTCCGGATACTTACGATCTCGCCAGGGGCTTGGCCCTTGGAGGCCAGTCCTCATCGTCGTCACTGGCGTTGGCAGAGCAGTCCGGGGGAAGAGTTTTTCCCTTCTTGGACCCTTCGGCCTCCCTTGTTGGGGAGGCCTTCCTTTTCTTTCCTCCCCCCGCTGGGGGAGAGGCTTTCTTCTTCTCCTCCTCGCCTTGGTGGGAGGAGTCGGCCTCGGATTCATCATCCGATAGCACCTGAAAACGGGAACTCTTTTGAGTACCCGTGGCCTTCTTCTTGGCCTTCTTCTCCGACACCACGTGGGGTGCCGGAGCCAGCAGCCCCATCAAGCGGGCGTCCGCTGGGTCCTCTGGCAACGGGGCCGGACAGATAGTCTGTTCGGCCTTCTTCAGCCAGTCTTGTCAAAGGAAAGGTGAGTTTAGATCCCGCATAGAGTCAAACTATGGAAAACAAGCGTCCCGTAAAGGGCAAAATCACTTACCTCGTCAGCTGGACGCTGCAAGCTGAATCCGCGATCTTCGGTAGCGGATGCGGGAGCCTCGGCGCCCTTGAACAGCACCTTCCAGACATCTTCGTACGTAGTGTCGAAGAGCCCGCTCAAAGTCTGGTGCTGCGCCGGATCGAACTCCCACATATTGAAGCCCCGTCGTTGGCATGGGAGAATCTGGCGGATGAGCATGACCTGGACCACGTTGACAAGCTTGAGCTTCTTGTCCACCAGCTTTTGGACGCAGGCTTGGAGTCCGGTCAGCTCCTCCGAATCACCCCAAGTCCGGACGCTCTCTTTCCAGGAGGTGAGCCGTGTGGGGATGCCAGATCTGAATTCGGGGGCCGCTGCCCATTCGGGGTCATGCGGCTCGGTGATGTAGAACCACCATGATTGCCACCCCTTGATGGTTTCCACGAAAGTGCCTTCAAGCCAAGTAACATGGGACATCCTGCCCACCATGGCGCCTCCGCACTCCGCTTGGCTGCCCTTCACAACCTTCAGCTTGACACTGAAGGTCTTGAGCCACAAGCCGAAGTGGGGCTGGATGCAGAGGAAGGCCTCACACACGATGATAAACGCCGAGATTTTGAGGATGAAATTCGGGGCCAGATCATGGAAATCCAGGCCGTAGTAGAACATGAGCCCCCGGACAAAGGGATGGAGTGGGAAGCCCAGTCCGCGGAGGAAATGGGGAAGGAATACTACCCTCTCATGGGGCCTGGGGGTGGGGATGAGCTCTCCCTCGTCAGGGAGTCGGTGCGCGATGTCGCTGGACAAGTATCCGGCGCTGCGCAACTTCTGGATCTGCCCCTCCGTGACGGAGGAGGCCATCCACTTGCCCCCTGCTCCGGACATATTTGGAGAAGGTTGAGGTGAGATGTGCGGACTTGGGCGCTGGAGCTCGAGTTCGCGGGGATGGATAAGCCAAGGAGGAAGAAGGCGCAGGTATAAGGGTTGGATCTTTATCCCCTTATATGAGCGGACAAAAACATGTGTCCCCACCGGCCTGGTAAAACTCGCTTATCTCCCAAGTGCCACAATCAATGGCGCGGTTGGGTTACCCACGTCCGTATTGATGGGAATCCCGGAATAAGGGGAACACGATCTCTACTTCGACAGGACGTGCCAAGGAAACCGCTTCGCTGAACGCGCTGAGGTGGTACAGTAAAAACAATTCGAGTAAAGGCTTGGTAGTGGTGTGATGTCACGCCACCAAATACGTCAGCAGATTGAACTTGTGTAAATATTATTCTCTCTACGATGGTATGTGGAAATTATTTTGCAGAGCCGGACACTATCCTGGTGTTCACAATCTTCTATGAATTATTCAGAGGGAGAACCCTCCTTGCAATGCCGAAGACAACATGCGTGCCGGACTCGCCGTCATTGAAGCCTGGTTCAGGGGCTACTGAGGGAGTTCCGGACTAGGGGGTGTCCGGATAGCCGAACTATCATCATCGGCCGGACTCCAAGACTATGAAGATACAAGATTGAAGACTTTGTCCCGTGTCCGGATGGGACTTTCCTTGGCGTGGAAGGCAAGCTTGGTGATACGGATATGTAGATCTCCTACCATTGTAACCGACTCTGTGTAACCCTAGCCCTCTGCGGTGTCTATATAAACCGGATGGCTTTAGTCCGTAGGACGAACAACAATCATACCATAGGCTAGCTTCTAGGGTTTAGCCTCCTTGATCTCGTGGTAGATCTACTCTTGTAACACACATCATCAATATTAATCAAGCAGGACATAGGGTTTTACCTCCATCAAGAGGGCCCGAACCTGGGTAAAACATCGTGTCCCTTGTCTCCTGTTACCATCCGCCTAGACGCACAGTTCGGGACCCCCTGCCCGAGATCCGCCGGTTTTGACACCGACATGTGGTACAGTTGGGCCTGTGTTTTTTGTGGCTGCTGATTTATCTGATTTAACAGGTATCACTACCTTTTCCAAATACATAGTTTGTACTCCTTGAGGATCTGCACTCACCCTCTTCCTTTTGGACATCTGTTACGAAAGAACAACATTTGACTGGAAAAACATAGTGTGACGACACATGGAATAGGTACAGAAAATGGATAGGTATGGCATATAATCATATATGATGCTTAAACTAAGCAGATGGTGTAACAAAGTAGAAGTAATGCAAGAGGTCAGATGCAAAATATGTGCGACCAATACAACTTTGCAAAGCTAGAGCAAGCACCTTGATGGGTGAATAAGATAGGCCATCCTCCACCATGCCAAGTTTGTTAGCCAGTGGATCGTTCCGCAATATTCCTCTCGTGCGCCCATTCTCATATTCATTTTGATAATGTTCAATATCTGACATGCATGAAAACATAAAAACAAGTGATATTTTCTTTGTAATGCAGAAGTGATTCTAATCCAATACTGCCTCCCTGTAAACCCCTTTGTGCTATCTCTGTAATTCTTTTAAAAGATGCCATGCATGCTATAATTTGTTGTGTGCATTAATATAATTTGGCCTACTACTCAAAATATGAGAGCTCCAGAAGTGATGACACTTCGTAGATGATAGCTTCAACATATAGTAAAGAAGAACAAGTCGACCTGGCCTGACAGATTCAAAATATACTAAGTGAGAACAACTCGACCTGACCAGTCGACCGCAAGAGAAGAGTATCATCTTAAAGAAGAGCAGAAGAGCAAGCAGATTGAAGATATTACAAGTCTTGCAATACAATGTCGGTTGGCCACCCATGATGAACCAGAGCGCATAGAGAAATATTATTCTTCCCGGTCTCTCCATATGTGGCTCACATGCATTTCGAAACTAAAGTAGGAACATTTAGCTCACCAATTAAACATCTCTAAGTTTTACTAATATTAGCAATAATATCAGATATGAATTTGTACAACTAAGCTTGTTTAGCTCGATGGGTGGAGTAGTGCTATTATGACACGAACCACGTAGGCTTATTGTGGTCATCATAAAATGGGGAAAACATAAGCATGATGAGTACAGTGTTGACCGTGGTAGTGGGATGGCAGATCTGAAGCTGCAAACCGCGCAAAGGGTAGTTAGCAACCGATGTTTGGTTTGAAATAACAACTAAGATTTGGTATGGACAAGAAAGTACGGTCAACAAGTGACAAAGAAATGCAATTATGCTGTCTCTCTATATGTCGCGACATGCACTTGGAAACTCAAGTGGGACCTTTAGCTAACCAATTAAATGTGTCGGTTAACTAATATCAGTATCATATCACAATCATATTTGAACAACTAAGCTTTCAAATTCCGAGTGTTGTGTTGTTTAGCTTGAAGGGTGGAGTAATGCCAGTATGACAGAAAGCACCTACGCAGATCATAGTAGAGTAGATAAAAGGGGAAAACCGTAAGCATCAAGAGAAAAATCAGGAAAGTGAAACTAGCTGGACCAGTGGGTGGTGCACATGCTTTTCGAAACGAATATAGGAACATTAGGTGACCAATTAAACGTTCTCTGTTTTAGTGATATGAGCATCATATCAGATTTGTATTTCAACACGTAAGCTTTGGGTTGAGGTCTTGAGGAGCAGTGCTAGCATGACACGAAGCACCTACGATGATGGTAGTGAATATAAAGGGGGGAAACCATAAGCTTTACGAGTATAGTGCCCGTGCCATGGCGGATCTGAAGGTGCAAACCAGACAAAGCTACTTCGCAACCAATGTTTGCTTTCAACTAGCCACGACGATTTGGTACGGACAAGAAAAGTACAGTAAACAAATTACGATCTATTTTCCGGGTGAGATCAATAACTTAAGCACATATGGAAGAGTACCACCTCTCTTGCAACGCCTTGTAGGCCTATGCTGATATGTTGAGGGTGTTGCGGGTGCGATGGCTGTCGGCGGCGGGGAAGAAGACTTTAGACGACAGACGGCCGGGTCGGGGGATATATCCTGTTTCCATGGACGAGGCAGTCGTAGGAGCGGCAACGGCAAGGTGGATGACGGCGCCGATGAAGCGAGAGGAGGCGATGAAAGGATCCTGGTCCAGCGCCGTGGATGAGAGACGCCCATCTCTTGAAGTGGACGATGGGGTAGGGGTAGCGGCTCTGGCAAGGTGGAGGATGGGGTGGCGGACGGAGGAGGCTGGACACAGTGCGGAGGTTGTCGTGCCGCCGACGGTGTATGAATGGGGAAATGGAGGGGAGGGGGGGGGATCTCAAACTTTGAGACGCGCTTCTCTGAAATGGGGGAAAGTTACGAACTTATCCCCCGTTTAAAATTTCGGACATCACGTCGGTTGGGGATAGGACGGTAATCTCGCATCTCCCAAATATTTGCTGGTAACTATTTCGGGCGAGGAGAGAGTGTTTTGCCGCCCACAGTTGGCACCCACGGTGTATGAACGGGGCTGACAGGTAGGGTGGTTGTGTCACGTCTGATGGAAGTTACACATCTGCCCCTATTTAAAATATTAGCCTACATCGATTTTGGACGAGGAGAGTTTGTTTTGCCGCACACTGTGTATGAATGGGGAAATGGAGGAAGAGACACATGTCTTTCGGACGAGCTTGAATCAAATGTGTTTTGCCGCCCACGTTTGGCACCCACCGTGTCTGAATGGGCTCAGAGGCCGTCGTGTCACGTCTGATTGAAGTTACTAGTCTACCTCTATCGACAGCAGTGTAAATTCGGTCGATAAGGATGTACTCAGTGTCAGGGGTTGACAGTAATTTCCATCTCGCAAACACTTGCTTCGGGCAGCCCACAAATTATAGTGGGTGTTTAGCCGGTTCATTCAAAACTTGGGAGAATTAGCATTCACGTTTGCCCTGGGACCTGGCAAACTAAATTCAAATCCAATTTGTATTCGATTATGAATATCCACAGATAATTATACGTTTTGTTATTTATTTCTTCGACACCACAACAAAGATTTATTCCACCTTTATATATGATTATGATTTAGAAATGCCCTGATCTTCGAATTCAGTAGGTTGGATACACTCTGATTCAAACAGTTATTTCATCCAATACAATATGCTCACACGAAAAACAATTCACCTTATGTCAATCATACAAGTACTGAGGATTACCTCGCCTAAAAAATTCGGATCATTACAACACATGGACAACATGGAATTCCGGACAACGTAGGGGGTCTTGCAACATAATCCATTCAGAGACATGACACAACATGCAAGTACAATAATCCAATGACAATTTCAACTGGTATCTAAAGAAGAACATGGATTACCTTGGGCTTCAGATAGCAGAAACAGCAGGACCTCCTCCGTCTTCAAATGCAACATTCTTACTTCCTCCAATTCTTGGGTTGCTTGCATAATGCGTGCCGCTAATTCCATAATTTCCAGCCTCAAGATAAAGATTACCTCATTCATGGCAGCCACACCATCTCTTTCTGCCTCTAGTAGAGCCTCAAGCACTATAATATCTGTGCTCAGACCGCTCTCCGGCGGTGTTGCCTCTGAACTGCTACCATCTGGTAACATGGATGGTGCACTGCTTCCACAAATAGATTCTGGGGTTGTACATTGTGTCCTAGTGTGAACGGCATCCTGAAAGGTTTCCGCTGGACATAAGTAAGAGATAGTTATCATATGATCCAGGCAGTAAGCTTACATGGTAAATGACGGACGAATTATTGCCGAGCATGGCAAACTATATTTGAATGGTTCGAAGCAGCATCAGCCGAAAAGAAATTAAAATGGTAAGATGAAACTAGGGATGTAAGTGGCAAATAAACGACATCCGCCAGTCCCATCTAGTTAGTTTTTTCTACATCCCTAGTTCATTTTCCTCAAAAAAACTCTTCTGAACTATCATACCACTAGTGGACTTTAATCGGGATTAAACGGGACCCAGTTGACATCCCTAGTTGAAAGGGAGTGTACAACCGCTATATTTAAGTTGCCAAGGCATCTAAGCAGTTGAAATAATCAGAGAAAGCACTTAACAGCGTGGCCTCATATAAACTACGAAGACAGTCTTGTGATGAAGTTGAGAGGAAAAGTTAAGGACTCAAATGAAATAGGCATGCATTTCTTTACGATAGTATAGCAGGCACTGCTGACATATTGGCCAACTCAGGTATAGCGTAACAACAAACAAGCATTCGAATCAAGCAATACAGCAAAGCAGACAACTGAACTATTTGTAATTCGGTAGGATTACACGTTGAGGGCACAAGCCAAGAAAGCAGCCCGCTCGCATTACATTTCACATGTACTAAAACACATTGGCTTAGCATATGTTGCTGTGAAGCCTAGCTGCTGTTGCAATGTTCTTTGAAAATATCGTCAGCATCCCGTGGTTGCAAATCTAGTTGTTGTAGTTTATTCTGCACCATCTATTTAGGTAAAATTAATTTTAATCGCATGCACTGGTCCGAATTGATCATCAATGGTTCATCAAAACTAATGAAAGAAGGGTGTGTGCATACACGACAATATATCTGCTTCCCTCTATTTTTATGCTTGTTCGAGGTGCCAGGCTCAAAAGAACAAATATTTTGCTTGATGGGGTTGGCAGCTCCATAATTAATAGAAGCATCAAATTAGTCATGCAACTTGGGAAGATCAAGAACACACAAACAAGTAATGAACAGAGGCTCGGAGCAGTGATGTAATAGCTAGCATCAGAAAATGTAGGGTAAAACGAACAAAAAGCAGCGGAACCACATGCTAGTTTGCTGATGTGTAATTAAGCATAGAGAACATTAACCAGTGTGATGGAACCAACAGGTGGCATCAGAACAAAACTAAAGCATATTAACTATACTAGTATGTATGCACGTGCAATGCACGTCTTAAAAGAATGGAGTGATTTTGGAGTGTGACTCGAAAAAAGTATAATGGAGTGATTTTGATAAATGGAATTCCACCCACAATTGTTTTTAATATTCACACAAAAAACTGTACATTCACATCTAAAATACTGGAGGTTCATTAAAAAACTGTATGTTACTCTATTATTTTTTCTTCCCATTCTCCTCCCAAACCTTCTTATCTGGGCTCAAGTCGTCATGCGCTCAAGCAGTAATATAGCCCATGAGGCATCGCATATGGGCCTTTTTTTTCCTGGAAGGGCCACATGAATATTCTAGAATATAGTAGAGGCAACAACAGTCTACTGTTCATGGCGAATCCGGCTGATCTTAGCCCTTGGATTTTGGAGACCAATGGTTATGATTGATGCTCTGGATCCATCTCAAAACTGGTACACTATATAGTAGTACAGATATAGATATAGATGTGCACTGGTATGTAATTTAGCACATGTAACATGTTCACTACCAGAAGTATGGCCCTACAGGTGCAAGCAAAATAACGCTTCTCATGAAAAACTGAATGATGCCATGAAGAAATTCAAAGGTGCGGTGCTTATGTTAGGAAAGTGAACGTAGGCGCCGACCGTTGGATGATAGTACCTGATTCTCGGTGGCGTATGTGTATCATTGTCATACTTGATAGCTAAGGATCGTCGATGGTGCTCGTGTTGCGGTTGAGTTTGGGCCGGCTGTCGCCATCGCTGAAGCGACTCTGGTGCTACGGTTGCGGCGCCTGTCGACATACAAGAAAGCTCATCTGTGGTAAGTGAACAGTTGCACGATAAAGAGAAAAACCGAAGGAGTACAAATTGAAATAACCTGATGAGGCTGCAGCGTCGGTAAAGCAGGGCCGGTGGAGTTGAATATGGCGTCCGTGGAGCGGGTCCGGTGCAGTGGACGAAGGCTTCGGCAGGGGCGTTGTACAGTGCTTTCGGTGAGGCTGATCTTTTGCCAAGGACTAGGGCTTGTATGAAGGGCCAGTGAAGGGGCGGACGAGGGAGTCAGTGAAGGGCCTACGCTGTGGTGGACGAGGGCGCCGGTTAAGCAGATCCGGTGCAGTGGACCATGATGGCGGTCAAGGAGATCTGGAGCGGTGGACAAGCCAGTCGCTGAAGCGGCTCCGGTGAAGTGGTGAGTTGGCAGTTGGGGGTTCCAAGGTGCGGAAGGTAGATCCGGAGGGGTGTGAGGTCCACCGATGCGGCGGAGAACTAGATTTGGCGGCTTGCCGTGGTTGGGGGGGTCGGGGAGGGGAAGGGGAGGGGCTCTGGGGAAGAATGTTGGGGGCAAAGAGGGGAAAACAATGGAGTTACCAAAGCAGCCCTTTTCCGTTCATGTGGCAGGGGTAAAACAGGAATATCGTAGGGCTAAACTTTCGGGCGCGTGATATTTCGATGTGAGCGGGAAGTTTGAAAGCTTTTGGCACCTAAAATTATAAGTATTTTGCTCTCGTACGGCCGACTATTGTATCATGGCCGACAATTTGTTTGTTTTGCACGCAAAAAAAGTGCAAGTTTTGAAAATCAATGTCTCCAACTCGAAACTTAGATTGTCCATTCAATTCAAATATGGATCATTGAGCTACTACAAGCAAATACCATCATACGGTCCAATTCAAATGAAATTCCAAATGTGTTTATCCTAAATATGATGACAAAAGCAAAAATGTGTATGTGTATGAATAAAGTGAATGATTATAAAGTTTGAACATGCCCGTATGTGTATATCTCTAGGTTTGATATATGATGGAGTCGAATTCCAAAATTCCAATCTTAGGTTTGTAATTCTGGTACATCAAGGTATATCACGCATGTTCAAAAGTATCGTTATCTCATAGTACAAACTATGAAACAAGTTGATCAACCATGAGTGCACAATATCTCAATTACGCTAAAGTCCCTCAAATATAGACACCTGACTCTTTATCTGAAGTCACCCCCACCACCACCACCACACACACACACACATAGAGAAGTCGTTCTCTCCCCCAGACACCAACACACGAGCACATTAACACCCCTCTCTCTTGTAAAGTCCGGACCCCAACATAGGTCACTATCACTTTGTCTCCCGGGCATGCACACATCTCTTCCCTCACTCTCTAGGTCTCCCGCTATCTCTCTTACCAAAGCACACACACTATGTAGAGTGTATATTTCCCATACACACAAAACGTTGCCCCCAAACGTCATCTCCCTAGTTATGCGGTTCTCGCGCACTCACCTCACACACCACCCCCACTTCAAACAAGCACACTTTGTCTCCTTGTGCACCACTCTCCTCTTTCTATCTCTCCCACATGCGGACCCGCCCCAGCTCCTTCCATGTATACATATATCTCATGACTCTTTGCATAGCTCCCTAATGTATAATCGTTCTCGATTTCGCACATTGTTCTCTACACCATCTATTCTAGATCTCTCATGAAGTCCCTATCACACACACGATGACTCGCTTCCCCTGCGTCTCCGTTCATAGGCCAATTTCGGACAACATCAACATTGTCTCCCTATCTATACACCATTTATGGACACAAACGACCCCTCTCGCCCCCTCTCTTCCTCTCTCTCTATGTCTCTTTATCTCTCTCTCTCTCTCTCTCTCTCTCTCTCTCTCTCTCTCTCTCTCTCTCTCGTCGCTAGCTCTCTCTTTCTCTCGCTCTCACACCCCTCTCCCACACACACACTCGATGTCTCTTCCAAATAGTCCGCTCCCCCCGCCCGCACCCATGCTATCTCGCTACTACACATGTCACACCATTCCCCCTTCCCTTATACTAGGTTTACATCATCAGTGGTATCTCCACTCCACATACACTCTCTCCCTGTCACACACAAACGCGTGCACAAACACACATAGACACGCACAAACACCCATTTATCTGGATCCTCATCTCTCCCCATGTCCTCATGTGTATCTCACACACTCACTCTCTAATTATGTATATGTGTCTCCACGTTACACAACACAAAGCCCCATGTACATGTCTTTCTCTATCCTCCACATACATAGACACAAAGAATCTGTTATCATTGCCTTAGTCTCTAACATACCGCACACGCACACTGTCTCTCTCTCTCTCTCTCTCTCTCACTCTCACTCTCTCGCCAACACGCTCAACAAGGGTTTCCCCGTGAATAACTTACCGTCTACTCATTAACAGTCGTGGCAGTACGGCGAACACGAGACGTGAAAAAGAATAAATCTACACGTGCTTAGACCACCTAGTAGGACTAGAGCAAGCCAAAAAGCGCGCCGCCGTCACCCCCTCCTTGTCGGCGACGGGAAAATCTTTGTTTTACACAGTCAAGAAGTCATTGTGCTAAGGCCCCACATGCCGAGGCGTTGAATAGAATGTAGATGCTAGTTTACGGAAGCAAGTATCGATAATACGTTTGTATCTCCATACTTATATTTCTTCTTTTATAAAAAACCGAGTTGGTGATGATGGTACGTGTGCCATCTTTCAATATAGACCGTCTGATCTATATCTGACGGATGGAAATTAAACTAAAAGATACCCGCACCCCTCTCCACATTTGCAGACAAGGCCTTCCCTCGTTCATCCTTATCTCCAACAAACCTCATTGTTGAGCAATTAAGAAAGGAAGCCTCTGGAACAAACTGGCCTAGTGGCTGCTGCCGGCGTCGTCAATCCCCATGCCTCCGCTCAGTCCGACCACCAACCACCACCACACCCAACTCCTCTTCACATTATCTCATATTTCTCGATATATGATTAGTTTTTACACATGGGATTACTCCCGCAAGGGTCAATCACAACAAGTGTTTTTATAAAAAAATGCATCTTGATGTTCTGTTAATGCACGGATCTTGCTAGTACTCCTACACAAGACTAAGTTGGTGATGCTGGTGTGTCTGCCATCCGTCGTTTCTGACCATTAGATCTACATCTAACGATTGTGAGGTAAGTTGTTGCCTTTTCTCACCAACATCCCACTTGTCTACCAATTTGCAGAAAAACCCATAATTAGTATCTTAAAACCAACCACATCCCTCCCTGACCTCACCAAAACAGCCCAAGGAATATATTATAATTGAAACATAATATACATATGTATATCAAAATTAGGGTGTTTTGTACCAAGTTTGTGAATAAGTATTATTCTAATTATGATTCGTTGCAACTGACATGAACATTGCTAGTATTTCCAACCATGTATTTTTTTCTAGTATTCCATAGTTTTGAGTTTTCCATCAAGATATTAGTCACTCATGGTTGATATTTACTTTCAATCATGTACACATATGCACTATGTAACTAGCCTTGCTTATTGGCTTCCAGCTTGACTTTCACTCCTACTTACAATATGTAGAGTATTTAACAAAAAACTACCACTTTCAACCTTCCCTAGGAAGAATCTATTGTACAAAAAATAGCAAAAAACATACCCAAAATTTCTTAATCCACGCCAAAAACTTCTATAGTACCTAGTACTCCTACCGATTAGGTTCGTTTAAACCCATTTATGACTGGGTTGGCCCACACGTCCATGCTGACGAGGCAGCTTAAACCAACACATTTTGTTTGACCGTTGACACGAGGGACCCATATCTGACCTTCTATCCTGCTATTCCCCCTCAAATCATTATTTTTCCTGAACATTACTTCAAACAGTACTGATGCGTGTTCGTCGATGGCGTCGGTGATGAGCGAGTTGGCCGCCGCTCCGCCGGACGGGCCAAACGCCGCGTTGGCCTCCGCACGGGTTGGCAGGCTGGCCCGAGCGTGACTCACGAGCGAGCAAGCCGCCGCGCTGCCATGCCAATCTAGCTAGCAAACATTGCAGACAAGCAGCTGGACAGAGCTATCTTGGCTAGCTAGCGGCCGCGAGCGCCGGACGGAGCTGGAATCTGGGCTGCCGCAACATGGGCTCCGCACCCCCAGTGGTTTTGACCTTGCCTTCTGCCGGCGGCGGTAGCTGCGTCCCATGGCCGAGGATGACTAGGTGGACGGGCCGGAGGTAGGAGGTCACTCGAGGATTTTGGTTGGTAAGAGCATGTACAATGGTTGATAAGGTAGTCTTATCTTAAGTCTGCCACGTATGCAAGTGGTAGTAGTTTCTTGGCATTTTAGTGGTTTCTTGCATTATTACGGGTTTCTTGTATGGAACAATGTACGTACTACTAGTGACAAAAGGCGATTCTAGGTTGCGTTGTACTCCAACGAGTACTACTAGTGGTCGTGGGAGTGTATACCTCGTTTTCTGGGTTCGATCCCAGCCGAACGCACGGCGGCCTTTAAAAAAAATAGTACTAGTACTACACTTTGCTGTGAGCCAATATTTTACACGGGTAGTTTGAGTTTTGAAGTCAAACTGACGTGCGGTCCCACAACCTGGGTGCACTGGACAGCCTAGCCACGTGAACGGGTTTTCCTTCCCAGCATCCCGTGGCTCGCGTGCTCTCCCTAGCCGCACCTCGCTTGCAGCTTCCTCATCAGCTAGTAGTAGCATATTTAAACTAGCGCCTCCCAATTAAGCCCGAGGAGCCAGAAAAGCCTGGCGGGGCATTGGGAACTGTGCAATATGGCTCTGTACTCTATATAAAGTGATGTACTACTAGTACTCTGTAGCTTGTGGCGATGCATGCATGGACTTCACTCCATTATCGGCTCTACTATAAAAGAGCGACACCGAGTTCGACCCCCGTGATGCTACGTGGGTGCCGAGGAACACTCTTGGAGAGTACTCTCTTTTCATCGGGGACAACTACCCCATTGTGAAGCGGATGCCACCTTCCGTGCACGACACGGAAGGCCTGCCGTTCATGAAGCATGGTTGTGTCTTCATTGTGCACCGCCGGATGAACGACATGCTGGGACACGCTATCCCTGATTTATGCCGCTTCAGCTTGGATGAGTCTCCATCGTGTGGAACCGGACTAGAAAGCTGCGACAATGATTCCCGTTGCCCACCGCTATGGATCGTGCCATCCATGAAGAACACCTGGGACTAGAACCTGGAGGAGGACATGCATGTAGCCCATCTATAACGTGTAAGTGGAGTACGGTAATTGTGAACGGTAGCACTGTGAATATATGTAGACTTGTCGTGCACAAATTTATCACATGAATTGGAGATGAACTTGTGTGACATACTGGCATTTGTCCTTTAGAATTTATTAGTAGTAAATGTGTTATGTGTACGTGCAACTTGTGTGGTTGTTGCACGGGCTCCAACACGCTCTTTGAGAAAAAAAGTGGCACAACTTTGGATATACGTGATGTGGCGGCATCATACAGTAGCATCGTTCGCTATAGTTGTAGTACACTCCTACTAGGACGACAACTCCTATAAAACCTTGCGCTTGGCTCTTTGCCTCTTCGGGAGGTTCAACAGTTCGTACTCGTGTGAACCTTGCACTTGCCTCTTCGCCTCTTCGAAAGGTCCAACAATGATGATACTACAGTACAATATGCGTCTGGCAATCTGACACCGATTGAACTGCTGCACGTCCACCGCGAGGGCGAGGGCGAGGGAGAGGAAGAGGGAGAGGGAGCTGTAGTCAAAACCCTCTCCTCGTCCTGCGAACCACCGCGCACGTGGGCGAGGGAGAGGCGTAGTAAGCAAGCTTCTCCTCGTTCGGCAAGTTGACGGGACACATCAAAGCAGTACTAGTACTAGTAGTAGTCCATACCGTTTCCTTTCCGATTAATATGGCTTAATTTGAAACGAGAAAAATACACTAGCGGTCAACATATGTAACAATACGCTCTTTACGGTCACTATATATAGTTTTGCGTCGATTATACGATCACTAGCTCATCATAGAGCACCGTATTGCACCCTACTGACCGGCCACATAGTCAACGTGGCACTTTGTTGACTGGTTAAATTGTCACCTGGTTTCTGGGTCCCACCTGTCAGTTGGCGGAGCAAAGAAATCAGTTAAACAAAACTTTACGCACGCGCCACACGAGTCCAACCCTTGCGCCCGAACCGCCCTGGCTGTGTATGTGAGTGCATGCACGTGTCCTCCCTCGGCCTTCCAACAAAGAGTGTACATCGTCTATAAAACAAAGAGTGTAGTAGTACATGATGTACATCTACACTTCCAATGCATTTAGCCTTTAATCTAAATCGATATTGATTGACTAAGGCTAGCCATAGTGGGAGTAACTTAGATAGTAACATAACATATCCCAAGAAAAAATTGCTTACGCGGCATGGAGTTAATGAGGAAAGAGATGCTTGTGGTAACATAATATGTTACTGTAACATAACAAACCCCGAGGTAAAATGAGTCTATGTCTCAACTAATGAAGATTTACATGTTACCATCCATATGTTACTACCCACTATGATGGTAGTAACACAGACTAGTAACATGTGCATGTTACTAGTCTAAGTTACTCCCCACTATGACCAGCCTAATGCACCAACTTGTGTTGTATGTATAGGCTACTTTTCTATCCTTAATTACAACATGCAACGGCCTTCATTTAATCTTCTTATCTCAATTGTCGCATGCACACATAAGTCTGCCACTTTTGGGCGTTAATTATACCCTGGTCAATGTGTAAACCTCTAAATGTACAGTCTTTCACGGACGTAGGGAGTAGGTTGAGCACTTGAGCGTGAGCGTGTGTGTTGCGTCGTGTGCTGTGTGCCGCATGGGCGCGTGAGTGTTGCGTGCATCCATGTGGAGTACGTGTGAGTGCTGCATGTTGCATGCATGCATGCATGCATCCATGGGGCTTACTCCCTCCCATTGACATGTTCATATTTCAAACTTCCTATGTTCCCTCCATATGGTGATACTCCCTCTGTTCCCAAATACTCCAGTACGGAGTAAAAGCCTCCCTCTGTTCCCAAATACGGAGTATTTGTCTTTCTACAGATTTCAACAAGTGACTAGGTAAGGAGCAAAATGAGTGAAGTGAGCGTAGAGGCATAGGGATACTGTAGAAAGGTAATCCTCGCGATCCATCATTCCCCATCTCGGTCAGAGAGAACTATTCAACTAGTCTTCGCAGTGAAGTGACAATACACGCTGCAGCAGATGGGACACATAATTAATAAGCTGAACCAGCGTGTTGGTGTTACTAAATCAGCCTTACCCAGTACTGCCATCATGTTTGCCAGTAGAATACGCTTCCGCAAATACGCCTACGCACCTATGTCCTCCATTAACTGACATATGGGCCCTCTTGTGGTAGACCCAAATGTCATCGGTGTAACTATTTACACTCCGGAGGATGGTGCCTATATCCTGGTAGTAGTACTAGTAGAATTGAGATTTAATGCACTTTCTTCCCCGTCTTCCACTCTTCTTCCTCCTCTCTTCTTCTTCCTCCTCTCTTCCCCATCATCGGCCGCACACCATTTACCCCCGCTCACTGCTCGCCCGCCCACGCCATCTTCCTTGGTAGCTTGCGCGTACTATATCCCCCCGCTCACTACTCGGCCACATGAGGAGAAGCTTCTTCGCTCGTCCGCCCGAATCCACTTCCCCGCTGGCTCGCAGGCACCAAAAACCCCAATGGCAGAACCGACTGACACGCAGAGTCGCGATTGGAATTCCCTCCCCGATGTTCTCTTGGAGTAGATCTGTAGTCATATGGACCTACTCAGCACCGTCCATCTAGCCGCATGCTCGGTGTCTTTGTACCGTCTACTCGTCTGCAACAGGCCGACTCTTTTCAAGACACCCTGCTTGCTGATGCCCGATCCTCGCAGGTGGCCTAGACACCGACTTGACGATCCTACGGAGGTTGCCGTGGTGCCCCTCGACATGCTACTACTACCCGTCCACCTGTCCTTCATGCGCGACCACTACTGGGTGGGCATGAAGGCCAACTGGATCGTCCTCATCCACCACACCGGTAGTCCGTGGCGTCTCGTGGATATCTACACCCAGCGAGAGATCACCCTTCCATCGTTGGATACCGCCGACATCGAGCCTCGTGGCCCGCAGGACACTCCTGCCTACTACGCATGAGACGCGTCAAGCTTTTGGCTTGACCTCTGTTTGCAGAAAGTTGTAATCTGCGAAGTGCCCACGCCATCAGAAGACTACATGGATTACAAGCTCATTGCCTTGTTCAACATGGGATTAGTCTATCTGGAATCTGGTCGCCATACATGGTTATGGCTCACCATCAATCCTGTTGAGGCAACATTTCTGTCTGATGCTATAGTGCACGATGGCATCATTTACGCAGTCGACGCACAGATTGGCTGCCTATACTGGTGGAATCTATCGTCGTGTAATTGTTCTATCTCATCTCATCTTTACCTTATGAATACGACTGCCAGTTAATCTGTTACAAATTTAGAATGCATAGCATGTCTATAACCACATCATTGCTATATGTTCCTCTCATTTCCTAGATTTTTATGACCACACATGTTATTGTTAGAGTTGATATGAAAACAATTGGCATATAATGATTGTTAGAATACATATTATGAGCATAACATCATGATTGCTATATGTTACTCTCGTTTACTAGATTTTTATAACAACGCATGTTATTGCTTAGAGTTGATATGAGAATATTAGTAGTAAGTGCTATGGTAGAATATGAGTAGGCGCTGTCATAGCTGTTTTCCTCTCATTGTTACATGATGTTTGAACCATGACATGTTGCTAGAATATGAAAGCCATTGGCTTATTTTTTAACTTGGGGGATGATTATGACCACGGCATTGCAATTCTCTGTCTATGATATGTGTCACTGTTATAATAATCTTAATTCCACACATACTCTGAACATGATTGTTTATTTTTGTCCTTTTGGTCTCCAATTTGAATTGTTGCAGCAGACGCAAATGCGCTGGCCTTCATGATTCCAGGACCTGGAATCATACCAGCCGATGGGTGCTGGTTTATCGCTCGCTCAGCTGACGACGGTCATTTGATGCTCATTCGCACATACCAAATTGACCAAACCATTACATCGAACCACATGCAGTACAATGCATGGGGAGTTCTTGACATTGATGGCTATGGCTGCTTCGTGTTCGAGAAAGATCCCAGCTCCGTTGGGCTAGGCGTATTCAACTGGAGGCGGGTTTACAGCCTCGGTAACCACTCCTAGTTCCTCGCGCTCAATTATTCGATCATCCAACCAATCATCGATCATATCACCGGCGATGATTACTGTGCTATGCAACTTCCATTCGCAAGGAGGGGCTATGTTTACACATCATACATGGGTTTCATGAATCACCATATCCAGAGATTCGTCGACACAGCTTGTTGCCAGGTAATCTTCAGTGTGTGGAAGTCATCAAGCTTCCATGCGATGGATGGCTTTTGCAAACCCGACATGCGGCGATGTGGTTCATGCCAACAGCAAATGTGCACAACTTGATTTGTGCTGATATCTAGACTGAGCCATGTATTCTGCTGCTGTAGCACGACCCTCTTTTGTTGGATATTATGTACTATTGTTAGTTTGAAGCACTCCTCTAGTTTGAAGGATAGATACCTTCCTGGGATCAAGTGCATCCTAACTCACCTACGTAGGATGTACTGATAAGATGATGGAGATGCTGTGCAGAAGCCATATATATACATATATATCAGTTAGGCTTCAAGTGCGTACTTGTTAGTTAAACCTATGTATAAATTGTGACACTAAATACGACTAGTAAGTAGTACAGTAGCAATACTAGTATACGTCGATCAAATTATTCATCATGTCCACACATTGAATTGACGTGACAACATGCTGCGCGTGAGGTGACACAAGAATCCCGGCGGCGTGTTCGGGTATTCCGGACTTCAGATTTGGAGTACCACTGTAACATCCCAAAATTTTAACCAGGTTTTGTTACAAAAATTTAGCCAAGAGTTTAAAATTTTGCCTGCAAAATTTTTTCTGTTGATTTCAAAACCTTTCTTTTATTATTAAGGATTTATTTTTCCCAAGTGGATCCTTCCAAACATATTGAACTTCTATGCCATCTCATTAAAACAATTTCCTAATTAGTAGGTTTATTTATTAAATTATTTCACCCTGAGCTTTAATCATTAAAATGACTTGTTTTAAGTTTGGAGCTCTTTTTGTACTACAACCATTTGATTAACTTAACTCAAAATTCCACCAAAATTTGGAGATGTCATGTGGTGCCTCTAAATCACTTTTATGCAATAATATAGTTCATTCATTGCATATTTTGAGTGCTACACATGTTTTTCTTCTCTAGTCCAGTAGGCATTTTTGCACTGCAACCCTTTTAAATATTTGTTTCTAGCTTCCACCAAAATTTTGGGATGTCAGTAGGATCATATGATTCCATTATATGCAAAAATCCAGGGATGTTCTTTGAAAATTTTGAGTGTATCAACCTCATCTCCATTCTGGTCCATCATGATGGTTTGTACAACAACCATATTATTTCTTGCTCTTTGGCCCTTGATTCTTTCTCCTACTTGTAGTCCTCCATGCTAAACCCCTAAGTCCAAGAGCACGCAACCATTGGCATATTTTTGGTTCATGAAATAATGCCATTAAGTCCTGTCCAGATTTGAAGTTCTGCAAAACTTGCACTAGCAAGTTTGTGCTTTTCACAAACTAACCTCACCACCCTCTCTTTCACCTAAAGAGACCCCACTCTGGAAGTTTTGGTCACTCCAAGAAATGCCTAAGTGCCTCTGGCATTTTGTCAAACACCCTGTGGGCATGAACAGATTTGGCATGATTGTAAGTTTGTGTTGTGAACTTTCCCATCTGTCCAAACCAAGTTGTCTAGTAGCCTGCTAATGGTCTCTAACCCAGACCTGTGGATTTGCAATTGATCTCTAGCAGTTTTGGCCATCCTGGCATTTCGTCGAGCAGACGCCGTGCACGCCCGGAGCGCGAGCAGAGCACGCGTTTTGCACGTGCCCGCGCCCGAGCAAGCGCGCCCCTGGATAAACTTCCCTGAGCTCATCCTGATCCTTTCCCCCTTGCCGCGTCACGCCAAGAGCCCCGACCGCCCCTGGCTCGCTACAGCGGCGCCGCAGCAAGCTTCTTGGAGGCACACTTGCGGCCGCATCCGTGGACGGCGCCGCCCAAGCCACCACAGCGCGCCAGCTCACCTCCTTCGACAGTGGAGCATTCGTCTGTAGCTCCTGGAGTCGGCCAGCCACCGCCACGTCGCCCTGCAGTACAGTAGGGCGGTTCGCCGGCGAGCTTATCCCCGGCCGCCGTGAACCGACTTGGACGTGCTATAAAAGGGATTCCCGGACTCCTCCGAGCACGCAGGCAGCTTCACGCCGTCCTTCTCGTACCCCCCTTAGTCGTCAATCGAAGCGAGGAGGTCGTCTTCAACCTCTCCGGTCAGCTCGGCCGCCGCCTTGTTCCGATCGATTCCGTCGCCACCAGTGCCTCTTCCTCTCCACTCTCTCCACCAAGAACTCTCCCTCCCTCTCGCGAGCACAACCCCGCGCTCGATTTTGGCCGGAGACCACCGCAGCCCCAAACTCACTATCCACCCGAACGCCTCCTCCGCCACGGAGCTTGCCGCCGGCGACTCCCTCCACCCCGGCGACCCTGCGACCACCGGAAGGACCGCCTAGGAGCGGCGGATCCATTCCTCCACTCGGATGCCCGCGAGGAACCGCCAAACGCCGGCGGAGATCGCCAGAGCCCCCGCCTCCGTTCGGCTAGTGGCAGAGGAGGGAGGGCGACTGGTCAAACCTGACCAGTGGGGCCCCGGGACCCACCGTCAGTGACCCAGCGCCTGTCCACGCAGGAGTAAGTGGAAGCGCCTTTTTCGAATACGCCTTCGACTTGTCTTTCTTTAAAACGTTTTCTTTTCTGTTTTATTTTTAAATAACAGATTTTGACCAAACTTTGACCTGCTGTATCTTTTAAAATATAACTCCAAATGAATTGATTCTTTTTCCTACCTCTCTCAAATTTAACCTAGTTTATTTTAAGATTTATTTGAAAAATTTTCAAACAACTTTTTATGCTGTTTTTATTTTGTGTGTTAATTCATTTATTTTTTCAAAAATAGGATATTTGAAGAGAGTAGAAGTATTTCAAGAGTTTGAAATGCACCCTGCCTTCCCATGACCTGAAGGCAAGCATTCTAAACCCCGGCATAATATTTTTGTGTGTTTGATGACACGTTCATAACATCACCTCACTTTGGAGAAACTTGTTACTTCATGTGATATGATCATATGCAAGGGTGCATGTTATTGATTTCCATGCTGTTGGAAATGAACACACTTGTGATGATAATCATCCTCATGTGCCTTGCATGCATACCGGCAGGAACCCGGGAAAACCTCTGCCTTGGGTAGGCATGAGTTTGTCGCCGGTCTCCGTCGGGACGGTTATGTCCGGTATGGCATGGTAGGGTATAATGAGCGGTGATCCTGTTGGTTGAAATGTTGTTGTTATACAAGACATGCAGGGAAGATTATAAACCTCCTGAGTCGACCGTAGATCGAGTCTTGTTTCAGTAACCCCCATACTTGTTTCGTACTACCACTCATCTCTACAACAAGTAGAGTACGGTTCAGTAATTTGTTAACCCCTTTCTAGCACACACCGTACAGAGGGGCCGGGATGAGGGTACCACGGCCATGGATTAAAGCCAGTCATCCGGTCAGGGGCATGGGTGTTTTCGGTTGTAGCCGAGGGGGTAGCTTCCCCAGTTTTGCGCGCGGTATAAATTTTGTGATCCCATGCTAATCGAGGTTGTAGCCTCCCCACTTAGAGTTTGCTTGACAGGTGTCGTGGGTGATTCCAGACACGTGTGAGTTAAGCTGGTGTGTGCAAGTCAGGTGCGTTTTCATTTAAAAGACCGTAGACGGAATTAGTCCCGATGGACTAATGGAATCCGTTACTTGTGGGTAAAGAGTACACCCTCTGCAGAGATTAAATCTATTCGAATAGTCGTGTCCATGGTTAAAGATTACAGTCTGGGATGGGTCAAGTGTCGGTCCTAGTGTCGGTCTTCGGAGGTGAAACTGTTAGACCAGAATGGGAATTACTACTTGTGACTTGTGATGATTATGATTATTACTATTGTTGACTAACCCGTGATATTGTTGTTATCATCGAGTATCTCTGGGATGGTTCTACCTCCAGGATATTCACTATGATTGTTTCTTTTAAAGCCCTTTTTGTGGTGTCGCTCAGACGCTCGACTGTGGCATTTCTTTTAAAGCCCTTTATGTGGTGTCGCTCAGATGCCCGACTGTGGCATTTCTTTTAAAGCCCTTTATGTGGTGTCGCTCAGACGCCCGACTGTGGCATTTCTTTTAGAGCCCTTTATGTGGTGTCGCTCAGACGCCCGATTGTGGCATTTCTTTTAAAGCCCTTTATGTGGTGTCGCTCAGACGCCCGACTGTGGCATTTCTTTTAAAGCCCTTTATGTGGTGTCGCTCAGACGCCCGACTGTGGCATTTCTTTTAAAGCCCTTTATGTGGTGTCGCTCAGACGCCCGACTGTGGCATTTCTTTTAAAGCCCTTTATGTGGTGTCGCTCAGACGCCCGACTGTGGCATTTCTTTTAAAGCCCTTTATGTGGTGTCGCTCAGACGCCCGACTGTGGCATTTCTTTTAAAGCCCTGTATGTGGTGTCGCTCAGACGCCCAACTGCGGCATGTTTATTATTTATTTTCATAATTTTAATATTGCTATGCTATTGCATATTCATATTTAATATGCTCGTACGCATCAGAGTTTTAATTATCATTGGTGACTGACGTCATGAGTGTAAAATACTTTCAGCACATCATTATTATATTATTCCTGTGTTCATAATGTTTGCGAGTACATTCAAAGTACTCACTGGCTTGTCCCTGGCTATTGTCTTGGCCAGATTTTTCCTTGCACGGAGAGGAGCGTTGCGATGACAGCCCTGGAACCTAAGCAACGGTGATAGCAGCCCCGTGAAGATAGGAGTTAACCTGGTCAGCTATTCCTGTTGGGAAATGGAGTCCCATAGACACTGATGATTTCACAACCCGCTTCCGCCATCAATCACTAGAAACCATTTGTTGTACTCACAGGCCAGAATGGTCTTGTACTACATATGTTGTACTGTGCTTGGAATTTCTGTATCAAGTTGGTGCCTCATCAGCTAACAGTTATCCTTGGGCTGATGAGTACAAGGGCCATTTTCTGGGAATTAATACCCGGAGAATCGGCCGCCACAGACTTGGTATCAGAGCCAGGCTGACCATTGGCTAATCCTATCTTAGCCAGGTCGAAAATCTTAGGCAAGCCAACCCACCAGACCTTAACCAAACCCCAGCCGAGCTTCTCATGCAAGATAGCCACACAGTGACCCCGACACTTTTGGTAGTCGGTGCCCAACCTATCAACCTAGCCTGTCGATCACGCGCTAGTGACCAACGCCCATGATGTCTACTTCACAAGCGTGTGAAGGAAGACTCCGTCCCCTTTTTCTATAAAAAGGGCACGCTAGCCCCAACCCAGCACGGCACAACCTCTACCCCAAAACTGAGCCATAATGCCTGGCCCCGTCGTGCACAACGAGACCACAGCAACCAACCTTGGAGGTTTTGTGACCATACTCGCTAACCTCACCCGTCGTGCCTATGCGTTAGAAGAACCTCCAGAATATGTTGTGTACCAAGGGTCCATGAGTGGTGAAAGCCATCAATTCTGGGCCACTGTGCACATCTACGGTAGGGGTCTATCTCCAGAACGCCCCTACAGGTTCACCGGAAGAACAACTTCCTTTGAGCCACAAGCCATCCAGCTAGCTGCTCGAGAGTCTATAGTACCACTTCGGCAGTTGTCGCCCAGAGTTAACTGTCGCTCGTTCTACTACTACCCCAGGCGTGAAGGGTATGGTAGACCACCCCAAGTTACCAACGGAGATCATGAGACAGATCCCGCATTGTTGCACCTAGTGCGCTATGTAAGTGCACTAGAGGCATTGTTCGATCAAATCACTATTGATCTGATCGCAGCTCGAGGAGAGCTGGTTCATCGAGCCCCATCCAGAAGAGAAGACGAGCGCGACGCCGACAACCCAGTCATGCTGTTCGGACACCCGATCGAGACCCTGAGGTCAGCCCCAGCCATCATCCAAGATACTGTGATGACCCCAGAAGTGCTTCGACACCTTTTGGGAACGCACTCCAACGGGATTGTGGCCAATAATCCCCGCGATGGTCATCATCTCTACCCCGACCATGCAGTTCCTCCGCCATCTCCAACTAATCCCGGCAGTGAGACATGTGGAGAGGCCTCGTCATCCACCAGGCACGCCCGTTTAGACATGAACAAGGTAGATTAAGCCGTACGAGTAGTACCGAGTTTCAGTGTATCCTCGCCCTGTAATCATGCAACCTTGAGAGTAAACGCAGCCTGTCGTTATGCCTCTGTTTTAATAGTAGCCTTGCGTATTCTGTCAGCGCATAGTTGCATATTTTTTAGGCACAGCTACCAAAACCAACCCCGACGACAACCACAGTAACACGTCTCTTTATGAGATATGTGTATCTCTGACATTGACCCGACCTTTGGAGCTAAGCTGGTAAATTTATTACCTTTCACCACGGTAAAATGACCCAGCCCCTTTGCTATTTAAAGGCCACCTTGTGATCTCCAAGCACCCCACATCTTGTGCACCACCCTCACAACCTTTTCCTGTTATGCCGAGCCCCAGTATTCATCTGAGAACCCCAGATGCAACCCCAGGTAGCTTTGTTAAGATATTGTGGGACTTTACCCGCAGTACTATGGGTTCTACATATCCACCCTAGTATGAGCTGTTCAAATCGAGAATCACTTTTTCCACCTCGGAATATTGGGCAGCAGTACACATCCCTCCCGTAGACTCCAATCAAGATCCAACGGAAGTTTCCTTCATGGGGAAATCTATGCCAACCCCACGTTTAGCCATAGAGGCTGCTGCGAACGAAGCGATTGCTCGTCTTCGATCCGCAGTGCCCTATGCCCATGAGCGAGGATATTATTACTTTCCGAGCCGTGCAACACCTGGGGGATTAACATCTTTTCCCGGTGGGCGAATTGAGAGAGACCCAGTACTAGCCAACCTCATCCAGTACATCATCGCACAAGAGCATTTGAACCAGCAAGTGATGGATTATCTCTAGAATCTCACTGATTTAAATCCTCAGATTGCCATCGGCAGACCATTGAGACCCGACCCGGAGAGACGCATACATCGACTGGTCAATCCACTTCCTCCGATAGAGGAGGAGTGTATTCCATTCCCAGAGACATTTTATCAGGACCCCGTCCAGTTACCATTTTTATTTTAGACGTCACTGCTGTGTTTGTTGTTGCAGCATTTTATTGTTACGTTGTAACTTATGTATGGTACCTCGAATGTGTGCGACGAGTCGTGTATTCAGTTTCTACTAGTATGACTAGTTTTCCTCGTGACTAACTTGTGTAACCGCGAAAATCCTAGAATGAGATTTCCTTTCCCTAAGTTGCCGCACCACATGGATTATTTTTATTCGCGCAGCACCACGGCAGCAGGCTCACAACCGCTCAAACACGTAAGGAATATTTATTTTTCACAATGGCTCTTAGCAAATCTCGAGGACGAGATTTTTCTTAAGGGGGGTAGTAACTGTAACACCCCAAAATTTTAACCAGGTTTTGTTACAAAAATTTAGCCAAGAGTTTAAAATTTTGCCTGCAAAATTTTTTCTGTTGATTTCAAAACCTTTCTTTTATTATTAAGGATTTATTTTTCCCAAGTGGATCCTTCCAAACATATTGAACTTCTATGCCATCTCATTAAAACAATTTCCTAATCAGTAGGTTTATTTATTAAATTATTTCACCCTGAGCTTTAATCATTAAAATGACTTGTTTTAAGTTTGGAGCTCTTTTTGTACTACAACCATTTGATTAACTTAACTAAAAATTCCACCAAAATTTGGAGATGTCATGTGATGCCTCTAAATCACTTTTATGCAATAATATAGTTCATTCATTGCATATTTTGAGTGCTACACATGTTTTTGTTCTCTGTTCCAGTAGGCATTTTTGCACTGCAACCCTTTTAAATATTTGTTTCTAGCTTCCACCAAAATTTTGGGATGTCAGTAGGATCATATGATTCCATTATATGCAAAAATCCAGGGATGTTCTTTGAAAATTTTGAGTGTATCAACCTCATCTCCATTCTGGTCCATCATGATGGTTTGTACAACAAGCATATTATTTCTTGCTCTTTGGCCCTTGATTCTTTCTCCTACTTGTAGTCCTCCATGCTAAACCCCTAAGTCCAAGAGCACGCAACCATTGGCATATTTTTGGTTCATGAAATAATGCCATTAAGTCCTGTCCAGATTTGAAGTTCTGCAAAACTTGCACTAGCAAGTTTGTGCTTTTCACAAACTAACCTCACCACCCTCTCTTTCACCTAAAGAGACCCCACTCTGGAAGTTTTGGTCACTCCAAGAAATGCCTAAGTGCCTCTGGCATTTTGTCAAACACCCTGTGGGCATGAACAGATTTGGCATGATTGTAAGTTTGTGTTGTGAACTTTCCCATCTGTCCAAACCAAGTTGTCTAGTAGCATGCTAATGGTCTCTAACCCAGACCTGTGGATTTGCAATTGATCTCTAGCAGTTTTGGCCATCCTGGCATTTCGTCGAGCAGACGCCGTGCACGCCCGGAGCGCGAGCAGAGCACGCGTTTTGCACGTGCCCGCGCCCGAGCAAGCGCGCCCCTGGATAAACTTCCCCGAGCTCGTCCTGATCCTTTCCCCCTTGCCGCGTCACGCCAAGAGCCCCGACCGCCCCTGGCTTGCTACAGCAGCGCCGCAGCAAGCTTCTTGGCGGCACGCTTGCGGCCGCATCCGTGGACGGCGCCGCCCAAGCCACCACAGCGCGCCAGCTCACCTCCTTCGACAGTGGAGCATTCGTCTGTAGCTCTTGGAGCCGGCCAGCCACCGCCACGTCGCCCTGCAGTACAGTAGGGCGGTTCGCCGGTGAGCTTATCCCCGGCTGCCGCGAACCGACTTGGACTTGCTATAAAAGGGATTCCCGGACTCCTCCGAGCATGCAGGAAGCTTCACGCCGTCCTTCTCGTACCCCCCTTAGTCGTCAATCGAAGCGAGGAGGTCGTCTTCAACCTCTCCGGTCAGCTCGGCCGCCGCCTTGTTCCGATCGATTCCGTCGCCACCAGTGCCTCTTCCTCTCCACTCTCTCCACCAAGAACTCTCCCTCCCTCTCGCGAGCACAACCCCGCGCTCGATTTTGGCCGGAGACCACCGCAGCCCCAAACTCACTATCCACCCGAACGCCTCCTCCGCCGCGGAGCTCGCCGCCGGCGACTCCCTCCACCCCCGGCGACCCTGCGACCACCGGAAGGACTGCCTAGGAGCGGCGGATCCATTCCTGCACTCGGATGCCCGCGAGGAACCGCCAAACGCCGGCGGAGATCGCCAGAGCCCCCGCCTCCGTTCGGCCAGTGGCAGAGGAGGGAGGGCGACTGGTCAAACCTGACCAGTGGGGCCCCGGGACCCACCGTCAGTGACCCAGCGCCTGTCCACGCAGGAGTAAGTGGAAGCGCCTTTTTCGAATACGCCTTCGACTTGTCTTTCTTTAAAACGTTTTCTTTTCTGTTTTATTTTTAAATAACAGATTTTGACCAAACTTTGACCTGCTGTATCTTTTAAAATATAACTCCAAATGAATTGATTCTTTTTCCTACCTCTCTCAAATTTAACCTAGTTTATTTTAAGATTTATTTGAAAAATTTTCAAACAAATTTTTATGCTGTTTTTATTTTGTGTGTTAATTCATTTATTTTTTCAAAAATAGGATATTTGAAGAGTATAGAAGTATTTCAAGAGTTTGAAATGCACCCTGCCTTCCCATGACCCGAAGGCAAGCATTCTAAACCCCGGCATAATATTTTTATGTGTTCGATGACACGTTCATAACATCACCTCACTTTGGAGAAACTTGTTACTTCATGTGATATGATCATATGCAAGGGTGCATGTTATTGATTTCCATGCTGTTGGAAATGAACACACTTGTGATGGTAATCACTATTGCAATTTCATATGAGGGAGAGGCATAAGCTAACATACTTTATCTTCTTGGATCATATGCACTTATGATTGGAACTCTAGCAAGCATCCGCAACTACTAAAGATCATTAAGGTAAAACCCAACCATAGCATTAACATATCAATTCCCCTTTATTCCCATACGCCGTGACCCACTTATCCGTGTTTATGCTTCTGTCACTCAAGCAACGCAGACAATAAGTAAACCATGGACATATTGCAACACCCTACAGCGGGAATCCGTCATGCTTGCCCGACACGAAGGGCACAATAGGACAACACAAAAACAAAACATACAACTCATACCAATCTAGATCGTTAATCAACCCAAAGACAAAAGATATCTACTCAAAACATCATATGATGGCAACACATCTTGGATCATAATATGTGGCATAAAGCACCATGTTCAAGTAGGGATTACAACGGGGTGCAGGAGAGTGGACCGCGTAAAAGAGATGAGGACGTTGATGTTGATGAAGACGATCACCGCGGCGATGATTCCCCTCCCGATGGCACTCCAAAGCCAGCGAGAGAGAGGAGGAGAAGTTCTCCCCCTTGTGCTTCTTCCTCCATGGCCTCCCCTTGGATGGGGAGAGGTTCTCCCTTTGGTACTTGGCCTTCATGGCGATGATAGCCCCTCCGGGATCATCCCCCATGGCCTCCGGTGATGATGGCCCCCTCCGGCAGGGTGCCGGAGAGGGCCTAGATTGATTTCTCGTGGTTATAGAGTCTTGCGGCGGCGGAACTTCCAATCTAGGTTTCTTTCTGGGGGTTTCTATATTTATAGGAATTGTTGGCGTCGGTTTCACGTCAGGGGGGTCTCCAAGTCATCCACAAGATAGGGGGCGCACCTAGGGTAGGGCGTGCCCTCCACTCTCGTGGACGGCTGGGGACTCTTCTGGTCCATATCCGATGCTGTGTGGGCTTCTGTTGGTCCATAAAAAATCGTCAAAAATTGGCACATCAATTGGACTCCATTTGGTATTCCTTTTCTGTAAAACTCAAAAAGAAGGAAAAAACAGAAACTGACACTGGGCTCTAGGTTAATACTTTGGTCCCAAAAATCATATAAAATAGCATATAAATGCATATAAAACATCTAAGATGGATAATATAATAGCATGAATACTTCATAAATTATAGATACGTTGGAGACGTATCAACATCCCCAAGCTTAATTCCCGCTCGTCCTCGAGTAGGTAAATGAAAAAAGAAATAATTTATGAAGTGTGAATGCTAGCAGGTGCACAAGTTTGGTCAATGATAATTTCAATCACCTTTTCTAGCATCATTATATATCATAACAGTATCTCAACTCTTAAAAGTTCTCATGACAAGTAACAAGCTATTCACATGTTAAAGTATAGATCATAAAATTTCTTGAAAACTAACAAACCGTGCTCTTAGTCATCAGACAATTGCAATTCATCTTATTTTCAGGAAGGGTCTATGTAAGAGCTTTGATTCAGCAAACTCCACATACTCAACTATCATTTAATCTTTGACAATTGCTAACACTCACGTGATATTTGTGGGTTCAAAGTTTTAATCGTACACAGAGAAAGGTAGGGGCTTATAGTTTCGCCTCCCAACCTTTTACCTCAAGGGTAATGTCAACAATAATACTTTATGAAAACCTACATCCAAGTGGATATATATATCCGGATCGCTCCAACACAAGGTGCTTGCCAAAGGAAAAGTGTAAAAAGGAAAGGTGAAAATCACCATGACTCTTGTATAAGGGTAGAAGGTAAAAGTAAAAGATAGGCCCTTCGCAGAGGGAATCAGACGATCTCATGTGCTTTTATGGTTGGATGCACAAAATCTTAATTGAAAAGAACGTCACTTTATATTGCCACTTATGATAGGGACCTTTATTATGCAGTCCGTCACTTTTATTTCTTCCATATCACAAGCTCGTATAAAGCTTATTTTCTCCACACTAATAGATCATACATATTTAGAGAGCAATTTTTATTGCTTGCAACAATGATAACTTACTTGAGGGATCTTACTCAATCCATAGGCAGATATGATGGACTCTCATGGCAAAACATGTTGTATAAGGAATGTTTGGAAGCACAAGT
Organism: Triticum dicoccoides; assembly: GCF_002162155.2. Classification (NCBI taxonomy): domain Eukaryota; kingdom Viridiplantae; phylum Streptophyta; class Magnoliopsida; order Poales; family Poaceae; genus Triticum; species Triticum dicoccoides. The sequence continues at coordinate 666,358,397 of NC_041383.1, read as the reverse complement.
AGTATCTCTACTTGGTGCAAAGAATTTGGCTAGCATGAGAGGGAAAGGCAAGCTTAACATGTTGGATGATCCAAAGACAATATAACGTTTCAGATATAGGAAAACATAACTCATTAAGTTGTCTTCCTTGTCCAACATCAACTTTTTAGCATGTCATATTTTATTGAGTGGTCACAATTACAAAAGATGTCCAAGATAGTATGTTTATATGTGAAATCTCTCTTCCTTCAATATTCTTTCATGAATTGTTCAAGTGACCAATTCTGCGTTTACTAACTTCCAATAAGTTTACTACCTATACTCATTATGTGTGAAGTCATTACTCCCCATGTTATAAGCATATGCAATGTATATAAATTCAGATTTATGATATTCAATTCATTCCACCATTTACTCATAGAATATATGTGAAGCATGTGAGTAAATGACAAACTACTCCAAAAGATATAAGTGAAGAACAAGAGTAGTCGAATAATTGACTAGCCATGGGAGGATTCTTTTTCATTCAAGATTTTAGATACAATGATTTTATTCAAACAGCAAGTAAAATTGAAAATACGCTCCAAGCAAAACACATATCATGTGACGAATAAAAATATAGCTCCGAGTAAGGTATACTGATAGTTTTGAAGACGAAGGAGGGGATGCCTTCCGGGGCATCCCCAAGCTTAGGAGCTTGAGTATTCCTTGAATATTAACTTGGGGTGCCTTGTGCATCCTCAAGATTAGGTTCTTTCCGCTCCTTATTCTCCTCATATCGATATCTCACTCAAAACTTGAAAACTTCAATCACACAAAACTTAACGGAACTTCATGAGATGGGTTAGTATGATAAAGAGTAAATCATTCACTTTGGTACTGTAAAAGACAAGATTCATAATTGTTATCACACAATTCCTACTGTACATATCATTTGTACCATTTATATTGAGCAATATAATCCATAGAAACTAGGAAACAAGTAAACTATGCATTGAAAATAGAATCTGCCAGAAACAGAACAGTCTGTAATGATATGAACTGAAACCATACTTATGCTACTCCAAAAATTATGAAATAAGTTGGTGGACGTGAGGAATTTGTCTATCAATATTATGAAAAAATAATCAACTCAAAAGCACTCTTCTGTAAAAATTAACAGCTAATCTCGTGAGCACAAAGTTTCTGTTTTTTACAGCAAGATCACATTAACTTTCACCCAAGTCTTCCCAAAGGTCTTACTTGGCACTTTATTGAAACAAAAGCTATAAAACATGATTAATACAGTATCTTAATCATGTGAAAACACAAAAACAGTAAGGGTAAATATTGGGTTGTCACCCAACAAGCGCTTTTCTTTAATGCCTTTTAGCTAGGCATGATGATTTCAAATTTCAATGATGCTCACATAAAAGATAAGAATTGAAACATACAGAGAGCATCATGAATAATATGACTAGCACATTTAAATATAACCCACTTCCTATGCCTAGGGATTTTATGAGCACACAATTTATAGGAACAAGAATCAACTAGCATAGGAAGGCAAAACAAGTATAACTTCAAAACTTTAAGCACATAGAGAGGAAACTTGATATTATTGCAACTCCTACAAGCATATATTCCTCCCTCATCATAATTTTCAGAACATCATGAATTAATTCAACAATATAAAACTCATAAAGCATTATTTTCATGATCTACCAGCATAGAATTTTTCTACTCTCCACATAAGCAAAATTCTTCTCATTCGGAATAGTGGGAGCAAACTCAACAAAATAATTGTCATGTGAGGCATAATCCAATTGAAAATTAAAAGCATGATGACAAGTTTCATGGTTAACATATTCTTTTATAGCATACATTTCATCACAATAATCATCATAGATAGCAACTTCGTTCTCATAATCAATTGGAACCTCTTCCGAAATAGTGGAATCAATACTAAATAAAGTTGACACTCTTCCAAATCCACTTTCATAAATATCACACTAAGATTCAACACCCTCCAAAGTAGTGGGATCACTAATTCCTAAAGTTGACACTCTTCCAAAACCACTTTAGTTGATAATATTATTCATACTCCAAAAGATATAAGTGAAGTTCATGGAGCATTCTACAATTAATATATATTAACCAATATCCAATCTCAAAAAATATAAGTGAAGCACACGAAGCATTCTATAAAATAAATGAAGGGCTATATAATACTAGCATGGTTCCTAAATAAAAACAAAAACAAAAAGGACACAAATCATGCGAACAAAACAAAAACCAAGGTATACCTATAATTGTTGAAGAAGAAAGATGGGATGCCAACCGGGGCATCCCCAAGCTTAAATGCTTGAGTATCCTTGAAATATTTACTTGGGGTGCCTTGGCATCCCCAAGCTTTAACTCTTGCCTCTCTTTATTCTTCTCACATTGGTAACTCCTCATTCTTCGAACGCTTCATCCACACAAAAACTTAACAAAAACTTTGTGAGATCCGTTAGTATAATAAAGAAAATCACTACCTTTAGGTATTGTTGCAAACTCATTCTAATTTCATATTAGCACTATACCTACTGTATTCCAACTTCACCATGGTTCATAACCCCCGATACTACCCATGTATTCATCAAAATAAGAGAACAACACATAGAAAACAGAATCTGTCAAAAACAGGACAGTCTCTAGTAATCTGGAAATTTAGTAAAATTATGTAACTCCCAAAATTCTAAATAAAATAAGAAAATTTAAACAATTTTTAAATAAGTAATGTGCAAAAAGTTTCAGACCCAATTGTCTTTCCAGTAAAAAAAATGTAAATTCACGCGCTACAGCCAAAGTTTCTGTTTTTGTACTGCACATAGTAAGCAAGCAATCTAATCATCCTAAAACCAAAGCTTGACACATTAGTTTATAATACAATGGATATATACAAGGGGACAATTATTTATAGAGAAACTTCCATGAATTTTTTTACATTGTTTCCATGAGCATGAACACAAGTGCTCAAGGTCGACCCTCACTTCTTCAATGCATAACTTTCCAATCACTTCACTTTTTGAAAAACTTTTTTTAGGCATATGAGAAGAGTGCATATTTTTGTATTTTCATTTTTTGATTTTTTTGTATGTTTCACCCACAACTAAGCAAAACTAAAAGGGAAAACAAAAACTACTTAGTGAAGAAAGCAAACAAGCACACACGAGAATATCAACCCCACGTTATTGCTCCTCGGCAACGGCGCCAGAAAAGAGCTTCATAATCCCCAAGTGCAGGGAATCGTCGTAGCAATTTCCAAAGGTGGAAGTGATAAGTATGGAGTGTCGAACCCATAAGGAGATAAAGGTAAGATCAATATTCTCTCAAGTCCTATCTGCCACTGATACGACTCTACATACACCGAACATTTGCTTCCAACTAGAAACGAGAAATAAAACTATGTTGTAGGTATTGAGGGAGTCCTGGATTAGGGGGTATTCGGATAGCTGAACTATATACTTTGGCCAGACTGTTGGAATATGAAGATACAAGACTGAAGACTTCGTCCCGTGTCCGGATGGGACTCTCCTTTGCGTGGAAGGCAAGCTTGGCGGTTCGGATGTATAGATCTCCTTCTCTGTAACCGACTCTGTGTAACCCTAGCCCCCTCCGGTGTCTATATAAACAAGAGGGTTTGGTCCGTAGGAGGAAGAACAATCATAATCATAGGCTAGTTTCTAGGGTTTAGCCTCTATGATCTCGTGGTAGATCAACTCTTGTAATACTCATATCATCAAGATCAATCAAGCAGGAAGTAGGGTATTACCTCCATCGAGAGGGCCCGAACCTGGGTAAACATCGTGTCCCCAGCCTCCTGTTACCATTAGCCTTAGACGCATAGTTCGGGACCCCCTACCCGAGATCCACCGGTTTTGACACCGACATTGGTGCTTTCATTGAGAGTTCCACTGTGTCGTCACGATAAGGCTTGATGGCTCATTCAATCATCAACAACGCTACGGTCCAGGGTGAGGTTTTCCTCCCCAGACATATCTTCATATTCGGCGGCTTCGCACTGCGGGCCAACTCGCTTGGCCATTTGGAGCAGATCGACAGCTACGCCCCTGTCCGTCAGGTCAGCTTTGGAAACTTGAACTACACGGCTGATATTCGCGGAGACTTGATCTTTGACGGAGTTGGGCCTGTGTTAGGAGCGCCGAACAGTCACGACGCGCATGACTTAGATCTGCCATTGGACGGTGTTCGGGATATCGCACCTATAGCTGCCCCAGCCCTTAATCTGGAGTAGGTTGCGCCATCCGAGGACGGATGGATGGACCCCGCCACAGAGGCCGCACGTTCATCGGTGATAGAGCCGAACATAGACTCCACCTCTCAGGAAATCTGTGTCACCGGACCCCCCCGGACTTATCTCCGGACTTAGGTTCCGGACCGCATGCATCCATGCCCATCGAATCTGATTGGGCACCGATCATGGAGTTTACCTCCGCGGATATCTTTCAAAACTCACCCTTTGGTGACGTGCTAAATTCATTGAGCTCTCTCTCTTTATCAGGAGATTCTTGGCCGAACTATGCCCGACTCGAGTGGGATGCAAACGACGAAGAAATTCGCTGCCCACCCACCACCCACTTAATAGCCACTATCAATGACTTAACCGACACGCCGGACTTCGACTCCGAAGACATCGACGGTATGGACGTCGATGCTGGAGATGATCAGGAACCACCACCCACGGGGCGCTGGACAGCTACCTCATCATATGATATATACATGGTGGACACACCCAAGGAGAACAACGGCGACAAAAAGGACGCCACAGAGGATAATCCCCCCGGGCAGAAACCAAAGCGACAGAGTAGGCGCCGCTCTAAGTCCAGCCACTGTAAAAATAACGATGATGGCGCAAGAAAAATTGACACCCCGATCGACCCCCAAGGAAACGATGAACCCATGGACCCAGCGATGGATCAGGATGAGTGTCGGTGTCAAAACCGGCGGATCTCGGGTAGGGGGTCCCGAACTGTGTGTCTAGGCGGATGGTAGCAGGAGACAAGGGACACGATGTTTTTACCCAGGTTCGGGCCCTCTCGATGGAGGTAAAACCCTACTCCTGCTTGATTAATTATGATGATATGGGTAGTACAAGAGTTGATCTACCACGAGATCAGAGAGGCTAAACCCTAGAAGCTATCCTATGGTATGATTGTTGTTCGTCCTACGGACTAAAACTCTCCGGTTTATATAGACACCGGAGAGGGCTAGGGTTACACAAAGTCAGTTACAATGGGAGGAGATCTACATATCGTATCGCCAAGCTTGCCTTCCACGCCAAGGAAAGTCCTATCCGGACACGGGACGACGTCTTCAATCTTGTATCTTCATAGTCCGGGAGTCCGGCCAAAGGTCATAGTCCGGCCATCCGGACACACCCTAATCTAGGACTCCCTCAGTAGCCCCTGAACCAGGCTTCAATGACGACGAGTCCGGCGCGCAAATTGTCTTCAGCATTGCAAGGCGGGTTCCTCCTCCGAATACTTCATAGAAGATGTTGAACACGAGGATAGTGTCCGGCTCTACAAAATAGTTTCCACATACAACCGTGGAAAGAATAATATTCGCACAAATCTAATCTGCTGACGTATTCCATAGCGTGACATCATGCCACAGCCAAGCCTTTATTTGAATCATTTTAATGTCCCACCTCAGCGTGTTTAGCGAGACGGATTCCTTGGCACGTCTTGCCAAAGCAGAGATCGTGTCCCCTTATTCCGGGATTCTCATCAATACGGGCGTGGGTAACCCAACCGTGCCATGGGCATGACTTCTTAATTGAAAGTGAATCCCAGACGGTCACGGGGAGGGCTCTTGGTATTCAAACCCTTTTATAAAGAGACCAAGGCTCGAATCCTTTCTTTCAATCCCATCAAATCCGCCTCTCGCCCTGTAACACCCACGATGCGGCTATATCTCCCACGTGTCGAAGCACGACTTAGAGGCATAACCACATAGTGGTTTTGTCGCAAGAAGGGTCATCTTCACACAATCCCATGTAATGAACAAGAATGGGATAACGAGAGTTGGCTTACAATCGCCACTTCACACAGTACATAAATTAAGATCATACATCATTCAAAATACACTCATAGACCGGCTACGGTCATGTTCAAATGAAAAGAAGACAACCCCAAATGCTAGATCCCCGATCGCCCCGACTGGGCACCTCTACTGATCATCTGGAAACGATACATAGTAACGACCAAGGGCCTCATCAAATTCCCACTTTAGATCAGTTGCGCCATCTGCGCCAGTATCCTCGGCACCTGCTTCTGTTTTGGTAGAATCTGTGAGTCACGAGGACTCAGCAATCTCACACCCGCGAGATCAAGACTATTTAAGCTCATAGGTATGACAAGGGGTAATATGGTGGAGCTGCGGCAAGCGCTAAGCATATATGGTGGCTAACATACGCAAGTGAGAGCGAGAAGAGAAGCAACGCATCGGTCGAGAAGCTAGAAGTGATCAAGAAGTGATCCTGAAACTACTTACATCAAGGATAACTCCGACCGTGTTCACTTCCCGGACTCCGCCGAGAAGAGACCATCACGGCTACACACACAGTTGATGTATTTTAAAGAAGTCAAGTGTCAAGTTATCTACAACCGGACATTAACAAATTCCCATCTGCCTCATAACCGCGGGCACGGCTTTCGAAAGATTATATACCCTGCAGGGGTGTTCCAACTCAGCCCATCACAAGCTCTCACGGTCAACGAAGGATATACCTTCTCCCGGGAAGACCCGATCAGTCTCGGAATCCCGGTTCGCAAACATTTCGACAATGGTAAAACAAGATCAGCAAAGCCGCCCGATGTGCCGACAAATCCCGATAGGAGTCGCACGTATCTCGTTCTCAGGGCACACTGGATGAGTCAAGCTATGAGTAAAACAAGCCCTCAAGTTGCCCCAAGGTTGCCCTGCAGGTTGCTCGGTTCGGACCAACACTCGAAGGAGCATTGGCCCAGGGGGCGGGGCTAAAATAAAGATGACCCTCGTGCTCGCGAAAACCCAAGGGAAAAAGGGGTATAGGTGGCAAATGGTAAAACCAAGGTTGGGCCTTGCTGGAGGAGTTTTATTCAAAGCAAACTGTTAAGGGGGTCCCATAAATCACCCAACCGTGTAAGGAACGCAAAATCCAGGAACATAACACTGGTATGACAGAAACTAGGGCGGCAAGAGTGGAACAAGTCACCAGGCATAAGGCCAAGCCTTCCACCCTTTACCAAGTATATAAGGTGCATTAATTTAAACATGAGATATTGTGATATCCCAAAATATCCATGTTCCGACTAGGAATAAACTTCATCTTCACCTGCAACTAACAACGCTATAAGAGGGGCTGAGCAAAAGCGGTGACATAGCCAAACAACGGTTGCTAGGATAGGGTGGTTAGAGGTTTAACATGGCAATAGGGAGGCATGGTAACAGTGGCAGGTAGAACTAACATAGCGATAGAGCGAGTACTAGCAAGCAAAAATAGAAGTGATATCGAAGGTATGGTCATCTTGCCTGCAAGGTTCTCAGAGTTGTCGAAGGCTTGATCCTCGTTAGCGTACTCAACAGGTTCCTCGTGCACGTACTCGTCCCCTGGCTCTACCCAAAGCAAGAACACAAGCAAAGGAACCACAATAAATCACGGTGCAATGCACAAGCAACATGATGCAATACATGTCATGCTATGCGAGAGGTGATATGCAATGCATATGCGTGCTTCGGAAGGAAAGATGATGAACAAGGCATCAACTTGGCAAACCAAGTATGCCGCTGGAAAGTTGAGATGATTTCGGTTGAAATCGATATAAAGATCACCGGATTCGGATGCACGGTTTGAAAATGACAAGCAAGACAAGGTATGATGCAAACTGCTTAAAACAGCAACATGGCCACTTGGATGCAAAGTATAAATAAGCTATAGCACCCAAACATATGAACAGAATGCATAGCAGTGATGAACAGGAGATGCCCTACGAAACATGAACACTGAGCTCAATCTATAAACCACTAGTGCATGACTAAAATAGCATGGCAAAGATGCACAAGATAACAGTATCTACAGACTTAGTGGAATTACTAAACATAGCAGAAACAGATTTAACATGGCATCTTTACAAGCTTGATTAACTCACTACCAGGCAAGTCATGGCATGGAACAAGTACTAGCATGAAGTAGGCATGAAAATGAAGCTACTCATGTGGAAAACAATCTCATAGCATGCTTGAAATAATCCACACAAAAAATGACAAGACAACATCATGATGTAAAATGAGATGTTCATGAACTTGCTCAAATGTAGAAACTAATGCCACCACTGGATTGGTGGGATTTTTCTACCCCAAAAACATATATAATATGTTAGGGTTGCTATAGAAAAATCATCACAAATGCACAAAGATACAACCTGCCCTAAATGGTATATAACAGAAATGGCATTTTCCATATTTGGAAACGTCCAGAAATGGACTTGCCCGAAATGGATAGATTCCATATGCCAGAAATAGAATATTCGCTGAGAACAGAAATAAAACAAATAAAAAAAACAAACAGGCTAAGAGAGTATGACAGGTGGGGCCACCCTGTCATACTTACAGTGCAAGAAACAGGAAAAAGGGGGGAAGAAATATGTAGCCGCGGGGGATCGAACCCGGGTCTCCTTGGTGTGGCTCTGCATCGGCAACCACTGGGCTAGGCAGGCGCTACTGATAAGGAAACGGGTTCGGCCCCTTCTATCTACTGCTACCGCTTCTATCCACACGGAGGAAAACAGAGCACCGCAACGGCGCGACCAGAGGCGGCGGAGGGATCACCGGAGCAGCTCCGGCGCCCTAACTGAGTGGCGGATGGGAGCTACGGGATCGCAAGAGGATCCCGCACTCGCGCTTGGAGCGCACGACACCCAACGGCGACGGAAACGCTGCCGGCGACGAGGTCCCGAGCGGGCGGCGACGAGCTAAACCACGACGAGACGCTGGGTTAACGAGCGGCAGAGAGCATGGTTCTCCCCTACGTGATACGACGATGCCTATGGACATGCGCAGAGAGGCTAAAGAGGTCGGAGCACTCGCCGGAGACGAGGTCCGACGGCGGCGAGATCGGGCGCCCGCGGCGGCCGCGATTAGAGCACGCAAACGAGGGGAAAAGGGGGCAGGAAGCTGTGCGTGCTCACCACAAGCACGGTGGTGCGCTTGGCTTGGCGGGAGGTGGACGAAGGCGGCGAAGGCGATGGACGAGCTCGTTCGCCGGTCGGGTTCGAAGACAAGGAAGAAGCGGTCGTTGCAGGGGCTCCGGCTCCACGTAGTCGACGACGGGGACGTAGTGGACGACGGGGAAGAAGAGGGACACGCCAGGCGGGGAAGATGCTGAAGGAGAGCACGTCGGCGACGAGGACACGCTCTCAGGTGCGCTCAGGACGGAGCGGTTGCGGTGGATCTGGTGGTTCTACTCACCTGGCGGCGGCGATGAGAGGAAGAGGGAAACCCTAGGGGACGTATGGACAAGGAGAGGGGGCTTAAATGGGCTAGGGCGAGCGGTGCGAGCTCACGCGCACTCGTGCTCGCGGTCCCCATGGCGACGGCGAGAGGAGAGGGAAAAGGTGGGTGCGGGGAACAGGGTAGGCGCTGACTAGCGGGATCGAACTAGCCACGTGGCGAGGGCCTAGTGGGGGTGCGTGCTTGTGTGGGTGAGAAAAGGCAGGGAGGAGAAGACCGAGCGGGCCGGCTGGCGCGCTGGCTAGGCTGGCGGTTAGCGAGCTGGGCCGGCCTGGGAGGCCAGGGGGGCTGCTGCGCTGAAACTCTCTCTTTTCTATTTATCCAAACATGAATAGAAAAAGAAAAACACAGGGAAAAAGAAGAGGAGTTAGAGTATAAAGAAAATATTCTCAAACTCCTAGAATTATCCACTATTTTAATAAATTGCATTGGGCATTTTTTGAGGTAGAAAAATAAGACAAGTTTGAATATAATTCAAACTTGTGTCATTTTTGAACCTGACCAAAACAACTTCAAATAAGTAGATATTTGTCAGAGAGGTTTAGGACATGGAGCAAGATTTACTAGGAGAAGATGAACATTAATAGAGAGAGGAAAAATAGCACTTAGCAAAAGAACGGAGGAAAAGGGAAGGAAGGAGAAGTGATGGTGCAATGGTTTGAAAGGGGGGACAAGGTCATGCCCATGATGCTCATGGCAACAACATAATATGTATGAGATCACAACATGCACATGATGAGGATGGAATGCAAAATGACAAGATGCACAAATGCAATATGGTAAGGAGAGCATGACAATGAAAAGAATAAACCACACAACCAAACAAGATGAGGCCAAACATGATAAAACCCACAAGAATTGGATGAAGGTCAAGTTGATGTATTGCCAAAATGGGACATGTTACATCTGGGGTGTTACAACTCTCCACCACTACAAGAGGATCTCGTCCCGAGATCTAGGACTGAAAGAACTCCGGATATTCGGAACGGAGGTGATCCTCGCGCTCCCAGGTGGCTTCTCGGTCGGAATGGTGTGACCACTTCACTTTCAGGAATTTGATTGACTTGTTGCGAGTCTTGCGCTCGGTTTCTTTGAGAATAGCAACGGGATGCTCATGATAAGAAAGATCTTCTTGGAGGTCGATTTCTTCGAAGTTGATAGTGCGCTCAGGAGTCTTGAAGCACTTGCGAAGCTGTGACACGTGAAACACATCGTGCATGTTTGCAAAGTTGGATGGAAGCTCAAGTTGATAGGCGAGGTCGCCTCTTTTGCCAATGATCTTAAAAGGACCCACGTATCTAGGGGCAAGCTTCCCTTTGAAACCGAAGCGACGAGTGCCTTTCATTGGAGAGACGCGGAGGTAGACATGGTCTCCGATTTCAAAACCAAGTCACGGTGCTTGCTATCATAGTAACTCTTCTGTCGCGATTGCGCGGCTTTGAGATTCTCACGAATGACTTTGCACATTTCTTCGGCTTCTGTGATCAAGTCGTTGCCAAGAAGTTGGTGTTCACCTGTCTCAGACCAGTTGAGAGGAGTACGACACTTTCTGCCATAGAGAATTTCGAATGGGGCCTTGCCCGAACTCGCTTGGAAGCTATTGTTGTAGGATAACTTGGCATATGGAAGACAATCTTCCCACTTCATACCGAAAGAGATGACACAAGCCCTAAGCATATCTTCAAGGATTTGATTGACTCGCTCGACTTGGCCACTTGTTTGAGGATGGAAAGCTGTGCTGAAACGAATGTTGGTGCCCATGGCCTTCTAAAAGGAGTCCCAGAACTTAGAAGTGAAGATGCTTCCACGATCTGAAGATTTCAATTGTGGAATGCCGTGCAAGGAGACAATTCTGGAGGTGTATAGCTCTGCCAACTGAGCTGCTGTGACAGATTCGTTGCTAGGAAGAAAATGAGCCACTTTGGTAAGCTTGTCAATAACAACGAAGATAGCATCATTTCCACGCTTGGACTTGGGAAAACCAGTCACGAAGTCCATCTCGATATGATCAAACTTCCATTCCAGAATAGCAAGAGGTTGGAGGAGACCAGCTGGTCGTTGGTGTTCTGCTTTCACTCTTCTGCAGACATCACATTCATTCACGAATTGAGCAATCTCTCGCTTCATTCGAGTCCACCAATATGACTGCTTGAGGTCATGGTACATCTTTGTACTTCCAGGATGAATGGATAGGAGGGAATTGTGTGCCTCATTCATGATGACTTTTCTCAGATCACCTTTTGGAACCACAATTCGATCCTCGAAGAAAAGAGTATCTTTGTCATCCAAGCGATAGCACTTGTATTTGGGAATGCCCTTGTCAATACCACGTTTCACCTTCTTCACCATGGTATCCAGGAGTTGTGCCTCACGAATTTGATCTTCCAAAGTAGGAGAGACTATGAGGTTGGCAAGAAAGCCTTGAGGAACAACTTGAAGATTCACCTTGCGGAAAGCCTCACAAAGATCCGGTTGAAACGACTTGAGAATTAGACTGTTGCAATAAGCCTTTCTGCTCAGAGCATCTGCAATCACATTCGCCTTGCCAGGAGTATATTCGATACTCGGATTGTACTCTTGAATCATTTCGACCCATCGAGTTTGCCTGAGGTTAAGGTTGGGTTGAGTGAAGATATACTTGAGACTCTTGTGATCGATGAAAATGTCCACTTGCCTTCCCAATAAGAGATGTCTCCATGTTATCAATGCATGGACAACTGCCGCCAACTCAAGATCGTGAGTGGGGTAGTTCTTTTCGTTGGGCTTCAACTGACAAGAGGTATAGGCCACAACTTTTTTCTCTTGCATCAACACAGCACCGAGACCTTGAAGGGAAGCATCACAGAAAACTTCGAATGGCTTGGATTCATCAGGAGGAGTCAAAACAGGAGCTGTGACTAGCTTCTCTTTGAGGGTGTTGAAAGCGACGTCACACTCAGGCGTCCAGACATACTTGACATGCTTCTGGAGGAGGTTGGAAAGAGGCTTTGCAATCTTAGAGAAGTTCTCAATGAATCTTCGACAATAGCTTGCAAGACCAAGAAAACTACGGAGCTGTTTGACATTCTGAGGAGGTTCCCAATTCAGAACTGCAGAAACCTTTGCGGGATTAACAGCAATGCCCTTGGCAGAGATGATATGGCCAAGGTAAAGAATTTCATCAAGCCAAAACTCACATTTGGAAAACTTTGCATAGAATTGATGCTCTCTGAGCTTGTCGAGCACCAATCGCAAATGTTTGGCATGATCCTGCTTATTCTTGGAGAAGACCAAGATATCATCGAGATACACCAGAACGAATTCATTGGTGTAGGGGTTGAATATAAAGTTCATCATGCGAGAGAATGTTGGAGGAGCAATGACAAGGCCGAAAGACATGACAGTATATTCATAAGAACCATAGCTTGTTCTGAATGCTGTCTTGGGAATATCTTCTTCACGAATGCGAATATGATGATAACCAGTATGAAGGTCAAGCTTGGAGAAGACTTTAGCACCTTTGAGTTGCTTGAAAAGCTCATTGATGTTGGGAAGTGGATACTTGTTCTTGATTGTCTTCTTGTTCAATGGACGGTAATCGACGCAAAGTCGGTCCGTGCCATCCTTCTTCTGGACAAAAAGAACTCCACAACCCCATGGGGAAGAACTCGGTCTGATCAAACCCAGACGCTCTTGTTCATCGAGCTGCTTCTTCAACTCCTTCAGCTCCTTGTGTCCAAGCTTGTATGGACGCTTGCAAACGGGTTCCGTTCCAGGCTCAAGATCAATAACGAACTCGACTGGCCGATGAGGAGGCATGCCCGGAAGCTCTTCTGGAAAGACATCTTGGTACTCACAAACGACTGGAATTTGAGAAATAGCATCCAATTCGCCCTTCTCATTGAGAGAAAACAACCGAATGGTTTCATCACGAGCGGCATAGATGATAACATCCTCAGAAGGGTGTGTCAATTGAATTTGCCTGGCAGCACAATCAAGCTGAGCCTTGTGCTTAGAAAGCCAGTCCATCCCAAGAATAAGATCAATATCAGAGTCGCCAAGAACAACTGGAGAAGACAGAAATTTATAGTCGCCCATCTTGACAGAAACATCCGGAACCACCAAACTGGAGCTCAACTGTTTACCCAGAGAAATGACAGCCATGGGTTTACCCAAATTTGAAGAAGTGAAATCATGCTTGGCAAAAAACGGTCTTGACATGAAACAATGCGATGCACCAGTATCAAATAAGACTTCTGCAAGAATATCATTAACAGGAAGATTACCCATTATCACGTCAGAAGAATCCTCTGCCTGAGCTGCATTCATCATGTTCACCTTTGCATGCTTTGGATTATGCTTGACCACTGCATTGCTTGAAGATCTCACAGGAGGAGGAGGAGGAAGGCGCCTTTGATTTAAGCATTTGTTCGCGTAGTGACCTTTCTGCTGGCACTTGTTGCAAGTCACTTCTGAGAGCGGAAGATGATAAGGAGCATTTGACCTTGGAGCTTGAGACTGAGACTTGTTCTGATAGCCTGGGTTGGGTGGGTGGGAAGATCCATGACCACCTGAGTTCTTCTGTTGGTAAGGCTGACGAAACAGAGGAGGAGGAAGATAGAACTTCTGCTGCTTAGCTGCCACTTCTGAGGAAGAAGAAGATTGCACTGCATCCCTGATTCTCTTCTTAGAAGCCTCACACTTGAGCTGAGCACCTTCTTGCTTGAGTGCCATATAGTAGAATTGAACGAACTGAGTAGGCTCAACAAGAACGAGAGCTAACTGCAAATCCTCTCTAAGGCCACCTCTGAACTGATAGATCATACTCTTCTCATCAGGAACATCTTGCTTAGCAAAGCAAGCAAGTTTCTGAAACTGCTTGTTGTATTCGTACACTGCCATGTTGCCTTGCTTGAGATTGCGGAACTCCTCACGCTTGCTCTCAATAACACTGGTAGGAATATGGTGAGCTTTAAAGTCCCGACAGAAATCAGTCCAAGTAATCACTCGACCACCTCTGGAATCCTTGTATTGCTGGAACCAATCAGCTGCCTGATCCTTGAGCTGAAAAGAAGCAAACTTGACATAGTCCTCAGGCCTGACATTGCTGCATTCAAAATGCTTGTTGATATCCACGAGCCAATCATCGGCGTCTGTGGCCTCGACACAGTAGCTGAAAGACTTCGGCTGATTTGCAAGGAATTGGTTGAGGGTAGGAAATAGAGGCTGATGATTGAACTACCCTTGACCTTGATTCCCTTGGTTGCCTTGGCCTTGGTTGCGCTCTTGCATGAGCTGGATTATCATCTGAGCATGGGCGTTAGAGGCTGCCATCAAAGCTTGCCATGCCTCTGGAGGCAGAGGTGGAGGTGGAGGGTTCGCCTAACTCCCATCATTGCGTTCCGGATTCTGACGCATTGGCGGAGCCATCCTGAAGAGGGTGACATCCGTTAACATCTTGATAGACAGATAGACAAGCTAAATCAATGGATAGAAATTGCAACATATAGTCTTCACAATAAACATTCGAACAAGGATGAACGAATGAATTCCAAAGTAAACATCACACGTCCACTAAGGTGAGAAGCCACTTGAATAGAGATTGATGAATGAAATAAACAAGGTACAACTGGAACAAATAAGTGGTAAGGATTACCCAATCACAAACCAAATATCTGCGGGAAGAAATGCTAGAGCTACTTGAATCCCACCTATAAACTCCCGAAACTTTCTGGTTATGCAATCAGGTGTTGGGGATACAGGGGAAGCAATATATCTCACCCAAACTAACAATCCCTACATCCAGCTGTATCCATCCGTCAACACATAACCAAGAAACCTTCGGAAATCATGTACCTCAACCTTCGAAAAGCATCCGTTATACGAGTTATGGCAATACTCCCGAACTCCCGCCCCAGTACTGGGTGGCGTCGAGGTTATCTCACCAACAACTGCATAAAAGGGATTTTCGATGTCGGCAAAACTCAGGTATTCCAGAACTTCAACGATAAAATTGTGACGACAACACCTCAGAGCTCGACTCCCCGGGTCAAAGCCACATAAATAGACAGGAGGCACCAAGAACAATGTTCTCGTCACAAAACCATCGGAACGATTCTAAGATACCCGCGTGATCCTAAATTGTTTTTAGTGAAATTTGAGGAGAGGAAAGTCAAAACATCTACGTCAGGAGACCTCACCAGAGCGACGAAGGGACTGAGGAGTAAAAAGAATCCTACTCTCCGATATATATAATCCTAAGACTCAAAACATTTTTGTTCTAGACTCAACATCGCCAGCAAACAATCAAGCAGGGGCTCCTAAGTCGGGGATGGCTCTGATTACCAACTTGTAACACCCACGATGCGGCTATATCTCCCACGTGTCGAAGCACGACTTAGAGGCATAACCGCATAGTGGTTTTGTCGCAAGAAGGGTCATCTTCACAGAATCCCATGTTATGAACAAGAATGGGATAAAGAGAGTTGGCTTACAATCGCCACTTCACACAGTACATAAATTAAGATCATACATCATTCAAAATACACTCATAGACCGGCTACGGTCAAGTTCAAATGAAAAGAAGACAACCCCAAATGCTAGATCCCCGATCGCCCCGACTGGGCACCTCTACTGATCTAGAAATGATACATAGTAACGACCAAGGGCCTCATCAAATTCCCACTTCAGCTCAGTTGCGCCATCTACGCCAGTATCCTCGGCACCTGCATCTGTTTTGGTAGAATCTGTGAGTCACGAGGACTCAGCAATCTCACACCCGCGATATCAAGACTATTTAAGCTCATAGGTATGACAAGGGGTAATATGGTGGAGCTGCGGCAAGCACTAAGCATATATGGTGGCTAACATACGCGAGTGAGAGTGAGAAGAGAAGCAACGCATCGGTCGAGAAGCTAGAAGTGATCAAGAAGTGATCCTGAAACTACTTACGTCAAGCATAACTCCGACCGTGTTCACTTCCCGGACTCCGCCGAGAAGAGACCATCACGGCTACACACACAGTTGATGTATTTTAAAGAAGTCAAGTGTCAAGTTATCTACAACCGGACATTAACAAATTCCCATCTGCCTCATAACCGCGGGCACGACTTTCGAAAGATTATATACCCTGCAGGGGTGTCCCAACTCAGCCCATCACAAGCTCTCACGGTCAACGAAGGATATACCTTCTCCCGGGAAGACCCGATCAGTCTAGGAATCCCGGTTCGCAAAACATTTCGACAATGGTAAAACAAGACCAGCAAAGCCGCCCGATGTGCCGACAAATCCCGATAGGAGTCGCACGTATCTCGTTCTCAGGGCACACCGGATGAGTCAAGCTACGAGTAAAATCAGCCCTCAAGTTTCCCCAAGGTGGCCCCGCAGGTTGCTCGGTTCGGACCAACACTCGAAGGAGCACTGGC
>NC_041383.1:666338551-666341314 GCF_002162155.2 Triticum dicoccoides | reverse complement strand
GCTAAAATAAAGATGACCCTCGGGCTCGCGAAAACCCAAGGGAAAAAGGGGTATAGGTGGAAAATGGTAAAACCAAGGTTGGGCCTTGCTGGAGGAGTTTTATTCAAAGCGAACTGTTAAGGGGGTCCCATAAATCACCCAACCGTGTAAGGAACGCAAAATCCAGGAACATAACACCGGTATGACGGAAACTAGGGCGGCAAGAGTGGAACAAGTCACCAGGCATAAGGCCGAGCCTTCCACCCTTTACCAAGTATATAAGGTGCATTAATTTAAACATGAGATATTGTGATATCCCAAAATATCCATGTTCCGACCAGGAACAAACTTCATCTTCACCTGCAACTAACAACGCTATAAGAGGGGCTGAGCAAAAGCGGTGACATAGCCAAACAACGGTTGCTAGGACAGGGTGGTTAGAGGTTTAACATGGTAATAGGGAGGCATGGTAACAGTGGCAGGTAGAACTAACATAGCGATAGAGCGAGTACTAGCAAGCAAAAATAGAAGTGATATCAAAGGTATGGTCATCTTGCCTGCAAGGTTCTCAGAGTTGTCGAAGGCTTGATCCTCGTTAGCGTACTCAACAGGTTCCTCGTGCACGTACTCATCTCCAGGCTCTACCCAAAGCAAGAACACAAGCAAAGGAACCACAATAAATCACGGTGCAATGCACAAGCAACATGATGCAATACATGTCATGCTATGCGAGAGGTGATATGCAATGCATATGCGTGCTTCGGAAGGAAAGATGATGAACAAGGCATCAACTTGGCAAACCAAGTATGCCGCTAGAAAGTTGAGATGATTTCGGTTGAAATCGATATAAAGATCACCGGATTCGGATGCGCGGTTTGAAAATGACAAGCAAGACAAGGTATGCTGCAAACTGCTTAAAACAGCAACATGGCCACTTGGATGCAAAGTATAAATAAGCTGTAGCACCCAAACATATGAATAGAATGCATAGCAATGATGAACAGGAGATGCCCTACGAAACATGAACACTGAGCTCAATCTATAAACCACTAGAGCATGACTAAAATAGCATGGCAAAGATGCACAAGATAACAGTATCTACAGACTTAGTGGAATTACTAGACATAGCAGAAACAGATTTAACATGGCATCTTTACAAGCTTGATTAACTCACTACCAGGCAAGTCATGGCATGGAACAAGTACTAGCATGAAGTAGGCATGAAAATGAAGCTACTCATGTGGAAAACAATCTCATAGCATGCTTGAAATAGTCCACACAAAAAATGACAAGACAACATCATGATGTAAAATGACATGTTCATGAACTTGCTCAAATGCAGAAACTAATGCCACCACTGGATTGGTGGGATTTTTCTACCCCCAAAACATATATAATATGTTAGGGTTGCTGTAGAAAAATCATCACAAATGAACAAAGATACAACCTGCCCTAAATGGTATATAACAGAAATGGCAATTTCCATATTTGGAAACGTCCAGAAATGGACTTGCCCGAAATGGATAGATTCCATATGCCAGAAATGGAATATTCACTGAGAACAGAAATAAAACAATTAAAAAAAACAAACAGGCTAAGAGAGTATGACAGGTGGGGCCACCCTGTCATACTCACAGTGCAAGAAACAGGAAAAAGGGGGGAAGAAATATGCAGCCGCGGGGGATCGAACCCGGGCCTCCCCGGTGTGGCTCTGCATCGGCAACCACTGGGCTAGGCAAGCGCTACTAATAAGGAAAGGGGTTCGACCCCTTCTATCTACTACTACCGCTTCTATCCACACGGAGGAAAACAGAGCACCGCAACGGCGCGACCAGAGGCAGCGGAGGGATCACCGGAGCAGCTCCGGCACCCTAAAGGAGCGGCGCATGGGAGCTACGGGATCGCAAGAGGATCCCGCACTCGCGCTTGGAGCGCACGACACCCAACGGCGATGGAAACGCTGCCGGCGACGAGGTCCCGAGCGGGCGGCGACGAGCTAAACCACGACGAGACGCTGGGTTATCGAGCGGCAGAGAGCACGGTTCTACCCTACGTGATACGATGATGCCTATGGACATGCGCAGAGAGGCTAAAGAGGTCGGAGCACTCGCCGGAGACGAGGTCCGACGGCGGCGAGATCGGGCGCCCGCGGCGGCCACGATTAGAGCATGCAAACGAGGGGGAAAAGGGGGCAGGAAGCTGTGCGTGCTCACCACAAGCACGGTGGTGCGCTTGGCTTGGCGGGAGGTGGACGAAGGCGGCGAAGGCGATGGACGAGCTCGTTCGGCGGCCGGGTTCGAAGACGAGGAAGAAGCGGTCATTGCAGGGGCTCCGGCTCCACGTAGTCGACAACGGGGACGTAATGGACGACGGGGAAGAAGAGGGACACGCCAGGCGGGGAAGATGCCGAAGGAGAGCACGTCGGCGACGAGGACGCGCTCTCAGGTGCGCTCGGGACGGAGCGTTGCGGTGGATCTGGTGGTTCTACTCACCTGGCGGCGGCGATGAGAGGAAGAGGGAAACCCTAGGGGACGTATGGACAAGGAGAGGGGGCTTAAAAGGGCTAGGGCGAGCGGCGCGAGCTCACGCACGCTCGTGCTCGCGGTCCCCATGGCGACGGCGAGAGGAGAGGGAAAAGGTGGGTGCGGGGAACAGGGTAGGCGCTGACTAGCGGGACCGAACTAGCCACGTGGTGAGGGTCTAGCGGGGGTGCGTGCTTGCGTGGGTGAGAAAAGGAAGGGAGGAGAAGACCGAGTGGGCCGGCTGGCACGCTGGCTGGGCTGG
>NC_041383.1:666321737-666338291 GCF_002162155.2 Triticum dicoccoides | reverse complement strand
GCTGCGCTGAAACTCTCCCTTTTCTATTTATCCAAACAGGAATAGAAAAAGAAAAGCACAGGGAAAAAGAAGAGGAGTTAGAGTATAAAGAAAATATTCTCAAACTCCTGGAATTATCCACTATTTTAATAAATTGCATTGGGCATTTTTAGAGGTAGAAAAATAAGACAAGTTTGAATATAATTCAAACTTGTGTCATTTTTGAACCTGACCAAAACAACTTCAAATAAGTAGATATTTGTCAGAGAGGTTTAGGACATGGAGCAAGATTTACAGGGAGAAGATGAACATTAATAGAGAGAGGAAAAATAGCACTTAGCAAAAGAAGGGAGGAAAAGGGAAGGAAGGAGAAGTGATGGTGCAATGGTTTGAAAGGGGGGACAAGGTCATGCCCATGATGCTCATGGCAACAACGTAATATGTATGAGATCACAACATGCACATGATGAGGATGGAATGCAAAATGACAAGATGCACAAATGCAATATGGTAAGGAGAGCATGACAATGAAAAGAATAAACCACACAACCAAACAAGATGAGGCCAAACATGATAAAACCCACAAGAATTGGATGAAGGTCAAGTTGATATATTGCCAAAATGGGACATGTTAGATCTGGGGTGTTACACGCCCCGAGTTCCAACACCCAAAGCTCCAGATTCAGGCGCTTCAGACCTTCGATGATGTCCGACTCCGACCTCCAAGGCCGGTGGACGCCTTCCTCCATTACTGAAGAAGACGTGCGAAAGCTGAGAGATGCCAGGTATCTAACCGGCGAAATCTTGCATAGGCTGCCTGCTCCAGGGCAGGCTATCCCCACTCCCCAGCCCGGTGAGAGCGTGGTGCTCACATCTCACTTCCTTCGGGGGCTCGGCTTCCCGATTGATCCCTTCGTGAGGGGGCTCATGTTTTATTATGGGCTGGAATTTCACGACTTAGCTCCGGAGTCCATCCTCCAAATCTCATTGTTCATTGTCGTGTGTGAGGCCTTCCTCCATATTACTCATCACTTCGGACTGTGGCTTAAGACCTTCAAGGTAGAACCGAAGATAATCAAGGGGCAGCACGCAGAGTGCCGAGGTGCTCTTATAAGCAAGATTGCCGACGCTCCATGGCCCGAGGGCTCTTTCCAAGAGGAGTTCGGCTTATGGCAACGAGAGTGGTTTTACATCACAGCCCCCAGGGGCACCACATGGGCGGCGCCACCTGCTTTTCGCTCGGGTCCCCCACCACGGCTAGCGTCATGGGTTAATAAAGGGTTTAACTGGGGGTCGTCCAAGGATGTGCCCTTGCTGTAGGGCCGCATTCGAGATCTCCTAGAAAGAGATATCAATTTGGCCGTAGTGGCGCATGTTATGCTGATTCGCCGCATACTGCCTTGCAAACATCGCCTCCTCCGCATGTGGGAATTTAATCCGGAGGGACCGTGAGTCCTCCAACATTTTATGGGCACAACGCCCATGGAGATGTATAAATTGTTCTTTGGATCACAAGCAATGTGTCCGGACTCGTCCGAGGACACAGGTCTGAGCTGCAATCGCCCATACACTCAAGTATGTAGCCCTGTACCCGGACACGCTACCCATATGTTTATCATAAAATTGTCCTTTAAAAGAGGTATCCTTTGAACAGGAGTGGGTAGCAAAAGCAAAGCTTATCAAGTGTCCGGCCCTCCTCCCTAAGACTATGCCGGATCCTGTGTTGACCAGGATGCTGGAGATTGCGCCTTTGGAAGAAGGCGAAGAGGGGAACCAAGAAGCTACCGCCTACGTGAAGGAGGCTGTCAAGAAGGGAGGAATCGAGCATTCCCCTAACCAGGGAAAGAAAAGGACTGCCTCTAAAGACCCGGAGGCGATGGCCTCAAAGCGGGGGAAGAAATCTTCGTCAGAGGGTCCGGCGCCGGAGAGTGCCCCGGCCGCATTGCGCCCCCAAGGGGATCAGCTCTCCACTGAGCCGTAAGTAAAGAGAGGGGTTTTAAAATGAGTGACATCCCTGTTTTATTTCTGAGGAAGATAACCGAAGTTTTACATTGCAGTTCGGATCTCAACCCTTCACAGCAGAGCTCATCTTCAGGGGATCTTCGTCCGGAGATGATGGAGAGCGAAACGCCTCCCCCAGCTGTACCGTCTTGCGAGGCGGGCGACCCGAGGTGTCGTCTCGGAGGGTTTCTCCAAATCCGGACCTCCAAAAAGGTCTTCGGACTAGTCCGGCACCTTCCGGTGCATGGTCGGAGGAGCTGAAGGATCTGCTCGGGCGAGCATCTATCTCAGAAGAACACCGTGTGTTGATGAACACGGTGATTAGAAGGATTTCATCCGCGGAAAGTGGATTGTACGAGGCCGCCAGGAGTTTACTGACAGGTTTTGAGGTACGCGAAAAGATGTACCTTTTGACAGAGCCACATATATAAAATGCGCCCTGTATAGATAGTAGCCCCTGAGACTCTGTGTGTTGTCAAAAATGACGGCGCACATAGGATCATAATCCCAGGTATAATATGTCGCCTTTCCTATGTAGGTGGCGAGGTGTTCGGTGGCTAGCCAGACTGATGAATTTGCCGAGCTAAAGCGGCAACTTGACGTGGCAGATGCCGACATCGCGCTTGTAAATGAGCGGCTGGACGAGGCACAAGGTATGTAATGTCTCCGAAGACATCTGGTAAGAGGAGCTTGATGCTCGTACCTTATAACATGTGTGCTTAATGCAGATGGTGCCGCTGCCATGGAGAACCTTCGGGCAGAACTTGCCCGAGCCAAGGAGCAAGCGAGGAAAAGTGATGCGGCTGCCGTGAAGGCGGCTGAAGAGCTAAAAGCCATACAGGCTGCTCACTACCAGAGCAAGAAAGAAATGGCCGAGATGGCTGTAAAATTGAAGGATGCTGTCGACCGTTGTAAGCTTCTTGAAAAAGAAGATAGGGTGGCACAGAAGGACCTAGAAAAGGCCACTGCCTAGGCCAAGGACACTCGCTCTGCAATGAGAGCTATGAAGAAGGAGCTACATCAGGCTGGAGATATCACGGCTGGAAAGCCCTATATGCTGCGGATGAAGTTCGGGGATCCTAAGTATGCTCCATTAGACCGGAAGTGGAGTGCGGCGAACACTTATCTGGATTTGGCGGCGAGTGCCGCGGACGCGACCGAACAGTTCTGGGGTCTAGATGACCATGAATTGGAAGAACTTTTTTGGTTGCGGTTCCACAATCCAGAGCGCCCACTTTCGGTATCCGATCGTTTGGCCGCATGGGTGGAGCTGAACAGGTTATCCGGACTCGCCATGAAGCATGTCGTGAGTCATTTGTGGCCGAAAGGGCCCGAGCCGAAGAGTTATTTTAGCTTGGTGGAGCAGTTCCTTGGTACGGTGCCGCATATTGATGCAATGAAGAGGTCAGCGTGCATAGAGGGTGCATAGATGGCTCTTGCCCGTGTCAAGACATACTGGGCGGAGATGAAGGCCAGTGTTGTTGCATCCCAGGATTCAGACGAAAGCCGAGTACCTGCCAAGCACTACTTTGAGGAAGTTCTGCAGGGCGCTCGTTTAATAGAGACACAGTGCTCGAAGGATGTTGTGTTTAAATAACATGTGCTATTGTAAAACAATGTTTTGATGGAATATAAAAGCTTTTTATACTTGTGCTTTCAAGAATTAGAATACCTCCTGTGCGGCCGTTAATGTATATGTGTATATAACCTGAAAGATGGCAGTCATTGGCTTCAGCCCCCACGCATGTAATGCGGGGGTGTTCACAGAAGGTGCATTTTCACACTTGATCCAATGTCTTGGTCCTATAAAGGAGGTGATAGCGCAGTGAACTAGGCAACCGGACTATAATGCTTTATAACTTTCACTTAGCCATAGGAGTTTGACAGTGGGGCTACTGAATAGCACCTAGGGGCACCACGCTCGCCCGAATTCGGGGAGCGTGTGTGCCTGACCGAGAAACGGCCCTTCGTTAATGCGGAGGAATCCTAAAGATTCCGGCAAGTCATCGAGTGGTTGACCAGTCTCTCGCTATATCATGACTGTCAGTTTTCAGCTTTCTCTACTGAGGTGCTCGCCTGGCCGAACCGGGGAACAATCACAGTAGTTCTCCTGGTGCCGCCTTAGCCGATAGAGCGGAACGTAAGGCAGCAAAACATAGGAGTCGGGCAAACCCAACATTTGACCAAAGACATGATTCGGAGCTAATGCATATAAGGCCAAACTCACGACGCCGAACACTCCCTAAGGTATTCGGTCTTTATGAAAACGGGCCGAACAAAAGCCCTTGGTAAGAAGCCCCTGGTGTCCAGGTACGCGGAAAATTCTGGCGTGGCCACGTGCCAAGACGCCAGCCTCCTCCTCGGTCATAGCAAAAAACAGGGGGATGTTATCAACAAGAGACAGTAAAAAAGGTTTACGCAGGGTCTTAATCTGAAAAGAATCCTTGAAACGGGTCCCTACTGCACATTTGCGCCTGTGTCTCCGTTGTGTCGTATCCTGGACGGGTGTAGCATGGTGTTCGTCTGCAAAAGAGAGGAACTTAGTGGAAAACAATCGTGCGAGAAATCTATGTTAAAATAAACAAAGTATAATACAGAAAATGGGTAGAATTGAGCTTTATTGTCTCCTGGTGTAAATGCGCGGAGCCCCTTGTACAGGGGTATGCGGCTATTAAGCCTTTGTATGTTTACGCCGGACTCGTCGAGCCATGTCCGGGGTCTTGAACGACCTGTTTAGGTGCTCTAACTAGTAAAGCTAGATTAGTGTGCGGCTGTCATGGCAGCCGCACCATCATCCGCGCTCGAGGAACACTTGATATTTCCCTTTAACGAGATGATGCCTCATGGACCAGGCATTTTGAGTGTAAGGGATGCATAATGCGGTATTGCACTAAAGCGGGCGAAAGCTTCGCGTCCCAGTAGTGCTTGATAGCTACTTATGAATGGGGCGATGTGGAAGGTTAGCTTTTCTCTTCGGAAATTGTTGGGGGAGCCGAACATAACTTCTAACGAGAGGGAACCCACACAATGGGTATCTGGGCCTGGCGTGACCCCTTGAAAGGAAGTGTTGCCATGGCGAATTATTGTTGGGTTTATCCCCATTTTGCGGATTGTGTCCTGATATAGCAGGTTTAGGTCACTGCCGCCGTCCATTAGGACTTGTGTAAAGTGGAGTCCGTCAATTATCGGATCTAAGACCAAGGTAGTCCAGCCTGCGTTCCGGATACCTCTAGAGTAATCCTGATGATCAAAGGTGATTGGTTGTAACAACCAGTGGCGGGACTCCTCTGGGACAGGCCGTATGGCACGTATCTCCATAGGCGCCACTCTGTTTTTCCCTTTTGTCACATGAAGTGAATTTACTGTTTTGACTTCTTGCAGGAACTTCTTTTGTTCTCCGGTGTTCTGCTTGTGGGGTTCATCGTCATCCTCGCTTGGTATGTCGAGCCCCTTGTGTTCGGCGTTGAGTTCGCCGGATTGCTGGAAGACCCAACAATCTCTGTGGGTGTGGTTTGCAGGCCTCCCGGGAGTACTGTGGATTTGACATATTTTGTCCAAGATTTTGTTGAGGTTAGATAGCTCGTCCCTATTATCTTTGGGGGGCGGCTTTTTCTGATTCTGCCGAGAGCTTTTGAATCCGGCATTGACTGCCGTGCTCTTCGGGCTGTTATCCTTGAGCCGGCGTCGTTCCTTGCTATGGCGCGGTTTCTCGTTTCCATCTCTGACTTCGGATGTACTTGGGTCGCTGGTGCTGCTTCTTGCCAACCAGCTATCCTCTCCCGCGCAAAAGCGGGTCATGAGGCTTGTCAATGCGGCCATTGTTCTTGGCTTTTCTTGGCCGAGGTGTCTGGCGAGCCATTAGTCTCGAACGCTATGTTTGAAAGCTGCTAAGGCTTCGGCGTCCGGACAGTCGACTATCTGATTCTTTTTAGTAAGAAATCTGTTCCAGAGTTTCCGGGCTGACTCTCCGGGTTGTTGAGTTATATGGCTTAGATCGTCTGCATCTGGAGGTCGGACATAGGTCCCTTGAAAATTTGCCCGAAAAGCATCCTCGAGCTCCTCCCAACTTCCTATGGTGTTTTCAGGAAGGCTTTTAAGCCAATGCTGGGCTGGCCCTTTGAACTTGAGGGGTAAGTATTTTATGGCGTGGATGTCATCTCCTCTAGCCATGTGTATGTGGAGGATATAATCCTCAATCCAGACTCCAGGGTCTGTTGTTCCGTCGTATGCCTCTATGCTTATGGGCTTGAATCTCGCTGGAAATTCATGGTCCAGCACCTCATCGGTGATACATAGGGGATGTGCGGCGCCCCTGTATTTGGGTGTGCCACGATGTTCAGATATTTGTTGCGTTGCATTGCTTACTAGAGCTTGCTTTCTTGGCCCGTAGATAGATCTAGTTGGGCCGTCTTTTTGATGCGAATCCTTGTGCGGATCGCGTGCCGGATTGAGTGCGGCTCCCTTTGCCGCTCGATGTCGGTCATGGGGTCGTCTATCCGACCTGGTGGCTTCCTTGTTTTTTGACCGTGGGGGCTCTAAGGCCTCCTCATCAAATTCCGGTAGTAATTTTCACTTCGGATAGCTCTTTGTGTGGTGATTGTCGCCGTACTTGTGTGCGGTGTTGAGTACTTTGCCCCATCTGATTCTGAGTGCTTCTTCCGCTGTTTTGAGCTTCCGCTTCTGCTTTTTCAGGCTACGCGCAGTGGCGACGAGCCTTTGGTGGAGGTTCTTCTTCTCCAACAACTTGTCCGGCGTGAGGTCGTCCGGACTATTATCTTCGCCGGGGACGGGTTGTTTGGTTTGTTTATCAAAGTTGCCCTGTTCGGACGGTTGCTCGATGGCATGTTTGTCGTCCACCGGTTCGTCCTGCTCTATGGCTGGGTCTCTGTCGAGGTGGGGTTTGGCGCGGCGCTTCCGCCGCCGCTTTGATTGCTTTTCGAGGGAACGATCCCTCTTTGCGCCCTTTTGATCCTCGTCCATATTGTTGATGTCTTCGGAGTTGAAGTCGAGCATGTCGGTTAAATCGCCGACAGTGCTACGAGGTGGGTGGTGGGTGGGCTTCGAATTTCTTCGTCGTCCGCATCCCAACCTTGCTGACCATAGTCCAGCCAGGGCTCTCCCGATGAAGAGCGAGACTTTAGCGAATTCAGGATGTCGCCAAAGGGCGAGTGTTGAGAGATGTCCGCGGTGGTGAAATCCATGATCGGAGCCCAATTGGGTTTGATCGGGAGGGGTGCGGAAGATTCGGAGTCTGGAAAGGAGTCCGGCACCTTGGAGTCACAAACTCTGCGAAGGACAAGATTAGTGTTCAGCTTGATCGCTGTAGAGATTGCAGCCCCCGAGGCGGCGTCCAGACACCCGTCCTCGACTGACGCAGTCGGCTCCGAGCTAAGGGTCGGAGCGGACACCTGAGCGGCGCTCTGGACACTTTCCGGTGGCAGAGCTAGATCATGCCCATTGTGACAGTGCGGCGCGCTCGGCTGTGGCTCGAATCCGTCGAAGGTCACGTCTCCGCGGATGTCAGCCGTGTGGTTTAAACTTCCAAATCTGACCTGATGGCCAGGGGCGTAGCTTTCGATCTGCTCCAGATGGCCAAGTGAATTGGCCCGCAATGCAAAGCCGCCGAATACGAAGATCTGTCCAAGGAGAAAAGTCTCACCCTGGACCGCGTCATGGTTGATGATCAAAGAAGCCATCGGGCCTAAAGGTGATGACACAGAGGAACTCTCAATGAAAGCACCAATGTCAGTGTCAAAACCGGCGGATCTCGGGTAGGGGGTCCCGAACTGTGCGTCTAGGCGGATGGTAATAGGAGACAAGGGACACGATGTTTTTACCCAGGTTCGGGCCCTCTCGATGGAGGTAAAACCCTGCTCCTGCTTGATTAATATTGATGATATGGGTAGTACAAGAGTTGATCTACCACGAGACCAGAGAGGCTAAACCCTAGAATATAGCCTATGATATGATTGTTGTTCGTCCTATGGACTAAAACTCTCTGGTTTATATAGACACCGGAGAGGGATAGGGTTACACAGAGTCGGTTACAATGGGAGGAGATCTACATATCGTATCGCCAAGCTTGCCTTCCACGCCAAGGAAAGTCCTATCCGGACACCGGACGAAGTCTTCAATCTTGTATCTTCATAGTCCAAGAGTCCGGCCAAAGGTCATAGTCCGGCCATCCGGACACCCCCTAATCCAGGACTCCCTCAATGAGCCAGGGCACGCCGAATATAATCCGGAGCATACGCCCGATCACGACGACCCCGGGGGTAAAACTCATCAACCTGCCTCCGGAGAGGAGGACAGTCCGGACGACGACGCATTCATCCCGGAAAAACACTTGAAACAAGAGAACCTCCACAGAAGGCTTATGGCCACCGCGAGGAGCCTGAAGAAGCAGAAGCAAAGGCTTAAGGCCTTGCAGGATACGCTCAACCGCAGATGGAACAAAGTGCTAGACACTGAAGACAAATATGGCGACAATCACCACACAAAGAGCTACCCAAAGCGCCAGCTGCTGCCCGAATTCGACGACGAGGCCATAGAGCCCATCCCATCCAAGAATAATACAGCCGATCAGCCGGACCGACCACCTCATGGCCGTGACAGAGCAGCTACTGACGCCGCACACAAGCCAGCACACGATTTACGTGAGCTCTTGGACAAAAAGGCTGGTGTGACCAGGTCCATCTATGAATCTAGAGGACATGCTCCGGCGCAAGATCATAGCCACCAAAACGATCATATTGATCGAATACCAGTTCGGAATCAACACCGAACACAACAACCGTCCACAGCATGTCATGACACATCCAATTACAGGGGTGCTGCACACCCCCTGCGCTTCACTGATGAAGTGCTGGATCATGAATTCCCACATGGATTCAAACCCGTAAATATAGAGGCATATGACAGAACGACAGACCCTGGGGTCTGGATTGAGGACTTTATCCTTCATATCCACATGTCTTGCGGAGATGATCTCCATGCCATTAAATATCGCCCCTCAAGTTGAAAGGACCAGCTCGACACTAGTTGAAAAGCCTCCCCAAAAACTCAATTGGAAGTTGGGAGGAACTTGAGGATGCTTTCAGGGCCAATTTTCAAGGGACCTATGTCCGACCCCCGGATGCAGACGATTTAAGTCACATAATACAACAGCCCGGAGAGTCAGCCTGTAAGCTTTGGAACAGATTTCTCACTAAGAAGAATCAAATTGTTGATTGTCCGGATGCCGAAGCCTTAGCGGCCTTCAAGCACAGTATCCGAGATGAATGGCTCGCCAGACACCTCGGCCAAGAAAAGCCGAGGACGCCAAGAAAAGCCAAGGACAATGGCGGCCCTAACAAGCCTTATGACCCACTTTTGCGTGGGTGAGGACAACTGGTTGGCCCGTAGAGGCACCAGCAACCCAGGCACATCCAAAATTAGGGATGACAATGGGAAGCCACGACGCAATAAAAACAAGCGTCGAAAGAAGGAAGAGAGTCCGGACAACACGATGGTCAATGCCGGATTCAGGGGCTCTTGACTCGGTAAACGGAAAAAGCCATTTAAAGGCAGAGGGGATGGACCGTCTAGCCTAAATAAGGTTCTAGATAGATTATGTCAAATTCATGGCACCCCCGAAGAACCTGCAAACCACACCCACAGAGAATGTTGGGTCTTCAAGCAGTCCGACAAGCTAAACGCCGAACACAAAGGAAGGGAGACACCAAGTGAGGACGAGGATGAGCCTCGCCAGCCAAACACTAGGGGACAGAAAAAAATTCCCACCAGAAGTCAAAACAGTGAATATGATCTACGCAACTCATATACTGAAGAGAAGGCACAAACGTGCACTCAGAGACGTATACGCTGTAGAGCCCGTCGCCCCCAAATTCAACCCTTGGTTGGCCTGTCCGATCACTTTTGATTGCAGGGATCATCCGACTAGTATCCGGCATGGAGGATCGGCTGCCTTAGTGCTCGACCCAATAATTAATGGATACCATCTCACTCGAGTCCTTATGGACGGCGACAGTAGTCTTAATCTGATATATCAGGACACTGTCCGCAAGATGGGGATAGACCCGTCAAGACTCGGCCAAAGTAACACTACCTTTAAAGGAGTAATACCAGGTGTTGAGGCCCGCTGCACGGGCTCCCTCGTATTAGAGGTTATATGCGGTTCTCCCGACAACTTCAGAAGCGAAGAATTAATCTTCGACATCGCTCCATTCCGAAGCGGCTATCACGCACTACTCGGAAGAGCGGCCTTCGCTTGCTTCAACGCAGTACCGCACTACGCGTACCTTAAACTCAAGATACCCAGTCCACGCGGCATCATCATAGTTAGCGGAAACACAGAGCGTTCCTTATGTGCGGAAGAGTATGTGGCGGCTCTAGCAACCGAATACTAAGCGGCCTCTTCAACCAGAATACATGATCGGTCGTCAAGACCACGGACACGGCTAGACGAGTCCGGTGCACCGCCGATGGTAATAGTCCAGATAAACCTGAGCCGGGGTCTACAAACATACCCCCATAGGCGGTGCTAGGGGCTGCAAACATGTAACAAAGCCCACAGTTCATCTTGACCCTATTAATATAACAATATATTGCATTTTAATGATTCATTGAGAACAACCAACTACTCGCACGATTACACCAGACTCTTTTACCTGGGTTTTTCCTCTTTACAGATGACTATCGTGCTACACCCTTCCAGGATACGGCGCAATGGAGACAAAGGCGCAGACGCGCAGTAGGGCCCCGCTCAAAGGTTTCTCTTTAGATTAAGCCCTTGTATAAACCTTGTTTAATGTCTCTTGTTGTTTGATATCCCCCGGGTACTCAATACACCCCAAGAGGGATACTGGCATTATTGGCATTTTTCCACGTCAGATTAATGCGCGTACCTGGTAATTCGGGGTTCATTATCGAGGGCGTTACTCAGCCCAGTATATGTTACAAAGTCCGAATACCTTCGGGAGTGTTCGGCGTCGCGATTTTGGCCTTATATGCATCAGCTCCGAATCATGTCTTTGGTCAAATGTTGGGTTTGCCCGGCTCCTGGGTTTGTTACCTTACATTCCGTTTTATCAGCTAAGCCGGCCAAAGGAGAACTACTGCGATTGTGCCTTGGTTATTCCAGACGAGCACCTCAGTAGAGAAAGCCAAAAACTGACTGTCATGATATAGCGAGAGACTAGTCAACCACTCGATGACTCAGCGGAATCTTCGGGATTCCTCCACATTAATGAAGGACTGGTTTCCCGGTCATGTACATACACACACCGAATTCGGATGAACGCGGAAGTACCAGGGGCTATATAGTAGCCCCACTGTCAAACTCCTATGGCTAAGTGAAAGTGTTAAAGCAATATAGTCTGATTGCCTAGTTCGACGCGCGATCACCTCCTTAATGGACCAAGACGTTGGATCAATGTGATTACGTGCCTTTTTCGAACACCCCCGCATTGTATGCGTGGGGGCTGAAGCCGACGACTGCAAAGTTTCAGGTTATATACATACATAAACGGCCGCACAAGAGGCAATACAATACTTTCGGGCAAAAGTATAAATACAGCCTTTATAATCAAAATCACATTGTTTTTACAATTGAGATATATGTCACTCGAACATGATACTCTTCGAGCACTAAGCCTCTATTAAACGGGCGCCTTCTAGGACTTGCTCAAAATAGTGCTCGGCCGGGTCCTGGCCTCCCGCTGGACCCCGGGTTGCAATACCGGTGGCCTCCATATCCGCCCAATATGTTTTAACACGGGCAAGAGCCATCCGCACACCCTCTATGCACGCCGACCCCTTCACAGCATTGATGCGCGATGCAGAGCCAATGAATTGTTGCACTAAACCAAAATAATTGTCCGACCTTGGTCCCTTCGGCCAAAGATGGTCTTCGACAGACCTCATGGCATGTTCGGACAACCTATGGAGCTCGGCCCATGTGGCCATCCTTTCATTCAATGGCAGCGGACGCGTCGGGGAACTGGACAATGAACAGAATAACCTTTCTACCTCATGATCTTTCCGATCTTTGAAAAATTCAGTCGCATCAGCAGTACTCTTTGCCAGGTCCGCATACACATCTATAGCACTCCATAACTGATCCAGAGGAGCGTACTTTGTATCTCCGAACTTCATCTGCAACAAAAAGGGCTTCCCAGCCATGATATCCCTGGCTTATCAGAGCTCCTCCCATGCAACTCTGATTTCAAAGCGCGTCTCCTTGGCTGCCCCCAAGGCCTTCTTCAGGTCAGCCGCTTTCTCTTGGCTCTCCTTTTCAAGGAGCTCATATTGGTCGGCGGCATCTCTCAGCTCAACAGCCATCTTGGCTATTTTATCTTCGCTCCGGCGATGAGTAGCCTGTTCGGCTCTTAATTCTTCGGCCGCCTTTAGGGCAGCCGCATCACTTATCCTATCTTGCTCTTTGGCTAGGGCAAGTTCTGCCCGAAGGGCCTCCACGGCAGCAGCGCCATCTGCAGCCACAACATATTATAGATACTAGCATCATGATCCTCTTAATATTAGCTGACAAAAAAGATAAGCAACACATACCCTGTGCCTCGTCAAGCCGCTTGTTCACAAGAGCGATGTCGGCATCCGCCACATCAAGCTGTCGCCTTAGTTCGGCGAACTCCGCAGTCCGGTCAACCGCCGGACACTTAGCCGTCTGCACATAACGCAGCGCGATCATTACTTGGGAGTATGATCCTCCGTTTGCCACCTCTGGATGGCAACCAGAGTCTCAGGGGCTACTATCTACACAGAGCACATCTAGCGTGTGCGGTACAACTGAAAGTTTACATATTTCTTTGCGTACCTCAAAGCCTTTGAGGAGGCTTGTAAAAGCTTCATTCAACCCGCTCTTGGCGAATGAAATTCTCTCAAACACCGTACTCATTAAAGCACAGTGCGCCTCGGATATAGTTGCTCGCTCCAGAAGGCTCGTTAGTGTGTCTGGCTCGGTGCCGAACAATCCTGGACTCTTCTTGTTGCTCTCCCTGGGGGCCGAATACTACGGGCTTTGGGCGGCCAAAGCATTAACTTCTGGCCTTAGTGGATCAGGAGAAATCCTCTGTGACGACACCTTGGGGTCGTCCGCCCCATGGGGCAGGGAGGCAGGAGGAGGCGTTTCGCTCTCCATCATCTCCGGAAGAAGGTCCCTAGAAGACGCACTCTGTTGAGAAGAACTATGATCCGGACTACAAGATAGGTCCCGATTATTATTCCCAGAGATAAAGCAGGACATACTTTATCATAGTACCTTTTTACTTACAGCTCGGTGGAGGGCTGGCCTGTTGGCGGGCACTGCACAATGAGGACGCCATCTGGGATAGGGCTCCCCGGCGAGGGTTTCTTCCCTTGTTTGGACACCTCCGTTTCCAAGTCTTCGGAGGCGGCCCTTTTCTTCCCGCGGGGGAGGGAACTTTAGATTCACCTCCCCGACTATCCTCCTTCATGGATACACCCCAGTTTGGATGTACAATATATGAAGCTCGCTTTCGGCTTCTCTACTCTTCCCTTCATCCTTCCCTGGTGGCACTTGATTCAGCGCGCGTTTAAGCATCCTAGTTAACGCAGGATTCAGCGAGCCTTCGGGAAGCGGGGCCGTACACCTGATCCTCTCTGCCTTGTTTAGCCAATCCTGGCAATGGATAGTTTTTAGAATAATGTTGTGATAAATATGAACAGCGTGTTCGGTTGCAGAGTTACTTACTTGGGTATCTGGACGATTGTAGTTCAAGCCCACATCCTCGATGGTGTTTGGACACTTTATGCGTGATCCGAAGAATAAACTATACATCCCTTTGAGCATCATGCCGAAGAAGTGCTGAATAGTTCGTGGTCCTTCTGGGATGAACTCCCACATCCGGAGAGGTCGACGTTTGCACGGCAGGACCCGACGGACTAGCATTTCCTGAATTATTTTAATGAGGCTGACATCCCTCTCAAGAAGATCCCGAATGCGGCTCTGCAATGTCAGTACATCATTAGCAGTCCCCCAGTCCGGTCCTTCGTTGGCCCACGACGCCAGTTGAGGCGGAGGGCCCGAGCGGAAGGCAGGGGCAGCCGCCCACTTTGTGCCTCGGGGAGCTGTGATATAGAACCACCTCCGTTGCCATAAATCGGACACCTCCGGGAAGGAACCTTCTGGCCACGGGGCATCGTCGCTTTTGCTTATTATAGCCCCTCCGCACTCCACATGTCGCCCGTCAATCACCTTCAGCTTTACATTGAAGGTCTTGAGCCATAGACCGAAGTGTGGGGTGACATGGAAGAAGGCTTCGCACACGACGATAAACGACGAGATGTGAAGGAGGGAATCTGGAGCCAGATCTTGAAAATCTAGCCTGTAATAGAACATGATCCCCCTCACGAAGGGATCAAGACTAAAGCCTAAGCCTCGGAGGAAGTGGGAAACGAATACAACACTCTCGTTGGGTTCAGGAGTGGGGATGACCTGCCCTTGGGCAGGGAGCCTGTGCTGGATTTCAGCTGTCAGATACCTGGTCTCCCTGAGATTCTCAATGTCCTCCTCTGTGACAGAGGAGGCCATCCACCAACCTTGAAGGTTGGATCCGGACATGATCAATGGTCCGAAGCACTTGAGACTGAGCCTTGGGTGTTGGAACTAGAGGCGGGGGAAGGAGCAAGCGTGGGAAGTGAGGGACAGGCCTCGGTCCCTCTATAAAAGGGGTGAATATCAAGCATCCTCGGCGTGACCATTTGGGACTTGCCTAAAATCGAGGAGTCATACCAACAGCCGTAGTTGGGTTACCCATGCCCGTATTGATGAGAATCTGCGATAAGGGGAACATGATCTCTGCTTCGAAAAGACATGCCAATAAAACCGCCTCACAACACGAGTGGTGGCAGGCTGGAAAAAGCAGTTTGTAACGACCGGGCCACGGTGTGATGTCACGCTAGGAAAAGTTGTCAAAAGATTAGATTTGTGGAATATTATGCTCTCTACGGTGGTATGTGGAATTTATTTTGCAGAGCCGGACACGATTCATGTGTTCAAAATTTACCTTGGAGTATTCGGAGATGGAACCCGCCTTGCAATGCCGAAGACAATCTGCGCGCCGGACTCATCATCATTGAAGCCTGGTTCAGGGGCTACTGAGGGACTCCTGGATTAGGGGGTATTCGGACACCTGGACTATATACTTTGGCCAGACTGTTGGACTATGAAGATACAAGATTGAAGACTTCGTCCCGTGTCCGGATGGGACTCTCCTTTGCGTGGAAGGCAAGCTTGGCGGTTCGGATGTATATATCTCCTTCTCTGTAACTGACTCTGTGTAACCCTAGCCCACTCCGGTGTCTATATAAACCGGAGGGTTTGGTCCGTAGGAGGAGGAACAATCATAATCATAGGCTAGCTTCTAGGGTTTAGCCTCTACGATCTCATGGTAGATCAACTCTTGTAATACTCATATCATCAAGATCAATCAAGCAGGAAGTAGGGTATTACCTCCATCGAGATGGCCCGAAGCTGGGTAAACATCGTGTCCCCAGCCTACTGTTACCATTAGCCTTAGACGCACAGCTCGGGACCCCTACCCGAGATCCTCCGGTTTTGACACCGACAGGTATGAAGAGGATGACTTTGTATGATATTGGAGAGCTAAAATATAAAAGTAGGTGTTGTTATCATAAAGTTAGAATAAATTACTAAATATTATAAATAGTGAGTGTGGAATAATTATGGGTCGGTGTGCGGAATTATCCTAGGCAATTGTTAACAAGACCGGTAATCACTATTGCAATTTCATATGAGGCAGAGGCATAAGCTAACATACTCTCTCTTCTTGGATCATATGCACTTATGATTGGAACTCTAGCAACCATCCACAACTACTAAAGATCATTAAGGTAAAACCCAACCATAGCGTTAATATATCAAGTCCCCTTTATTCCCATACGCCGTGACCCACTTATCTGTGTTTATGCTTCTGTCACTCAAGCAACGCAGACAATAAGTAAACCATGGACATATTGCAACACCCTAGAGCGGGAATCCCTCACGCTAGCGCGACATGGAGGGCACGATAGGACAACACCAAAACAAGACATACAACTCATACCAATCTAGTCATCAATCAACCCAAAGACAAATGATATCTACTCAAAACATCATAGGATGGCAACACATCATTGGATCATAATATGTGGCATAAAGAACCATGTTCAAGTAGGGATTACAGCGGGGTGCGGGAGAGTGGACCGCGTAAAAGAGATGAGGATGGTGATGTTGATGAAGACAATCACCGCGGCGATGATTCCCCTCCCTATAGCACTCCGGAGCCACCGAGAGAGAGGAGGAGAGGTTCTCCCCCTTGTGCTTCTTCCTCCATGGCCTCCCCCTGGATGAGGAGAGGTTCTCCCTCTGGTACTTGTCCTTCATGGCGATGATAGCCCCTCTGGGATCCTCCCCCATGGCCTCCGGTGATGATGGCCCCCTTCGACAGGGTGCCGGAGAGGGCCTAGATTGATTTCTCGTGGCTACAGAATCTTGCGACGGCGGAACTTCCGATCTAGGTTTCTTTCTGGGGG
>NC_041383.1:666275441-666321534 GCF_002162155.2 Triticum dicoccoides | reverse complement strand
GGGGGGGGTCTTCGAGTCATCCACGAGATAGAGGGGCGCTCCCAGGGGGGTAGGGCGCGCCCTACACCCTCGTGGATGGCTCGGGACTCTTGTGGTCCATCTCCGATGCTCCATGGGCTTCTTCTTGTCCATAAAAAATCGTCAAAAATTGGCACGTCAGTTGGACTCCGTTTGGTATTCTTTTTCTGTAAAACTCAAAAAAAGGAAAAAACAGAAACTGGCACTGGGCTCTAGGTTAATAGGTTAGTCCCAAAAATCACATAAAATAGCATATAAGTGCATATAAAACATCTAAGATGGATAATATAATATCACGAATACTTCATAAATTATAGATACGTTGGAGAAGTATTAAGGCAGGCGTGACGTCTAGATCTACAGGTGTACCCTGTTTGCTGCCGGCTCTGCATAATGAGCGTTTTCCCAAGGATTTCAAAGGACCTCATAAGGTGCCTAATTACACAGCCGATTTACCCCCTGAGGCGTGGATTGAAAGTTATGAGATGGCCATGGAACTGTTGGAGGTCAGTGACGCCGCGTGCGCTAAGTACTTCACCATGATGCTGGATGGAATGACCCGTACTTGGTTAAAAGGGCTACCAACTAATTCTATCGGGTCATGGGCTGAGTTAAAGGCCTAGTTTATTCTAATAGAGGCATTGAGGCTAACCCGGAGAAGATCAAGGCCATTACGTCCCTGGCAAAGCCGGCGTGTATCAATGATGTTCAGCGTCTGGCGGGTCGAATTACCGCTTTAAGTCGGTTCATAAGCCGGTTGGGTGAGAAGGCCATACTACTATACCAGATGATGAAGAAAACATATGATTTCGTCTGGAGTGATGCTGCTAATGACGCGTTTGAAGCCTTGAAGAAACAACTAGCTGAGCTTGGCTATTGATAAGGAGCCACTTTGAGTCCTTGCTGCTCCTACTGATAAGGAGCCGTTGTTATTATATGTGGCTGCTAACGCCCGAGCTGTCAGTGTAGCTATTGTGGTGGAACGGAAGGAAGCAGGCAAGGAATATCCGGTTCAACGGCTGGTTTATTATATCAGTGAAGTGCTCATAGAGTCCAAGCAGAGATATCCACATTGGCAGAAGCTCGTTTATGGGGTGTTCATGACCAGCCGGAAGCT
Organism: Triticum dicoccoides; assembly: GCF_002162155.2. Classification (NCBI taxonomy): domain Eukaryota; kingdom Viridiplantae; phylum Streptophyta; class Magnoliopsida; order Poales; family Poaceae; genus Triticum; species Triticum dicoccoides. The sequence continues at coordinate 666,320,399 of NC_041383.1, read as the reverse complement.
TAAGCAATATTTTCTGGGTCATCCCATCACTATGGTTAGTTCTTCTCCCTTGGGAGATATTATTCAAAACAGAGAAGCCACATGGCGAGTAGCCAAGTGGGCCATTGAGCTTGGACCTCATGGTTTGAAGTATGTGTCTCGCACCGCTATCAAGTCTCAGGCGCTTGTGGATTTCATCAATGACTGGACAGAACTGCAGATGCCTGAAGAGAAGCTAGATAACACATATTGGACTATTCACTTTGATGGGTCCAGTCAATTGGAAGGCTCGGAGGCTGGAGTGGTTTTAGCTTACCCTCGAGGTGACAAGTTTTGTTATGTTTTAAGGTTGATGTTTCCCTGTACTAACAATGCAGCTGAGTATGAGGCCTTGCTCCACGGATGGCTAAGGAGATGACCTTAAGTCGGGTGAGATGTTTTGGCGACTCAGACTTGGTGGCTCGGCAAGTTTCAGGCACATGGGATTCTAAGGACCCTCTCATGGCGGCTTATCGCCGTGAGGTTGATGCTATTGCTTGACACTTCAAGGGCTATCAAATGGAACACATTGATCACAAGAAAAATGAGGCGGCTGATGCTTTAAGCCAGTTAGGATCTCAACGTAATCCGGTGCCACCTAACACTTTCTTGGATGTCCTTTATAATCCTTCTGTCAAGTTGTCTACAGAGGAAGATTTGACTATTCCTGACCCAGAGACAAAACTGGTGGCGGCTCTTCACGCTATTCCGGATTGGACAGTCCCATATTTGGCTTATATGACCCGGGGCGAGTTACCTTAGGACGAAACTTTGGCCAGACACATAACCCGGCGGTCTAAGTCCATTACGATTGCCAATGGCGAGTTACACCACCGCAGTGTCACCGGGGCATTTAAGCGTTGTGTTTCTAACGAGGAAGGCCGTGAGATTCTTCATGAGATTCGTGAAGGAGATTGTGGTCATCATGTCGGCTCAAAGTCTCTTGTGGCTAAAGCTTTTCGTCATGGGTTTTATTGGCTGACGGCTCATGCTGATGCTGAGGATTTGGTCAATAAATGTGATGTTTGTCAGAATTTTTCACGGCGAGCTCACGTGCCGGCCCAAGAATTGAGGATGATTCCAATTACTTGGCCATTTGCAGTTTGGAGGCTTGATATGGTTGGGCCTTTTAAAAGGTCTAAGGATAAAAAGACCCACCTCTTGATGGCAGTTGACAAATTCACAAAGTGGGTTGAGGCAGAGCCGGTCAGTAAGTGTGACGCAGCCACGGTGGTTCAATTCCTCAAAAAGGTGATTTTTCGCTTTGGGTTTCCTCACAGCATTATAACTGTTAAAGGCACTAATCTGTCCAAGGGTGCTATGGAGGAGTTTTGTTAACGTGAGCATATTCGACTTGACGTCTCGTCCGTAGCTCACCCCCAATCTAATGTCCAAGCCGAATGAGCTACTCAAGAAATTTTTAGAGGCATCATGCCCCGACTTATGGTTCCTTTGCATAGGACGCCGGGTTGTTGGGTGGAGGAGTTACCTTCCATGCTATGGAGTATCAATACTACCCCCAACAGATCTATGGGTTACACGCCTTTCTTCATGGTCTACGGAGCAGAGGCAGTTCTTCCTAGTGACATCCATCATGACTCGCCCCGGGTGGCGGCTTATGTTGAAGCTAATAATGAACAAGCACGTGAGGATGCACTTGATTTGTTAGATGAGAAGCATGACATTGCGGCAGCCCGCTCGGTGATTTACCAACAAGATTTGCGCCGTTACCACAACCACCGGGTTAAGTCCAGAACCTTTCAAGAAGGTGATTTGGTGCTCCGGCTCATCCAGGATCAAATTGATGTGCACAAGTTATCCCCACCTTGGGAAGGGCCCTTTGTGGTTAGCAAGAACTTAAACAATGGATCATACTACCTTATCGATATTCGAGAGCACAAGGACTCATGTAAGTCGGAGGAGGAGACCCGCCGACCGTGGAATATTGCTCATCTTCGGCCTTACTACACTTCAGCCGCCGGCTCTTATGATGTACATATTTTGACGATGTATATAGATTATAATTAAACAAGACCTTTGTTGTTTCATCTTCAAGAATGATGAGCCTTCTTCATTATAATTTCACGATCACTAGGGGGCTTGATCGTATTCGAATCAGAGCTATTAACCCCTTTGGTCCGGCTTCCTGATCGTATTCGAATCATAGCCATTAAACATTTTGATCACTTGGGGGCTTGATCGTATTCAAATCATAGCTTAACCCCTTTTGGTCCGGCTTCATGATCATATTCAAATCATAGCCGTTAAACAATCTGATCACTTGGGGGCTACACAGGTTGACGCCCAACGGCTCACGGAGTCCCGGACGGCTCATAGACAACGTGTCCGGCTCGGTGACTTCCTATACATGCCTTATAATACAAGTCTTTACACATATGGCGGTTTATTCTATGGGCCTTAAGTCACCCTTGGGCCTTGGTCCCTTATCTTGAACTGCCATCTTCGATATCCTTGTGGGCTTCATATGATGAATCACCATAGGTGTAACCCGGCCCCTCCTGGGCGGGTCATACCTAACAGTTATATCTCCAACATTAGGCCCCAGATTGATTTGAACTTGTTCATGTCAATCTTCAACACTTAGGAAAAAATCCTCCCTTCTTTATTTGTGCGAGAATTCATAACCTGCCATGATGTCATCTTCTGGAATTGCGATAACCTGCCATGACGTCACCTGTCATTAGTTCACACAATATCCAACATATCTCAATAGATCTTTATCTTAATGGCTGTCCCGAGAATTGAGGCGCCCGAGTAGCTGGATAACCATGTTTTTTGGCCTCCTCGTTTTTCGCGCCCATCTGTTACCTTTCCTTATAAATAGGGTCGAACGGCCCCCGTTGCCAGTCTTCCCCCTTTCCACCGTCTTCCTCTTCTCGTGGTTCTCCTGCCGCTCGAGCTCCACCGCCACCACGAAGCTCATCATCTGCCTCATCCTTAGCCGCTGCATCAACCTGATTCGGACCAGAAAACACCGGCGCTCCACCGTAGTCTGATCTGCATCTGTAAGTTTTCCCCCTTCCATGCTCCAGACCGCATTAGGGTTTTAGTAGTTCGTCGTGTTCTTCACAGTTCTTCATAGTTCTTCATAGTTCTCGTTTTAGATCCGATCATACCTTTTAGGACGTGCGGAACCTGTTTCCCTTCCTTTTGCTGTCTCAAAGCCTGCTTCGCAGATGCGTAGATGTCCCTCTTGTACTAGTTCTTCTGCTGCTGTAATGCTTTAGGTTTTTGATTTATTTTCTTTTTTCACACAGTGCCAGATCCAAATTTATAATTGTGATCTGTGAAACCTGATTGTCTAGGACTTAGTAAAATTTTCTTCCTGACAAACCAACTTGGTCAAGGTGGCTTATATCATCGCATGTAGTTAAATTCAATGCTCAACAGATTTCTCCTTTGATAGACATCAAACTGCTCATGGCGGCTTACATAGCCCGCTATAACTAGTCATATACCATTAGGACCCTTTTTAAGCCGCCATTCTGAATATATGTCGTAGTGCTTTTCCTCCAGCTTAAATTGAACCGGAAACTTGTTATTTTTATTTTTAGGCTTCCTCCTTCACAATGCCGCCCAAGACAACCACTTCTTGTAACTGGCTTCCCTCCATCGTCACGGAAAACACACTTCAGGACGTTGTGAAAACCGGCTATTTGCCGAAGAAGTCTGTCCTGCATTACCGTGCCCCCAAGCCGAAAGAAGAGAAACCTCAGCCAAAGGAACACGAAGTCATTGTCTTCATTGATCATATGAACCGGGGTTTCTCATCGTCCGGCTCTAAATTCTTCCGGGATGTTCTGCACTTTTTAAATCTTCATCCTCAAGACATCGGACCTAATTCCATGTCAAACATATGCAACTTCCAAGTTTTCTGTGAGGTGTACCTTCAAGAGGAGCCCAGTGTGGAGCTGTTCAAAGAGTACTTTTATTTGAACCGCTAGAACAAGTACTCAAATGGACCCAGTCTGGAACTTGGTGGAATGTCAATTCAGAGAAGAAGAGATGTTATCTTTCCTTATGCTCACCTACAAAGTCATCCCAAGGATTGGAATCAGACATGGTTCTATTGCAAAGATACTTCTCCGGCTGATGAAAACCAACTACCCGGCTGTCACGCCCCGCGTCTAGACTCAAAACATCCTCTTCCTGACAAGCTGACAGCTGCCAAACACAAGTAACTCGCCCCCACCATTGCCAAGGTCAAGGTGCTGTTGGGAAACGGATTAACTGGCATTGACTTGGTTCGATGTTGGGTTTCATGGCGGGTCATTCCATTGAGTCACCACTCCGGCTTAATGTGCACTTATACTGGCGACACAAAGGATCCACTGCACCATAGCTTTGAAGATTTAACTGATGATGCCATCAACGAGATGACGAAGTCCCTTCTGCATGAAAGCCCAGTGGACTGCAGCAAAGTGGGCTTAAGCCCTTTCTGCACGTCTAACCCGGCTTCAGAAGTAAGTCTTCTCATTATTACTTATCTTGTCTTCATCCTTAAATACTTTGTTTAACTCAACTTTGATGACTTTCACGGGCTAATGATGACTTTTGGAGGAAAGAATATGACCATGAAGCTGCCAAAAGGGCTAGGAAAGCTAAGAAAGTTGTCAAGAAAATGGTAAAAAATAAGGGGAAGAAACCCAGTGCTTCTGAGCTGCTTGAGCTGGACGACAGTTCTGAGTCAGAGGTAGCCCTTATTTCCCTTGGCTCCTCTTTTAACCATCTTATTGACATTGACTATCATCAGGATGACACGGGACCAGTCAAGAAATCGAAGAAGAGGTAACTATCATTTGCTCTGACTCCGAGCCCTTGCCAACAGAAAATTCGAAGAGTAACCTGGAAAGTAAGCTTTTCACACCCCTTAGCTCATTTGGATCCTCACTTTCTTTTGAAGAAACAGCAGCATGAGAGCCGGCGCTAGACCCGGACTAGCAGGGGTGAAGAATTATCTTCCGGCTTACCGATCACTCCAAGGAAGCGTCGAAATGAGGTCACTTCTGATTTAAGCTCTTTTTATCCTCTGGCGGGTCTCATCCGCCAACCACTTAATTCTTCCGACTCAAATTATCAGGAAATGCCTTGTTCCTCTTCCGGCGATTCATCTCAATCTCATCTGCCGGCTTTCAAGACTGCTCCCGGGTAATAATAATTGCTTATTTGCTTGTTATGCTCCTTGATACTAATATTGAGCTCTCATGATTCATGTAGTGGTAAAGCCAAGCCCGGCAAGAAAGCAAGGGTGAATAAGCCGGTCGAAGACCCGAAAGTCGGTGAACCGGACCAACAAACTGCAGCACCTGAGGACTTTGTTCCTCCACCATCAGAGCCGGTTATTGACAATCCACTAGAAATCCCCGGCTCTTCCACTGTCCAAGCAAATGATGACCCTTTGAACACTGAAGCACCGAGCCCGGTTAAGATGGATGACACTCAAGATGATGATGTGGTGATCACCAACACCGGCTTTAGAGAGCCGGGAAGGCCTACTGTCTTGGCCAAACACACTGCCAACGAAGAGCACATTGAACGGCATAAAGTAAGATTTGATATTGCTGACTACTCCCAATTAAGCGTTGGCGAGGTATATTCTGGCTATCTCAGTCAAGTACATAGCAGCCATGAGCTTGGAGTTGACATGGTGAAGCAAATGCACAAAACATTTGAGGTACGAGCTCTTCCTTTACTAAGTTATGCACATCTTATCAGCCCCCAAGTCTACTGTTTATGATGAATATGTTGTCGACTTTAGATCAACCATGAGAATAAGTGATACCTTTTGATAGACTCCTTGAAAAATTTGGCTTAAAGTATCCGATTTAAAATAGATCTGTAATGACTAATACTAAATCTGTAGCCCCCAAGGGCCGGTTAATCAGCATGAATGAGCCGGTCCTTTGTACTCTTGTGTAGAAAGCAGTACTTACTTGTGTAGTCCTCATGAGCCGGCTGTGGCCGTTTGTAACATAAACGGGTCCTCAAAAAGTTCTAATAGAACAAGCAATATGCAATAGCCCCCAAGTGCCAAGTACACTTGCTCGCAAAGTGGTTGGGACTTATTCACATAAACCATTGCATAAATAATTTTTCGGCAGACATAAGCCCCCAAGTGCCAAGTGTTATTGCTTGCAAAAGGCTTGGGATTTCATGTTTTTAGCTAAATTTGAATTATGACCTTGACCCGGTGTATGTACAGACCACCACTGCTCAACTTCAATCAGAGTTGTCTGTCTTGAAGACTCATTTGGAGATGCAAGAATCTGAAACCCACAAGGCGAACTCAAAGTTTGAATTCAGTGTGGCTGAATTAGAAAAACTGAAGACCAGCTTTAAAGTCAAAAAAACGCCTGAGCTGAAGAGAAGATTGCCTTGACACAATGGGCTGAAAAGGCGCATGCGGCTCTTGAGGAGGTGACCACGGAACTTTCTGGCTTAAAACGCCATGTATCGCAGATGGTTTCGACTATCTTTGGTAAGTCGCCTTATGATTGTCAAATTTGAATATCTTCCATGATGTTATGAACCACCTCTAATCCATCCATGAACATTATGCAGGTCCCAGGAGCACCAACCTCAACCAGGATATGCTTGTGAAGCTGAAGGTTGTTTATACGCTAGTGGAACAACTTTATACCGGGGCTCAGCGTGCATTGGCCACAATTTCTCCATCTAACCAAGCCCCCACTCTCCTGGTTGACGTGTTGAGAAAGCTTTCCGTTCTGCTTGAGAGGTTTAGTGAGACGAAGCGATCATCTTCAAGAGCCAGAGCTGTGATGGCCTTAAGCCGGGCCAAAGCTTGGCTGCCAGAGCTAGACCCGGCCGATATATCGACTGGGTACCCGAGCTTGAAGGAAGATGGCACTCCGTTTGACAAGAAAGACTTTGCCGCCTGCGTGAAGGACATACTTACCCTCGCTAGTCTGATCGCAAATGAAACAGACTTGTCCAGATATCAGCCGGCTTATGATTTGGAAAATTAGAAGATGCCGACACCGTCTTACAAAGTGAAGGATCTGATACCCCCAATCCGTAAGCACACTTTTGCTCCTAAAGTTGACCTGGCCGAGCTCATTGATGATGAGGCTGAATTCCAAGCTTTAAATGACATTGACTGGTCATCACCAACCTTCCAGGAAGTAGAACAGGACGAAGAGGCGGAGAGGGATGATCCAGAATCTTCAAGCCATCAGATTCAAGAAGATTGAACCGCTGGGCGGTTAATATTTATGACATTCTGAAAAACAGTTGATCATTTTGACTCCTTGAGTGATGTAATAGGGTAGCCATAACTCTGCTATGCAGTGCCATCATGCACATTTTCGTTGTACTCAACGCTGTTAAACCGGCACTTGATAATTATCCTTTTAAACTTATCATGATGTTGATTGGTGCAGATGAAAATTTCATCCTGCACAAAAGTAGATCAAAAAAGCCCTGGGCGGTTCACCGCAGGGCGAGTCATAATACCTCACATATAACCACTGACGTTCAAAATAAATATAGATAGGGCTGGTTTTAACCAGAACTTAAACGTAATTATAATAACAATATCATACCTGTGATATTGAATTGTAGTGCCGGCTGCTACGTCTTGAGCTTGCGTTGGTTTTCCTTGAAGAGGAAAGGGTGATGCAACACAATAGCGTAAGTATTTCCCTCAGTTTTTGAGAACCAAGGTATCAATCCAGTAGGAGGCTCCTCACAAGTCCCACGAACCTACACAAACAAACAAATAACTCGCAGCCAACGTGATAAAGGGGTTGTCAATCCCTTCACGGCCACTTGCGAAAGTGAGATCTGATAGAGATAATATGATAAGATAAGTATATTTTTGGTATTTTGTGATATAGATCGGAAAAGTAAAGATGCAAATAAAAGTAAATTGAAAACGTATATTGTAACACCCCAAAAATTTAACCATGATTTGTTTATTGAATTTTTTTCCAGGAAATTAAATTTTTATTTTCGGGATTTATTTTTTTATTACATAACTTTTCTTTTCTTTGATATTGTGGAGTTTTTGCCCCAAGTGAAAACTTTTCAAAAATGTTGTTGGGCTTGTATACCATCTCTTGAAGCATTTCTTTTATCAGTGGATTAGTCATATAAGTATTTTTCCCTGAGCTTTAGTTCTTTTAAGAATGATTTTTCTTAAGCTTTAGAGCCTCTTTTGCACTATAACCCTTTGATAAATTTATTTAAAATTCCCACCAAAATTTGGGGATGACATATGCTGTCCCTAAATCACTTTTATGCAAAAATAACCTTTAGTCATTTGGATATTTTGAGCTCTACACCAAATTTTCAAATCTGGTCCAGATTGCACTTTTTGCACTACAAACTATTTAAATATTCTTTTAAAATTTCCAACAAAATTAGGGGAGGACAGTAGGAGTATATAATTCAACTTTGTGCAAAAATCTACTGGTGTTCTTTGAAAAATTTGAGCAAATCATCCTCTTTTGCTCTCTGGTCCAGTTGGGTGTTTTCTACTGCAACCCTATTCTATTTTGCTCTAATGCCCATGAGCTTTTTCCTGCTTATAGTCCTCCCTATAAAACCCTTAAGTCCAGGAGAGTGGACCCATTGGAGTATATTTGGTGCATGCAATGATAGCCTTTACTTTCTGTCCAGAATTGGTTTTCTCAAAAACTTGCACTATCAAGTTTCTAGTCTTGACCAACTAACCTTGCCACCATCACCTACACCTAAAGAGACACTGGTCTGGAGTTTTTGGACACCCCAAGAGTTGCCTAGATGCACATGGCATTCTGTCAAGCACCTTGTGTGCATGGTCAGTTTTGGCATAGTTTCTGGTTTGCACATTGAACCTGCTTGCTTTGCCTAACCAGCATGTCTAATGGCTCTACCATAGTCTATAGCCCCACCCTGCTAACCCTATTGTGATTTGGAACCCTCTGGCATGCTGTGGCATTTTGCCGAACACGCAGCGTGCATGCTCTGGGCGCGCCCAGAGCGCACGTTTTGCACGCGCACGCACCGAGCCGCCGCGTCTCACTTCCGCCGCCCCGCGCTCGTTCTGGCCCTTCCCCACAAAAAGCCAACACGCCCGCCCCCTCCCTTGCCGCAGAGCCGTCCCTGCAGCCCCAAAGCGCCACTGTCAGGTCGGCCGTGACAACTAGCAGCCGGCCGCAGCAGCCCCTGCCCTGGACGGCGCTGCCCGAGCCACAGCCGCGCGACAGCTGCCCCTGGAGCAGCTCAAGCTCATCCGCAAGCTCGTCCACTAGCGCACGTCGCCGCCACGTCGCTCTGCAACTACAGAACGGCGGTTCGCCGACGTCCTTATCCATGGCCGTGGAACCGACGTAGTTGCGCTATAAATAGGAGCCCCCGAGCTCCTCCAGTACCTCATGCAACCTCAAGCCGTCCCACTAGTGCTCCCACGGCCAGTCATCGACGGCGGGAAGCCTTCTTCTTCGCCTCCGGCCAGTTCGGCCGCCGCCACTCTCCGGCTCCGTTCATCACAAGCAGGCCCTCCTCCGTCAATCCAGCACCACCACCCGACTCCCCTTGATCTTGCAGAGCTGCCCAACCTCTCGGCTTCGACGGAGAGCCACCGTAGCCCAAACCCCCAACTCACCCGAAGCTGCCGTCAGCCGCGGAGCTCGGCGCTGGCGACTCCCTCCACCCCCACCAACCTAGTGACCACCGGGAGGACCGGCCTGGACTGGCGGATCCATCCCTGCCCTCCAGAACCTGCAAGGAGCCGGCAATCGCCGGCGTCGATCGCCGGAGCCCCGCCTCTGTTCGGCCAGAGGAGGAAGGAGGCGCGGGCGACTGGTCAAACCTGACCAGTGGGCCCCCTGGACCCACTGTTAGTGACCCCGGGCCGGTCCATGTGGTTTAAGTGGAGGCGTAAACTCAAAGTACGTCTCCTATGTGTACCTATTCGAAACGTTTTTTTCTTTGTCGGTTTTATTTAAAAAACAGAAATTTGACTAAACTTTGACTGGCTATAACTTTTTAAATATAACTCCAAATGAATTGATTATTTTTCCTACCTTTCTCAAATTTCACCTAGTTTATTTTAAGATTTATTTCAAAAATAATTAGGCAAACTTTTTGTACTGTTTTTAAAGTTGTGTTAATTTGAATATTTTCAAAAAAATAGGAATTTGAAGAAGAAGTCAACCTTCAAAAAAGTGCACCCCACTTGCATACTCTTGAAGGCAAGCATCCTGAACCCTGGCATAATATTTTGTGTGTTGTTTGATACGTTTTGAACACCACCTTGACATGGAGCATTCGTTATTTTATGTGATGATACGATCATACGCATGAGTGCATAATGAAGATTTCTTTGCTATTGGAAATGGATATGCTTGTGATGGTAATCATCCTCGTATGCCTTTCATGCCTGCCAGAAGGAAACCGGGAAAGTCTCTGTCTTGGGTAGACACGAGCGTGTCTCTAGTTCCTTGTCGAGACGATTGTGTCTGGTATGGCATGAGGGGGTATGATGAGTGGTGATTCTGTCTGTTGGTTGAAATATATTTGTTATGCTTATCATGCAGGGAATGCTTAAACCTCCTGAGTCGGCCGTAGATCGAGTCTTGTTCCAGTAACCCCCATACTTGTCACGTACTACCACCTGTCCCTGCCTCAGGTAGGGTACGGTTTAGTAAGTTGTCAACCCCTGGCTAGCACACACCGTACAGAGAGGCCATGGTGGAAGATACCGACTGCAGCTGGTAGGCATGCCACCTGGTCCGGGGGCATGGGTGTTTCCGGTTGGGACCGAGAGGGGGGCACCCCTTAGTAAGCGCGCGGTATAAATTTGATCCCATGCTAATCGAGGTTGTAGCCTTCCCACTTAGAGTTTTGCTTGACAAGTGTCGTGGGTGATTTCAGACACCGGTAAGTTAAGCTGGTGTGTGCGAGTCAGGTGTGTTTTCAATTAAAAGACCGTAAATGGAATTAGTCCTGATGGACTAAAGGAATCCGTTACTCACGGGTAAAGAGGACACCCTCTGTAGAGATTATATCTATTCGAATAGTTGTGTCCATGGTTAAGGACTACAGTCTGGGATGGGTCAAGTGTCGGTCTTAGTGTCGGTCTTCGGAGGAAAAACTGCTAAACCAGAACATTGATTATGACCTGTGACATATGAGGATTATGAATATTATTATCTTGGACTAACCCATTATATTATTTGAATTATTGAGTATCCCTGGGATGGTTCTACCTCCTGGATATTCAATGTGATTATTTTCTTATAAGCCCTTTATGTGGTGTCGCTCAGACGCCCGACTGTGGCATGCTTGTTATTTATTTACGGTATAAGCCATTTATGTGGTGTCGCACAGACGCCCGACTGTGGCATGTTTGTTACTTATTTCACTTATGAGCCCTTTATGTGGTGTCGCTTAGACGCCCGACTGAGGCATGCTTTATGTTATTGACCTTTCGAGGCGTCGCTTCGGACACCCGATCGGTGCATTCTATTTCTACGCTCTGATTGCATAACCATATTTTATATGAATAACTTGCTTACGTGCATCATGGATTTTATTTTTGTGACTGACATTGTGATCATAGAATATTCCGGAGCATGATTATCATTTGTTATATTATACCCGTGTTCATAATGTTTGCAAGTACATTCAAAGTACTCACTGGTTTGTCCCTGGCTATTGTCTTGGCCAGATTTCTTGCGCGGAAAGGAGCGTTGCGATGACAGCCCCGGAGCCCACGCAATGATGATAGCAGCCTTGCGGAGATAGGAGTTATCCAGGCCAGTTGTTCCTGTGGGAAATGGAGTCCCATAGATGCTGAAAGACCACAAACCGCTTCCGCCATGAGCCACTAGAAACAAATTGTTGTACTCATAGGCCAGAATGGTCTTATACTACATTTTTTTATTTTGCTTGGAATTTCTATATCAGGTTGGTGCCTCATCAGCTAACAGTAATCCTAGGGCTGGTGAGCACAAGGACCATTTTCTGGGAAATTAATACCCGGAAAATCGGTCGTTACATATATGCTAGAAGATAGACCCGGGGGCCATAGGTTTCACTAGAGGCTTATCTCAAGATAGCATAAATATTACGGTGGGTGAACAAATTACTATCGAGCAATTGATAGAAAAGCGAATAATCATGAGATTATCTAGCCATGATCATGTATATAGGCATCACGTCCGTGACAAGTAGACCGACTCCTGCCTGCATCTACTACTATTACTCCACACATCGACCGCTATCCAGCATGCATCTAGAGTATTAAGTTCATAAGAACAGAGTAACGCTTTAAGAAAGATGACATGATGTAGAGGGATAAACTCATGCCATATGATATAAACCCCATCTTTTTATCCTCGATGGCAACAATACAATACGTGCCTTGCTGCCCCTGCTGTCACTGGGAAAGGACACCGCAAGATTGAACCCAAAGCTAAGCACTTCTCCCATGGCAAGAAAGATCAATCTAGTTGGCCAAACCAAACCGATAATTCGAAGAGACTTGCAAAGATAACTCAATCACACATTAAAGAATCCAAAGGAGATTCAAATATTTCTCATAGATAAACTTGATCATAAACCCAAAATTCATCAGATCTCGACAAACACACCGTAAAAAGAGTTACATCGAATAGATCTCCACAAGAGAGGGGGAGAACATGGTATTGAGATCCAAAAAGAGAGAAGAAGCCATCTTTCTAATAACTATGGACCTGAAGGTCTGTGGTAAACTACTCACAACTCATCGAAAGGGCTATGGTGTTGATGTAGAAGCCCTCCATGCTGGATTCCCCCTCTGGAAGAACGCCGGCGACGGCTCCAAGATGGGATCTCGTGGATACAGAAGGTTACGGTGGAGGAAATATTTCTTCGGTGGCTCCCCTGATGGTTTCGGGGTATATGGGTATATATAGGAGGAAGAAGTACATTGGTGGATGCCCGAGGGGCCCACGAGACAGGGGGCAAACCCTATAGGGGGGCGCCCTCCACCCTCGTGGCTTCCTCGATTGCTTCTTGACTTGCACTCCAAGTCCTCTGGATCGCGTTCGTTCCAAAAATCACGCTCCCGAAGGTTTCATTCCGTTTGGACTCCGTTTGATATTCCTTTTCTTCGATATACTGAAATAGGCAAAAAAAACAGAAATACAGGTTGGGCCTCTGGTTAGTAGGTTAGTCCCAAAAATGATATAGAAGTGTAAAGTAAAGCCCATAAACATCCAAAATAGGTAATATAATAGCATGGAACAATCAAAAAGTATAGATACGTTGGAGACGTATCAAGCATCCCCAAGCTTAATTCCTGCTCGTCCTCGAGTAGGTAAATGATAAAAACAGAATTTTTGATGTGGAATGCTACCTAGCATAATTCTCAATGTATTTCTCTTTATTGTGGCATGAATGTTCAGATCCAAATGATTCAAAATAAAAGTTCATATTGACATAAGAAATAGTAATATTTCAAGCATACTAATAAAAGTAATCATGTCTTCTCAAAATAACATGGCTAAAGATAGTTCATCCCTACAAAATCATATAGTTAGGCTATGCTTCATTTTCGTCACACAAAAATGTTCCCAAATTCTACACCCCCGATCACAATCCAAGCAATTGTTTCGTACTTAAATAATCTCAAACTTTCAACCTTCACGCAATACTTGAGCGTGAGCCATGGATATAGCACTATGGGTGGAATAGAATAATGATGGGGATTGTGTGGAGAAGACAAAAAGGAGAAAGTCTCACATTGACGAGGGTAATCAACGGGCTATGGAGATGCCCATCAATTGATGTCAACATGAGGAGTAGGGATTGCCATGCAACGGATGCACTAGAGCTATGAATGAAAGCTCAACGAAATAAAACTAGTGGGTCTGCATCCAACTTGCTTGCTCACGAAGACCTAGGGCATTTGAGGAAGCCCATCGTAGGAATATACAAGCCAAGTTCTACAATGAAAAATTCCCACTAGTATATGAAATTGACAACATATGAGACTCTCTATATGAAGAACATGGTGCTACTTTGAAGCACAAAATATGGGACTCGCTATATGAAGAACATGGTGCTACTTTGAAGCACAAGTGTGGAAAAGAGATAGTAACATTGCCCCCTTTTTCTTTTATTCCCCCTTTTTCCCGTTTTTTTCTTCGGCCTTTCTTTTTTTCTTGTGGCCTTTTTTTGGCCTTTCTTTTTTCTTATTCTTTGGGGACAATGCTCTAATGATGATCATCACACTTTTATTGATTACAACACATGAATTACAACTCGAAACTAGAACAAGATATGACTCTATATGAATGCCTCCGGCGGTGTACCGGGATGGTGCAATGAATCAAGAGCGACATGTATAAAAAATTATGCATGGTGGCTTTGCCACAAATACGATGTCAACTACATGATCATGCAATGGCAATATGACAAAAGTAATGCGTGTCATAATGATAAACGGAACGGTGGAAAGTTGCATGGCAATATATCTCGGAATGGCTATGGAAATGTCATAAGTAGGTACGTATGGTGCCTGTTTTGAGGAAGATATAAGGAGGTTTATGTCTGATAGATCGTATCATATCACGGGGTTGGATGCACCGATGAAGTTTGCACCAACTCTCAAGATGAGAAAGGGCAATGCACGGTACCGAAGAGGCTAGCAATGATGGAAAGGTAAAAGTGTGTATAATCCATGGACTCAATATTAGTCAAAAGAACTCATATACTTATTGCAAAAATTTAGAAGTCATCAAAAAACAAGCACTACATGCATGCTCCTAGAGGGATAGATTGGTAGGAAAAGACCATCGCTCGTCCCCGACCGCCACTCATAAGGATGCACAATCCAAGGACACTTCATGTTTCAAATTTGTTACACAACTTTAACCATACGTGCATGCTACGGGACTTGCTAACTTCAACACAAGCATTATTTAAATTCATAATCACCCAACTAGCATGACTTTAATATCACTACCTCCATATCTCAAAACAATTATCAAGTATCAAATTGATCATAGCATCCAATTCACTTCCTATGATAGTTTTCGTTATACCCAACTTGGATGCCTACCATTCTAGGACCAATTTTATAACCATAGTAAATACCATGCTGTTATAAGAGACTCTCAAAATAATATAAGTGAAGCATGAGAGATCAACAACTTCTTCAAAATTAATCCACCACCGTGCTCTTAAAAGATATAAGTGAAGCACTAGAGCGAAAATTATCTAGCTCAAAAGATTTAAGTGAAGCACATAGAGTATTCTAATAAATTTCAATCAAGTAGGATTCTCCCAAAAGGTGTGTACAGCAAGGATGATTGTGGTAAACTAAAAGGCAAAGACTAATATCATACATGACGCTCCAAGCAAAACACATATCATGTGGCGAATAAAAATATAGCTCCAAGTAAAGTTACCAATGAACGAAGACGAAAGAGGGGATGCCTTCCCAGGGCATCCCCAAGCTTAGGATTTTGGCTATTATTGAATATCTTGGGGTGCCATGGACATCCCCAAGCTTAGTCTTTTGCCACTCCTTATTCCATAGTCCATCAAATCTTTACCCAAAACTTGAAAACTTCACAACACAAAACTCAACCGAAAATCTCATAAGCTCCGTTAGTGAAAGAAAGAAAAACCACCACATAAGGTACTGTAATAAAATCATTATTTATTTATATTGGTGTTAAACCTACTGTATTCCAAGTTATCTATGGTTCATACCCTTACATACTAGTCATAGATGCATCAAAATAAGCAAACAACAAACGAAAGGCAGAATCTGTCAAAAACAGAACAGTCTGTAGCAATCTATAACTTTCGGTTACTTATGGAACTCCAAAAATCCTACGAAAATAGGACGTCCTAAACAATTTGTCTATTGATCTACAGCAAAATAATCAACGCAAAAGCACATTTCTGTGATTTATTGATTTTTTTCTCGTGAACGCAAAGTTTCTGTTTTCCAGCAGAAACAAATTAACTCATATCATAGGTTATCCTATAGGTTCTACTTTGCACAAACACTAAGTAAAACAAGAAAACACATATAAAACAGAAAGTAGATGGACATTTTATTACTAAACAGGAACAAAAACAAAGAACACAAATAAAATTGGGTTGCCTCCCAACTAGCACTATTGTTTAACGCCCCAAGCTAGGCATAAAAGCAAGGATAGATCTAACTAGTGCCATCTTTAACACTTGATTCATAAGTAGCTCGCATGATAGATTCATAAGGTAATTTTATTTTATTTCTTGGAAAGTGTTCCATGCCTTTCCTTAATGGAAACTGGAATCTAATATTCCCTTCCTTCATATCAATACTCGCGCCAATCGTTCTAAGGAAAGGTCTACCAAGAATAATAGGACAAGAAAGATTGCAATCTATATCAAGAACGATAAAATCAACAGGCACCAAATTTCTATTTGCAACAATGAAAACATCATTGATCCTTACCATTGGCTTTTTAATGGTGGAATCCGCAAGGTGCAAATTTAGAGAGCAATCATCAAGTTCACGGAAACCTAGAATATCACATAAAGTTTTCGGAATCGTGGCAACACTAGCACCCAAATCACATAAAGCAAAACACTCATAATATTTAATCTTAATCTTTATAGTAGGTTCCCACTAATCATTAAGTTTTCTAGGTATAGAAACTTCCAAATTAAGGTTTTCATCAAAAGATTGCATCAAGGCATCAACAATATGTTTGGTAAAGGCTTTATTTTGACTATAAGCATGAGGAGAATTAACAACGGATTGCAACAAGGAAATACAACTCTCTAAAGAACAATTATCATAATCAAATTCCTTGAAATCTTAGATAGTGGGTTCAATGCTATTTAAAGTCTTGATCTCTCCAATCCCACTTTTACCAAATTTAGCATCAAGATCTAAAAACTCCAAATTACCGGAACGCTTTTTAATCAAAGTTGATTCACTTCCAGTCCCATTATTATCAAGATTAATATTGCAAAACAAAGATATAATAGGGGACACATCAATAACTTTAATATCTTCATCATTATTTCCATGGAAGTTTTCTGGTTTAGCAGCCATCTTATTGACCAAGGTGGCTTGCTTGTCAGAAATTTGGGTAATAGACTTTTCAAGGCAAGCAATTTGAGAGTTCAAACCATAAAGTTCTTTAGACATATCATCAAGCTCTTTGTTCATAAACTCCATAAAGCCTTTTTGTTCTTTAAGCTTTTTTCTAAAAAAAATATTATGCTCAAATTGTAAAGTCATAAAACTTCTAACGTTTGATTCAATCTCTTCCAACCTTCTAAGATGAAGGTCGGGGTTCTTAGGAAACACCATGGGGGAAAGCAGGCACACAGAAGAGCAAGCGAAAGGGGGAGAGAAAAAGGCAAGCAAAAAAGAGAGGAGATTGGGAAATAGAGGGCGAATAAAACGGCAAAG
Organism: Triticum dicoccoides; assembly: GCF_002162155.2. Taxonomy (NCBI): domain Eukaryota; kingdom Viridiplantae; phylum Streptophyta; class Magnoliopsida; order Poales; family Poaceae; genus Triticum; species Triticum dicoccoides. The sequence continues at coordinate 666,302,947 of NC_041383.1, read as the reverse complement.
ATGAAGTGGGGGAGAGGAAAACGTGAGGCAAATGTCAAATAATATAAATGCGGGGGAGATGAGTTTGTGATGGGTACTTGGTATGTCTTGACTTGAGCGAAGACCTCCCCGGCAACGGTGCCAGTAATCCTTCTTGCTATGTCTTGAGCTTGCGTTGGTTTTCCTTGAAGAGGAAAGGGTGATGCAGCACAATAGCGTAAGTATTTTCCTCAGTTTTTGAGAACCAAGGTTTCAATCCAGTAGGAGGCTCCTCACAAGTCCCACGAACCTACACAAACAAACAAAGAACTCACAACCAACGCAATAAAGGGGTTGTCAATCCCTTCACGACCACAAGCGAAAGTGAGATCTGATAGAGATACTATGATAAGATAAATATATTTTGGTATTTTGTGATATAGATTGGAAAAGTAAAGATGCAAATAAAAGTAAATTGAAAGCGTATATGATAGAAGATAGACCTGGGGGCCATAGGTTTCACTAGAGGCTTCTCTCAAGATAGCATAAATATTACGGCGGGTGAACAAATTACTGTCAAGCAATTGATAGAAAAGCGAATAATTATGAGATTATCTAAGCATGATCATGTATATAGGCATCATGTCCGCGACAAGTAGACCGACTCCTGCCTGCATCTACTACTATTACTCCACACATCGACCGCTATCCAGCATGCATCTAGAGTATTAAGTTCATAAGAATAGAGTAACGCTTTAAGAAAGTTGACATGATGTAGAGGGATAAACTCATGCAATATGATATAAACCCCATCTTTTTATCCTCAATGGCAACAATACAATACGTGCCTTGCTGCCCCTGCTGTCACTGGGAAAGGACACCGCATGATTGAACCCAAAGCTAAGCACTTCTCCCATGGCCAGAAAGATCAATCTAGTAGGCCAAACCAAACCGATAATTCAAAGAGACTTGCAAAGATAACTCAACCACACATAAAAGAATTCAGAGGAGATTCAAATATTTCTCATAGATACACTTGATCATAAACCCACAATTCATCGGATCTCGACAAACACACCGTAAAAAGAGTTACATCGAATAGATATCCACAAGAGAGGGGAGAACATGGTATTGAGATCCAAAAAGAGAGAAGAAGCCATCTAGCTAATAACTATGGACCTGAAGGTCTGTGGTAAACTACTCACAACTCATCAGAAGGGCTATGGTGTTGATGTAGAAGCCCTCCATGCTGGATTCCCCCTCTAGCAGAACGCCGGCGACGGCTCCAAGATGGGATCTCGCGGATACGGAAGGTTACGGTGGCAAAAATATTTCTTCGGTGGCTCCCCTGATGGTTTCAGGGTATATGGGTATATATAGGAGGAAGAAGTACGTCGGTGGATGCCCGAGGGGCCCACGAAACAGGGGGCGCACCCTATAGGGGGGGCACGCCCTCCACCCTTGTGGCTTCCTCGATTGCTTCTTGACTTGCACTCCAAGTCCTCTGGATCGTGTTCGTTCCAAAAATCACGCCCCCGAAGGTTTCATTCCGTTTGGACTCCGTTTGATATTCCTTTTCTTCGATATACTCAAATAGGCAAAAAAAACAGCAATACGGGCTGGGCCCTCGGTTACTAGCTTGGTCCCAAAAATGATATAAAAGTGTAAAGTAAAGCCCATAAACATCCAAAACAGGTATTATAATAGCATGGAACAATAAAAAATTACAGATACGTTGGAGACGTATCACCAGCTTATGATACATGTGAAGTAAGGGTGATAACCCAAACTTTAGAAGCCAATACTTCCAAATATTTAACATTGTCATATGCTGGAGAAAAGAGTCTTGATGACCCACAAGTGTAGGGGATCTATCGTAGTCCTTTCGATAAGTAAGAGTGTCGAACCCAACGAGGAGCTGAAGGAAATGGTCAGTGGTTTTTAGTAAGGTTTTCTGCAAGCACTGAAATTGTAGGTGATAGATAGTTTTGTGATAAGACAAATAGTAACGAGTAACAAGTAAACAAAGTAAATAAATTGCAGCAAGGTGGCCCAATCCTTTATGTAGCAAAGGATAAGCCTGGATAATTTCTAATAATGATAAAGGAGCTCCCGAGGACACATGGGAATTATCGTCAAGCTAGTTTTCATCACACTCATATGATTCGCGTTTGGTACTTTGATAATTTGATATGTGGGTGGACCGGTGCTTGGGTACTGACCTTACTTGGACAAGCATCCCACTTATGATTAACCCCTATTGCAAGCATCCGCAACTACAACAAAAGTATTAAGGTAAACCTAACCATAGCATGAAACATGTGGATCCAAATCAGCCCCTAACGAAGCAACGCATAAACTAGGGTTTAAGCTTCTGTCACTCTAGCAACCCATCATCTACTTATTACTTCCCTATACCCTCCTCTAGGCCCAATGATGGTGAAGTGTCATGTAGTCGACGTTCACATGACACCACTAGAGGAGAACATAACATACATCTCATCAAAATATCGAACGAATACCAAATTCACATGACTACTAATAGCAAGACTTCACCCATGTCCTCAGGAACAAAAGTAACTACTCACAAAGCATATTCATGTTCATAATCAGAGGTGTAATAATATGCATTAAGGATCTGAACATATGATCTTCCACCAAGTAAACCAATAAGTATCAACTACAAGGAGTAATCAACACTACTAGCAACCCGCAGGTACCAATTTGTGGTTTTGGATACAAGATTGGATACAAGAGTTGAACTAGGGTTTGAGAGGAGATGGTGCTGGTGAAGATGTTGATGGAGATTGACCCCCTCCCAATGAGAGGATCGTTGGTGATGACGTTGGTGATGATTTCCCCCTCCCGGAGGGAAGTGTCCCCGGCAGAACAACTCTGCGAGAGCCCTAGATTGGTTCTGCCAAGGTTCCGCCTCATGGCGGCGGAGTTTCATCCAGTAAGCTTGCCCATGATTTTTTCCAGGATAAAAGCCTTCATATAGCGGAAGATGGACACCTGAGGGCCACCAGGGGGCCCAGGAGACAGGGGGCGCGCCCAGTAAGGGGGGCGCGCCCCCACCCTCCTGGACAGGGTGTGGGCCCACTGATATATTTCTTTCGCTCAATAATTCTTAATAAATCCAAACACAGGTTTCGTGGAGTTTCAGGACTTTTGGAGCAGTGCAGAATAGGTTTCCAATGTTTTCTCCTTTTCCAGCCAGAATTCCAGCTGCCAGCATTCCCCCTCTTCATGGTAAACCTTGTAAAATAAGAGAGAATAGCCATAAGTATTGAGATATAATGTGTAATAACAGCCCATAATGCAATAAATATTGATATAAAAGCATGATGCAAAATGGACATATCAACTCCCCCAAGCTTAGACCTCGCTTGTCCTCAAGCGGAAGCCGATATCGAAAAATATGTCCACATGTTTAGAGATAGAGGTGTCGATAAAAATAAAATACGGACATGAGGGCATCATGATCATTCTTATATCAGCAACATATATAGATTCCATTATATAATTTCTTATGCTCAAGTAACAATCAATTCACAATATCAAGTATGGTTCACAAACTTGATTAAGAACTAACAAACTATAATCTCAGTCATTGAAGCAATCGGAATTTATCATAACATCAGAAAGAGTCAACAATAGAGCTTTTCAGCAAGTCCACATACTCAACTATCATATAGTCTTCTACAATTGCTAACATTCACGCAATACTTGTGGTTATGGAGTTTCAGACGAACACTGAGAAAGATAGGGGCTTATTGTGTTGCCTCCCAACGTATTCACCTTTAGGTGATGTCAACAATAATAGCCTATGCTAACGAACATCCAATTGGGTATATATCACGATCTTTCACACCCGAGGAGCTTGCCAAAGGATAAAATGAAAATGGGAAAGGTGAAGATCACCTTGACTCAAGCACAAACTAAAAGCATAAAGTAAGAACATGAAGTAAAAGATAGGCCCTTCGCAGAGGGAAGCAGAGCTTGTCATGCGCTTTTAGGGTTGGATACTAGTACGAAAGAACGTCACTTTATATGTCACTTGTGTATGGACCTTTATTATGCAGTCCGTCGCTTTTATTGCTTCCATAACAAGATCGTATAGAGCTTATTTTCTCCGCACTAATAAGTCATGCATATCTAGGGAGCAATTTTTATTGCTTGCACCGATGATAACTTACTTGAAGGATCTTACTCAATCCATAGGTAGATATGGTGGAATCTCATGGCAAAACTGGGTTTAAGGGTATTTGGAAGCACATGTAGTATCTCTACTTGGTGCTAGGAATTTGGCTAGCATGAGGGGGAAAGGTAAGCTCAACATGTTTGGAAGGTCAATGACAACATACTTTAACTAAGATGTGAGAAAACATAAACCATTACGTTATCTTCCTTATCCATCGTTAACTCTTTTAGCATGTCATACTTAATGAGTGCTCACAATCATAAAAGATGTCCAAGATAGTGTATTTATATGTGAACCTCTCTTCCCTTATTACTTCCTATTAATTGCAACGATGACCAAAACTACGTTTATCAACTCTCAACAACCTTTATGCCTCATACTTTGTATGTGTGAAGTTATTACTATCCATAAGATCAATATGAACTCTTTTATTCTTTTTATTCTTTTCATTTTTCTCAGGATCAGCAACAAAGCAAAGCCCTTGACTCAACACTAATCTTTATTATAGATAACTCACGGACTCGATTACAAAAAGAGATCAATAAGCAAAACTCAAAACTACTTGATATCAAAACTTCAATCTACTAGATCAAGATACTACTAAAAGGATCGAGCTAAATAAAATGGTAAAGATAAGAGTGTGATGGTGATACGATACCGGGGCACCTCCCCCAAGCTTGGCAGTTTCCAAGGGGGAGTCCCATACCCATGTGATTTTGTCTCCTTCACGGTTGGCGTTATGATCTTCTTGGCGATGATGCCCTTAAGGATACGGTTCTCCTCCTCGAGCGTATTGACTTGTCGTTTGAGGTTCATAATTTCTTTACGGATCTTGCCCGTTACGGCCAAAGCTCCCTTTACCCAAGGATGTTGCATAGCTTCTGGAGAACAAGTGAAGCTCTTTTTCATATTTTCATAAGAGAGAAATCTAAAGTTGGAAGAGATGACCGAAGTTGGAATAGCCAAGCTAGGTAGTTCCCCCATCATGAATTCTTCTTGGGGACGAGAGGTAACTTCTTGATCTTCCTCCATGGCATTTATCCTTTTCAAATCGGCCTCCATCTCATCCTCCGTTGATGGTCCAAAGTGATGAGCATAGCTAATTGCTCCTGGTACCGGTGCTGGATGAGACACCGGACTCTCCCCGACTGACTCCTGAGAAGACATCTTGCTCTTGATCTGCAACAGGAAACAACTCGAAACGAAAACAGAGGATATTTGCATGATACGGTGGTCGAAACCTTCGGGAGTATATATAATGAATTTTTACCGACCAACATACGTAAAGTGCAAGAAAATGGAGTCTGGGAGGCACACGAGGTGCCCACAAGACAGGAGGGCGGGCCCAGTAAGGGTAGGCGCGCCCTCCACTCTCGTGGGGGCTCGTGTCCCTTTCGGACTACTTGTTTCTTCCTAAAATTCTTAAATAATCGAAAACTGATAAAAATTGCCATTGGAGTTGTTTTGGAGTCGGTTTACTTACCGTACCACATACCTATTCCTTTTCGGAGTCTGGAACATTCTGAAAAGCGTCCCTTATGTATTCCTCCGGGGTTACAGTTTCAATAATATTAGTTTCAACATTAATAGGATTACCTGAAATATAATGTTTAATTCTTTGACCGTTTACCACCCTCGGACTTGTGCCTTTGAAGTTGTTGATCTTTATCGCACCAGAACGATAGACCTCCTCGATAATGTAGGGGCCTTCCCATTTAGAGAGAAGCTTTCCTGCAAAAAATCTTAAACGAGAGTTGAATAATAACACATAATCACCTACGTTAAATTCACGCTTTTGTATCCTTTTATCATGCCAGCGCTTGACTCTTTCTTTGAATAGCTTGGCATTCTCATAAGCTTGGGTTCTCCATTCATCAAGTGAGCTAATATCAAACAACCTCTTCTCACCGGCAAGTTCGAAGTCATAATTGAGCTCTTTAATAGCCCAATATGCTTTATGTTCAAGTTCAAGAGGTAAATGACATGCTTTTCCATAAACCATCTTATATGGAGACATACCCATAGGATTTTTGTATGTAGTTCTATAGGCCCATAATGCATCATCAAGTTTTTTGGACCAATTCTTTCTAGATCTATTAACAGTCTTTTGCAAAATTAATTTGAGCTCTCTATTGCTCAACTCTACTTGACCACTAGACTGCGGATGATAAGGAGATGCAATTATATGATTGACATCATACTTAGCAAGCATCTTACGGAAAGCACCATGAATAAAATGTGAACCACCATCAGTCATAAGATATCTAGGGACTCCAAACCTCGGAAAAATAACTTCTTTAAGCATTTTAATAGAAGTGTTATGATCAGCACTACTAGTTGGAATAGCTTCTACCCACTTAGTAATATAATCAATAGCAACTAAAATATGTGTATAACCATTAGAGGCAGGAAAAGGTCCCATATAAACAAAGCCCCAAACATCAAACGGTTCAATAACAAGAGAATAATTCATAGGCATTTCTTGACATCTACTAATATTACCAATTCTTTGACATTCATCACAAGATAAGACAAACTTATGAGCATCTTTGAAGAAAGTAGGCCAATAAAAACCAGATTGTAGTACCTTATGTGCAGTTCTATCTCCAGCATGGTGTCCTCCATATCTTTCAGAGTGACACTTGCGTAGGATCTGTTCCTGTTCATGCTCGGGTACACAACGTATAATAACACCATCTACTCCTTTATAAAGGTGTGGGTCATCCCAAAAGTAATGTCTTAAATCATAAAAGAACTTTTTCTTTTGCTGGTATGTGAAACTAGGTGGTATAAATTTAGCAACAATATAATTAGCATAATCAGCATACCATGGAGCAGTGCGAGAAGCATTAATGACCGCTAATTGTTCATCAGGGAAGCTATCATCAATAGGCAGTGGGTCATCAAGAACATTCTCTAACCTACACAAGTTATCTGCAACGGGGTTCTCAGCTCCCTTTCTATCAATAATGTGCAAATCAAACTCTTGGAGCAGGAGAACCCATCTAATGAGTCTAGGCTTAGCATCTTTCTTTTCCATAAGATATTTAATAGCAGCATGATCAGTGTAAATAGTAACTTTGGAATCAACAATATAAGGTCTAAACTTATCACATGCAAACACAACTGCTAAGAATTCTTTTTCAGTGGTAGCATAATTTCTTTGGGTTGTATCAAGAGTCTTACTAGCATACTGGATAACATTCAATTTCTTATCGACTCTTTGCCCTAGAACAACCCCTACAGCATAATCACTAGCATCACACATAATTTCAAAAGGTAGATTCCAATCAGGTGGCTGAACAACAGGTGCAGTGATCAAAGCTTTCTTAAGTATTTCAAATGCTTCTACACAATCATCATCAAAGACAAAAGGAATATCTTTCTTCAATAAGTTAGTCAGAGGCCTAGAGATCTTAGAAAAGTCCTTAATGAACCTCCTGTAAAAACCGGCATGACCAAGGAAACTTCTTATACCTTTTATGTCCTTGGGACATGGCATCTTTTCAATAGCATCAACTTTAGCTTTATCAACTTCAAATACCTCTCTCGGAAATCTTATGCCCCAAGACAATGCCTTCATTAACCATAAAGTGACACTTTTCCCAATTCAGAACGAGACTAGTGTCTTCGCATCTTCGCAAAACTCGATCAAGGTTGCTCAAACAATTATCAAAGGAGGATCCATAAACAGAGAAGTCATTCATGAATACCTCGCAAATCTTTTCACAAAAATCAGAGAATATAGCCATCATGCATCTTTGAAAGGTAGCAGGTGCATTACATAAACCAAAAGGCATACGTCTATAAGCAAAAGTACCAAAAGGGCAAGTAAAAGTAGTTTTTGCTTGATCTCCCGCTAACACAGGTATTTGAGAGAAACCAGAATAACCATCTAGAAAGCAGAAATGTGTGTGTTTGGACAGTCTTTCTAGCATTTGATCAATAAAAGGCAAAGGGTAATGATCTCTCTTATTAGCTTTATTTAGTTTACGAAAATCAATTACCATCCTATAACCTGTAATAATTCTTTGCGGGATCAATTCATCTTTATCATTAGGAACAACAGTAATACCTCCCTTTTTAGGGACACAATGGACAGGGCTTACCCAATCACTATCGACAACGGAATAAATTATACCTGCCTCAAGGAGCTTTAGTATCTCCTTTCTTACCACTTCTTTCATTTTAAGATTTAGTTGTCGTTGAGGATCTCTAACTGGTTTGGCATTGTCCTCCAATTTAATTTTGTGTTGGCATAATGTGGGACTAACGCCCTTAAGGTCATCCAGAGTATATCAAATAGCAGCTCGATGCTTCTTCAGAGTTTTCAATAATCTTTCTTCTTCTTACTCTGAAAGGTTAGCACTAATAATAACAGGATATATTTTCTTTTCATTGAGATAAGCATACTTAAGATTATTAGGTAAAGGTTTGAGTTCAAACACGAGATCACCCTTGGGTGGAGGGGGATCCCCAAGAATTTCAATGGGAAGGTTGTGTTTCAAAATAGGTTCATGTTTAAGGAATAATTCATCTATTTCCCTTCTTTCTTTCATAAACATATCATTTTCATGGTCTAGCAAATATTGTTCTAACGGATCAGTAGGACGCACGGCAATAGAAGCAAGACCAATTATTTCATCTTTACTAGATAATTATTTATCACAGGGTTGTCTACGAAATTTAGCAAAGTTAAACTCATGAGTCATATCATCTAAGCCAATCGTAACAACATCCTTTTTGCAATCAATCTTAGCTTTAACAGTGTTCAAGAAGGGTCTACCAAATATAATGGGACAGAAGGCATCTTGTGGAGAAGTAAGAACAAGAAAATTAGCAAGGTATTTAACCTTTCCACACAAGACTTCAAGATCCCTAACAATCCCAATTGGTGAAATAGTATCTCTATTAGCAAGCTTAATCGTGACATCAATATCTTCTAATTCAACAGGTGCAATGTCATGCATAATTTCTTTATATAAGTCATAGGGTATTGCACTAGCACTAGCACCCATATCACATAAGCCATGATAACAATGATCTCCTATTTTAACAGAAATAACAGGCATGCCTACAATAGGCCTATGTATCTTAGCGTCTGGTTTTGCAATATTAGCAGCTTCATCACAGAAATAAATAACATGCCCATCTAAATTATCATCCAAGAGATCTTTAACAATAGCAATACTAGGTTCAATATTGATTTGCTCAGGAGGTGTATAAGTCCTAGTATTACTCTTACGAACAACAGTCGAAGTTTTAGCATGATCCTTTATCCTAACATGAAAAGGTGGTTTCTCAACATAAGTAGTAGGAACAATAGGATCACTATAAGTGATAGTCTTTTCTTCAACAGTAATAGGTGCAACTACTTTCACTTCAACAGGAGGATTATATTTAAACCACTTCTCTTTAGGAAGATCAACGTGAGTAGCAAAAGATTCACAGAAAGAAGCTACTATCTCAGAGTCAAGTCCATACTTAGCGCTAAATCCACGAAAAACATCGGTATCCATAAAAGATTTAACACAATAGAACTTAGGTGTCATACCTGACTCCTTACCATCGTTGGAACCCCAATCTTCAGAGTTGCGTTTAATTCATTCCAATAAGTCCCATTTGAAATCAAGAGTCTTCAGCATATAAGAACCAGCACAAGAAGTATCGAGCAGGTTGCGATTATCAAGAGAAAGCCGAGCATAAAATTTTTGAATAATCATTTCCCGAGAGAGCTCATGATTGGGGCATGAATATAACATTGACTTAAGCCTCCCCCAAGCTTGAGCGATGCTTTCTCCTTCGCGAGGCCAGAAATTATATATGTACTTACGATCACGATGAACAAGATGCATAGGATAGAACTTCTGGTGAAATTCCAACTTCAATCGCTTATAATTCCAAGATCCCGTGTCATCACATAGCCTAAAGCATGTCAATGCATCTCCCTTCAAAGATAAATTGAAGACCTTCCTTTTGACAACATCATCAGGGATACCTGCAAGCTTAAATAATCCACAAACTTCATCCACAAAGATAAGGTGTAACGAGATGCAACGTTCCATCTCCTGCAAATGGATTAGCTAGCATTTTCTCTATCACACCCGAAGGAATATCAAAATAAACATTTTCATAAAGTTCAGTATGTTGAGGAGCAACTCTTTGCTCTACTGGTTGGGGCGAAGATGCCCCAAACAAGCCCCTCAAAGGATTAGTTTCCATAGTAACAAGTAACAAAAATTTCAGCACACTATATAAATGTTTCCTTACCAAGTTCCACTCACCAAAAGCGCTACACTCCCTGGCAACGGCGCCAGAAAAGAGTCTTGATGACCCACAAGTGTAGGAATCTATCATAGTCCTTTCAATAAGTAAGAGTGTCGAACCCAACGAGGAGCGGAAGGAAATGATAAGCGGTTTTCAGTAAGGTTTTCTGCAAGCACTAAAATTGTAGGTGATAGATAGTTTTGTGATAAGATAAATAGTAACGAGTAACAAGTAAACAAAGTAAATAAAGTGTAGCAAGGTGGCCCAATCCTTTATGTAGCAAAGGATAAGCCTGGACAATTTCTAATAATGATGAAGGAGCTCCCGAGGACACATGGGAATTATCGTCAAGCTAGTTTTCATCACGCTCATATGATTCACGTTCGGTACTTTGATAATTTGATATGTGGGTGGACCCGTGCTTGGGTACTGCCCTTACATGGACAAGCATCCCACTTATGATTAACCCCTATTGCAAGCATCTGCAACTACAACAAAAGTATTAAGGTAAACCTAACCATAGCATGAAACATGTGGATCCAAATCAGCCCCTAACGAAGCAACGCATAAACTAGGGTTTAAGCTTCTGTCACTCTAGCAACCCATCATCGACTTATTACTTCCCTATGCCCTCCTCTAGGCCCAATGATGGTGAAGTGTCATGTAGTCAACGTTCATGACACCACTAGAGGAGAAGGCAACATACATCTCATCAAAATATCGAACGAATACCAAATTCACATGACTACTAATAGCAAGACTTCACCCATGTCCTCAGGAACAAACATAACTACTCACAAAGCATATTCTTGTTCATAATCAGAGGTGTAATAATATGCATTAAGGATCTGAACATATGATCTTCCACCAAGTAAACCAATAAGTATCAACTACAATGAGTAATCAACACTAATAGCAACCCACGGGTACCAATTTGTGGTTTTGGATACAAGATTGGATACAAGACATGAACTAGGGTTTGAGAGGAGATGGTGCTGGTGAAGATGTTGATGGAGATTGACCCCCTCCCGATGAGAGGATCATTGGTGATGACGTTGGTGATGATTTCCCCCTCCCGGAGGGAAGTGTCCCCGGTAGAACAGCTCTGCCAGAGCCCTAGATTGGTTCCGCCAAGGTTCCGCCTCATGGCGGCGGAGTTTCGTCCTGTAAGCTTGCCCACGATTTTTTCCAGGGTAAAAGCCTTCATATAGCGAAAGATGGACACCGGAGGGCCACCAGGGGGCCCAGGAGACATGGGGCGCGCCCAGTAAGGGGGGCGCACCCCCACCCTCCTGGACAGGGTGTGGGCCCCCTGATGTATTTCTTTCCCTCAATAATTCTTAATAAATCCAAAAACAGGTTTTGTGGAGTTTCAGGACTTTTGGAGCAGTGCAGTATAGGTTTCCAATGTTTGCTCCTTTTCCAGCCAGAATTCCAGCTGTCGGCATTCCCCCTCTTCATGGTAAACCTTGTAAAATAAGAGAGAATAGCCATAAGTATTGATATATAATGTGTAATAACAGCCCATAATGCAATAAATTTTGATATAAAAGCATGATGCAAAATGGGTGTATCAGCTAGCGACTTATCGTCCAAAGCCAGGTCAGGTTAATAAAGACCATACGTATGCTTCAGATATGAACAAGAGAGTATCAAGAAAAAATCTGACAAAACTGTTCAAAAACCTCAAACCAAAAAGAGAGAAAAATGAGGCTATGCTTCGAATACAAGCAGGAAGCCGGACCAAAAGGGTTAATGGCTATGATTCGAATACGATCAGTAAGCCCCCAAGTGGTTTGTGGCATTGCGCCGATCAAAGGGGTACCGACAGCTATGATTCGAATACGATCAGGAAGCCCCTCAGTGACCAAAGTATTTAACGACTCTGATTCGAATACGATCAGTAAGCCGGACCAAAGGGGTTAATAGCTATGATTCGAATACGATCAAGCCCCCAAGTGATCAGTTTGTTTAACGGCTATGGTTCGAATACGGTCAGGAAGCCGGACCAGAGGGGTTAACTCCTATGATTCGAATATGATCAATATAAAGGGATGACCCGGTGGCGGTTTAGGGGAAGAAACAACAGATCGAAAGCTAGGTCAAGCGGATTCGCTCCCTGGTAATCGAGACATAAGCAATACCACCTCAAACTGGAGTAGGCCTTTACCTTCACTACAAGGGGCCGAACCAGTATAAAATCCTGTGTCCTTTTTCCCATTAAACCCCTTTAAGCTAACCTAGAGGCGATGGCTCCACGACTAAGTCCTTTCACGAGGACATCTGCCGTGACTATTCCACGACAAGGGGCCTCAAGGGCTCGAATACAAGCTCAATACACGAGAGTCAGTGGAAGCAACAATATCTGAGTACAGACATAAGTTAAGCAAGGATGCCTTAAGAAGGCTAGCACAAAAGCAACACGGTCGAAGAGGCAAGGCCACCTGCCTGGGACCTCCTAACTACTCCTGGTCATCGGCGGTCTCCACGTAATAGCATCCGTGGGCAGTGGCATCTGGCTCCAGGGATCCACCATCTGGTTGCATGAACCAGAAAGAAGAAAGAAAGGGAAAAGGGGGTAGCAAAGGAACCGTGAGTACTGATACTCGCAAGCATCAGATTTATACTAAGTATGCTTTGGTATCAAATGGAAGGTTTGTATCTGTGGACTGAACTGCAGAATGCTAGAATAGAGGGGAAAGCCTATCCTAACAAATACTAGCATCTTCAAGCAGCTCCAAGCATCTTGCAACATGTAGAAGAGTAGAGAATAGCAGTTTATAATTATCAAACATGTTGTAGCATCAACGCCCAGAGATCCTTCCTCGACTCCCTGTGAGAAAGCAATCCCGGAGCGACATATCCATCACATATCTCAAGTATCCATTTCTAGTTATATAAGATCAGGATATAAGTCTGAACGTCCGTTACCATGGACACAGCTATTAATAGATAATCTTCCCTGCAGGGGTGCACCATGTTACCCAACACGCTTGACTACTCTGGCCGAACACATCTTTCTGAGTCAATGCTCGGCCTCGGAAGATTAACACATTGCAGCCCTACCTAGGTTCAGCAGAGAGGTCCCCGCCGGTCTACATCCTAAGCACTTCGGGGTTTGGGCCCATCGCCCGTTGCACTCCGGGTCGTTGTGTGCAAGGAGATACTAGCACCACCTCTGCCTGGATGGCGCGGTCCTGAAGGAAATATGCCCTAGAGACAATAATAGAGTTATTATTTATTTCCTTATATCATGATAAATGTTTATTATTCATGCTAGAATTATATTAATCGGAAACTTAGTACATGTGTGAATACATAGACAAAACATAGTTTCCCTCGCATGCCTCCACTTGACTAGATCGTTAATCAAAGATGGTTATGTTTCCTGACCATAGACATGTGTTGTCATTTCATGAACGGGATCACATCATTAGGAGAATGATGTGATGGACATGACCCATTCGTTAGCTTAGCATTATGATCGTTACAGTTTCATTGCTAGTGCTTTCTTCATGACTTATACATGTTCCTCAAACTATGAGATTATGCAACTCCTGAATATCGGAGGAACACCTTGTGTGCTATCAAATGTCACAACGTAAATGGGTGATTATAAAGATGCTCTACAGGTGTCTCCAAAGGTGTTTGTTGGGTTGGCATAGATCGAGATTAGGATTTGTCAGTCCATATTTTGGAGAGGTATCTCTGGGCCCTCTCGGTAATGCTCATCACTATAAGCCTTGCAAGCAATGTGACTAATGAGTTAGTTGTGGGATGAAGCATTACGGAATGAGTAAAGAGACTTGCCGGTAACAAGATTGAACTAGGTCTGATGATACGAACGACCGAATCCCGGGCAAGTAACATACCGATCACAAAGGGAAAAACGTATGTTGTTATGAGGTTTGACCGATAAAGATCTTTGAGGGAGTCCCGGATTAGGGGGTGTCCGGATAGACGGACTATGACCTTTTGCCAGACTCGTGGACTATGAAGATACAAGATTGAAGACTTTGTCCCGTGTCCGGATGGGACTTTCCTTGGCGTGGAAGGCAAGCTTGGCGATACGGATATGTAGATCTCCTCCCATTGTAACCGACTCTGTGTAACCCTAGCCCTCTCCGGTGTCTATATAAACCGGAGGGATTTAGTCTGTAGGACAAACAACAATCATACCATAGGCTAGCTTCTAGGGTTTAGCCTCTCTGATCTCGTGGTAGATCTACTCTTGTACTACCCATATCATCAATATTAATCAAGCAGGAGTAGGGTCTTACCTCCATCGAGAGGGCCCGAACCTGGGTAAAAAGATCGTGTCCCTTGTCTCCTGTTACCATCCGCCTAGACGCACAGTTCGGGACCCCCTACCTGAGATCCGTCAGTTTTGACACCGACATTGGTGCTTTCATTGAGAGTTCCACTGTGCCGTCGCCATTAGGAAGGATGCCGCATCTCGTCTTTAAAGACGGCGCTGTTGTTAAAGGAGCTTTGTCTATCGGCCAAACTCTCCGGCTAGGCGGTTTTCTTATGACCGCCTGTTCGGTCGCCGCGCCGACGATGACTTCCCGAGTCATCGAAAGCAATCTCCACGTCAACTTGGAACTCGCAGAGCAGTTAGATCCGATGGATCTCTCTTCCTTAAACGAGCTCTTGGATCGCATCGCCACCCTGGGAGTCGCTACAGACTACGATCAGATTGGGCTTAAACTCGATCCGAGAGAGATTGACTCTCCCCAGGTCACCCACCACGTCGCAGTAGTGGAGGAACAATGCGGCGAATCTTCACCCATCTTAAGGACCAGATATGTCCAGATTCCCGATCCCTCCAAGCCGGATACCCGCGGAGGGGAGGACGTCACTCAAGCCCTGAACCTAAAGTCAGGCAGCGGGCTAGATCCATTGGATAACATCCAAGAACCCAAGCTTCTGAGTTCGGAAACTCCTTGGCCCCTGAGTCTCAGATTGGGCGAGGTTCCGGATTTAACTCCACCCGCCCACCCAAATATAAGGGATCTATCCCAAATTCAGCAAGAGCCCACAGAAACAGTACACCATTACTGGGCCAGATTCCTCCTGGCTACGAACAGGATAGAGGACTACCGCGAGGAGGATGCAATTTCATTCTTCTGCAATAATTGCATGGACATCAGAATCCTCAACGCCATAAGTCGTCGTGAAATTACACGCTTCGCTGACTTGTCATCCATAGTACGAAAATACTGTGCGATGGAAAGCGTCCAGAAAACTGAAATAAAATTCTGGGACGATCCGGCCCTGAATACAACCCCGGTCCGAAATAAAAGGGCGCATTATCGCCAGGCACCTAGGCTAAACACCAAAAAGCAAAAACCCCTCTATAGGGTATGGAACCGTACTGGAGGGATGGCTCAATGGACCCTATAAAATTCACAGTACAGAGGGCGCCATACCAACTCATAGCCTTAGAGCATGTTGGATACTCCGGCAGGTGGCCAGAAGTGGCGAGGAACTTCTAACTCCAGAATCCGCAGAGCACAAGCCGAGGAATACCAGTACGGTATCAACAGTATTCAAGACTTTTGCATCAAACAATATGCAGAAATGAACACTCCACAGCCTTACCGAAGTCTACCAGGTAGCAACAATAAACCCATGGAGTGACACGGCTATTACCTTTAATGCCAGTGATGAACCTAAATTCTTAACAGCTCGAGCACCAGCCGCATTGGTCCTCAGTCCAATAGTGGACGGCTTTCGACTTACCAAGGTACTCATGGACGGTGGCAGCGGATTAAACCTCATTTATGAGGAAACCCTTCGAAAAATGGAAATAGACTGGAGCCGCATTGAGCGAAGCAACACAACCTTTAGAGGAATAATCCCTGGTCGGGAAGCGTGCTGTACAGGAAAAATCACACTAGATGTGGTGTTCGGCACGCCGGATAATTATAGGTCCGAGGAGGTCACATTTCAAGTGGCCCCGTTCAGCAGCGGATACCACGCTCTGTTAGGGCGAGAGGCATTCACAATTTTTCAAGCTATACCCCATTACGGGTACATGAAGCTCAAAATTCCCGGACCCAACGGAATCATCACTCTTGCTAGTGACCCGGACATAGCACTCCGCGCCGAAAACAAGACAGCCGCACTGGCCCTTGAGGCACTATCTGAAGCCCTAGCGGCCGAAGAACTGATTGCGCTGCGCTCCATGGTGAACAGGGACGACGTGATACTCGATAAAAGATCCAAGTCCACCTCCTTTAAACCGGCGGACAAAATAGTCAAATTCCAAGTCCATCCAACGGACCCTACAAAAATGGCCTCCATCGGGGCGCAATTAAACCCTGATGTAGACGCCGCACTACGAGAATTCCTACGCAAAAATTGGGAAATTTTTGCCTGGCACCCTTCAGACATGCCAGGAATCCCACGCAGGCTGGCCGAGCACAGCCTAAACATCCTAAAAGGATTCACTCCTGTTAAGCAGGCTCTTCAGTGTTTCTCTGAACCTAAGAGACAAGCCATGGGAGAGGAGCTAGCCAAACTACTGGAGGCCGGATTCATCAGAGATATAAAACATCCGGACTGGCTAGCAAACCTGGTGATGGTACCAAAGAAGGACAAATCCTGGCGCCTATGCATCGATTTCAAGGACCTCAACAAGGCTTGCCCAAAGGATCCCTTCCCCCTCCCCCGCATCAATCAAATCATTGATGCTACCGCAGGACACGATTCATTGTGTTTCCTCGACGCATACTCTGGCTACCATCAAATTAAGATGGCAGAACTAGACCAAGCCGCAACGGCATTCATCACCCCATACGGCCCATTCCGCTTCAACGCAATGACCTTCGGGCTCAAAAACGCCGGCGCAACATATCAGCGAATGATTCAGACATGTCTGGCAAACCATATCCTCAAAACAGTTGAAGCATACGTAGATGACGTGGTCGTCAAAACCAAGCATGTCTTAACTCTAGTAGATGACTTGAGGCTCACATTCGATAACCTCCGAACATATGACATCAAGCTTAACCCGGAAAAATGCGTTTTTGGCGTACGAGCCAGAAAGCTCTTGGGCTTGATTGTATCCGGTAGAGGAATTGAAGCAAACCCAGCCAAGATCCGAGCTCTGTCACAATTGAATATTCCAAAGGACCTCAAGCAAATACAAAAATTGATTGGATGTGTGGCGGCTCTAAGCTGCTTCATCTCCCGCTTGGGAGAAAAGGCATTACCCCTTTATCGCCTCCTCTGGCGCACCGAACACTTCGAGTGGATGGATGCCGCCACGGTCGGACTCGAAGAAATAAAAGCCATATTGGCAACAAACCCGGTCCTGGCCGCGCCTAACACTGGCGAACCAATGCTATTATACATTGTGGCAATTCATCAAGTTGTAAGCGCAGTGGTCGTCGTCGAACGAGAAACGGAGGAGACAAATTCCCCCTTCCAAAACCAGTTTACTACATGTCCACTGTCCTCACTCCATGCAAGTCACGGTACCCGCATTATCAAAAGAGAGCGTACGCGGTGTTCATGGCATCCCGGAAGCCACGGCACTACTTTCAAGAGTGTTCAATAACAGTAGCCTCCGAAGTACCTCTTAACGATATTATAAACAACCGCGACGCGACGGGCCGGATTGCCAAATGGGCCATTGAGCTCCTCCCATTCGACATAACCTATAAGCCACGGCGAGCTATCAAGTCGCAAGTTTTGGTCGACTTTGTCGCCGAATGGACTGAAGGCGAACTCCCTAAAGAGTACGGCACATATTCCAACTGGATCATGCACTTCGACGGCTCCAAATTGTTAGCCGGTCTGGGGCTGGCGTTGTTTTGACGTCCCCAACAGGAGATACAGTTCAATATGTACTCCAGATAATGTATACGGACTCTAACAATGCACCCGAATACGAGGCCCTTCTACATGGTCTCCGGATGGCAGTCTCCATGGGCATCCAACGCCTAGAGGTGCGTGGGGATTCGAACCTCGCGATATCCCAAATAACTGGAGATTTTGATGCCAAGGATCCGAAAATGGTAGCTTATCGCAACGCCGTCCTAAAAATGTCAGCTCGGTTCGAGGGGCTCGAATTTCACCATATAGCCCAGAAAAACAATCAGGCAGCAGACGTCTTGGCACGCATTGGCGCAAAGCGCGATGCAGTCCCCCACAACATTTTCTGAGAGAGGCTATTCAAGCCATCTGTACAATGGGAAGGGGAATCCAGAAATAACAACCCGGACCCAGCCGCACCACCTGACACCGAACATTCTGACACAACGGGAGGCTCTGCCAACGAGGTAACATCCTAAGCCCATGTAATATGGCAGTCATTGCCTCGTGGACAGAACCATTCTTAGCCTACTTAACTAGGAAGGAACTTCCCGAGGAACAAAATGAGGCAAGCTGCATCATGCGGCGATCTAAAACCTATAAAGTCCATGAAGGAGAGCTTTATAAGAAAAGCACCACCGGAGTCCTTCAAAGGTGTATCTCCGAAGAGGAAGGGCGGAACCTTCTGGCTGAAATTCATGCCGGACTCGGTGGGCACCATGCCGCATCCCGGGCCCTTGTAAGCAAGGCCTTCCGTACTGGATTTTATTGGCCGACGGCCCGGGCAGATGCTGAGGACTTAGTCCAACGATGCGTCGGTTGCCAATTATTTGCTAACCAAAGCCATATGCCACCCACCACCCTCCAAACTATACCCATCACCTGGCCCTTTGCGGTCTGGGGGCTTGACATGGTTGGACCCCTTAAAGGAGGAACCAACAAGCAAAAATACCAATTGGTCATGGTTGACAAATTCACCAAATGGATAGAGGCCAAGCCTGTTAAGACGGCCGAATCCGGACCGGTGATAGACTTTATATCAGGGGTCGTACACCGTTACGGCGTCCCCCACAGCATCATCACTGATAACGGCACGAACTTTACGGCCGACGAGGTAAAACTCTGGTGCAAAAACATGGGCATCAAGCTCGACTACGCTTCAGTCTATCACCCACAAACTAACGGTCAAGTCGAGCGAGCAAATGGTCTAATCATGAGCGGCATCAAACCCAGACTAGCGCGGTCACTCAAGGAATCTAACACGCACTGGGTAGAGGAGCTCGACTCCGTACTCTGGGGGCTGCGAACCACACCGAATCGCACTACCGGATTCACACCATTCTTTATGGTATATGGCGCAGAGGCAGTTCTGCCCTACGACATAATTCATGACTCACCTCATGTGCGCATGTACGAAGAAAGAGAAGCCGAACTCGATCAGCAGGACCGTTCGGACGCCTTGTAGGAGGAGCGTGACGTGGCAAAAGCCCGTTCCGCATTCTATCAACAGCAGGCTCAAAGATATCAAAGCAAAGAAGTACGGGCCAAAACTTACAATGTTGGCTAACTAGTTCTACGCCCGCCAGACAAGAAAAAGGACAAACTCAAGCCCAAATGGGAAGGTCCCTTCATAATCGACCAAGTCCTGACTGGCGGAGCGTACCGTCTACGAAATGCATCGAATAACCGACTCGAGCCGAACCCATGGAACGCAGCCCGCCTATGAAGATTCTATGCCTAGCGCTGGACTCTATGTTCGTCTCCTTCCTCTATCCATTTTTTACACATTGGCTGTCTTATATTTCTCTCCTTCTCCCTCCTTTTCTCTTACAGCCTTTTAAGGGCTCGTTTGCGCCTCGTTCGCACACAATTGATGCGCTATCCACGCTCATTATACCTGGGGGCTTCTATAATAGAAGCTTGGTTATACGGGCCTCATGCCCAACACATGTGGCACACTTCCGCATGTACCTTTATTCACCATTATATGCATCGATATGACTTAAGTTTTGGCCAAGCTGGGTTGCCTGGCTCCTGTGCTTACCCCTACATTCCCGATTGTTCGGCTAGGCGGTAAAGGGAGCACCTCTGCGATTGTTACAGCCGGGTCAGCCGGATGTGTACCTCAGACTGGGTGAAGCCGAAAGCTAGCGTTCTTAAGGGAATATTCGGTCGGTGAACTAAAATATGATCTCTCACTCGTTTATTTATCTGTCCCCAGATGTTTTTCTGCTTTTTTCACAGTCCGGACATGCACTTTAGGGCATGCTTCCCAGGGAAAGGAACCCCTAACGGAACTATTCTCCCTGGAAGATGTTTCTTACTAACCATGTAATATAACATAACTAGTTGGGCACTTGTCTGTTCAAGCACTAATGACCCCTACGCCTGGTCTCCACGCATGCCCTGGTTCTTACATAACAGAGAGGGTATTCGGACACACTCCGGACTATCGGGTCCCGAGGTTGAAGCGAAAAGGTCCACCATGACAAACGATCTACAATCCGGCTAGAAGGCATTTTACATGTCATCTTCAATTACATAGTCAATTTGACTGGGTACATTCTTCTTCAATACCATCCAACAGGCTATCTAATTTACAGTCCTGTTGGGAATACTTGGTGGCCAGCTCTACCTGGCCATACACTAAACTGACAGGGATCTCCTTCCAATCGGGCCCCACAGGTCTGACCTCGGCCATGTGGTTTGGGTCAGCCTTCGTGTACCGCGTATTCACTATGGCCCAGGCCTCCCTGGCACCTTGATGGCAGGCCGATATCTTCCATAATCGGAAGCGCCGCCGCGCTCCCTTTAGCTTCTCTGCAAGCTCTCCAAGGCCTTCGGGCATGGAGACGGATGGCCACAAGGCCTGGGCGACGCCTTGCATCACCCACCGAACTCGTTCGTGTAGTTGTGATAGCTCGGGAAGAAGGTCACCCGTAGAACCGGGCATTTCCTCCGCAGGTCGACCTGTTAGCATACCTGCAGACATAACTCTGTCAATCGACTTCCTCGCCGAACTCTTTTTCAAAGTTCGCTCAAGCACTTACTAAAAATGCCGCGTCGAAGTCGTCGATTCTCCTTCACGGAGTCCGACAGCTGAGCACGAACATCTTTTAGTTCCTCGCCCAGCTGGGTGTTGGCATCTTGGAGCTTATTCTTCTCTTGCGTCACCCTCGTAAGCATGCTCTCGCCGGCCTTTAACCGGCGCAAGAGTTGTTGCTGTTCCGGATCTACTCCGGCGCCATCTGCAATGTTATTGTCAGATTTGCAAGCATGCCACACTTTTCAACATACTTATCTTTTGAAGCATATATTATCAGAGGGGGTCTCCTTGGCCTCCCCTATCGCGGCTAGTGCGGCCTCAAGTTGGGCCTTGCACTCTTCCAGCTCCTGGGACAGTTGGGTATTCTTTTCTGTAAGATCCTGCATTACAAATGATCCTTAAATCAGTTGTTCTAACTGTTTCAAGTCTCGGGGGCTACTAGCATATATAACCATCAAATTTTCTCACCCGTATGTCTTTTACATATTGCTCTGTGGCTCTGGCTAGACCATTTTGAGCAGCACGGAGGTACGCATCTCCCGTATTAAAGGCATCCAATGCCTCTTGGGAGAAACAAGCGTCATGAAGAACTGTCCGGCGACGCCTGTGGTTCATGGCACTCTCCACCTCGGAATTGGTGGTAGACAGCCCGTCCGCATCCTCTGTCGGAGGAGCGTCTGGTGCACGCCTCGTGTTCGCCTCCGCTTCCGGACCCGGCCTTGGAGCCTAGCCGGTAGAAGCGCGATTGGCAACCTCTCTGGATATTGTCCGGCGAGCGCTCTTCTTCCTGGACAAAGCACGAGCGTTAGTATGCCTTGAGGGAATACAACCTGGGAACAGAATGGCACGCCATACTGTTATACCGGCGTCTCAATCCGGACCGCACTTCTTTTCAGCCTGCTAGGCCTTGATGCCCCTTGTTGGCTAGCCGCCGCAGGCTCGGCCCTCCGCCTCAAGGACTTCCCCTGCAAAAACGCCATTGATATACGGTGATCAAAAATAAGCGCGGGTGGATCATCAGGTACTGGGACTTCGGTCTCGTTACTTGTGAGGCTGGAAGTAGTCCGGGATAATCAGTCGTAATGGCCACTAAGGTGTTGTCCTTGCTCAATTGATGAAACACCCCATCGATCAGCTCCACACATAAGTCCGGGTCCTCTTGGGAGTCCGGGTCGAGGGACCGTTCCGGGTCCTCGGGTTGTGGAGGTGGGCTGTTTATCTCCTTTACAGTCTGGTGTAGCTCCTGCGTTGAAATTACTAGACTAAATACTTAACTATGGGAAATATGAAACGGATGGGCAAGTGAAAGTGTTTGCTTACCCAGCTTGGAGGATTGTACATAGAAAATCCGCCCCGTGGGTTGACGCGGAGGAATTCCTCCTCTTCTCCAATGTACAAAGTGGATAAGATCTTTATTAGAGCGGCGGCCGTTTCCGGCCCCTTACGGCCGCACCGGGTGGCGTCGTCCACCCCGTTGAAATCCCACATGGAGTGGCCTCTGTACTGAAGCGGCTGCACCCCCCGCATAATGCATGTGGCCATGACCTCAATCATGGTCAGTCCAAAATGAGCTAACAACCTTATCCGGTTCACCAGATAAGGGACGTCCTTGTCATTTTCCTTCTGAGGGCTCCGTGGACACCAGCTTAGGCGCTTCTTCAGAGGAGCATTATCGAACTCTGGGAGGCCGATCCGAACAGGGTCCGGCAGGGGGATGTCTTC
Source organism: Triticum dicoccoides (assembly GCF_002162155.2). Lineage (NCBI taxonomy): Eukaryota > Viridiplantae > Streptophyta > Magnoliopsida > Poales > Poaceae > Triticum > Triticum dicoccoides. The sequence goes on along the minus strand of NC_041383.1, from coordinate 666,279,926 downwards.
TATATAAAACCATTATAAAGGCCAGTCTTCGGATGCCTTCTTTGGGGTTCCGGATAGATATCTGGTCCCGGCGATGCGCCATAGTTCGGCTCCGCCCACTTGATATATCGACCCCTCCTAAGAATGGGGCACGAGGCAGAACAACTTCTTCCACAGCGTGAAATGGGCCTCGATGCCCAAAAACAGCTCGCAAAGGTCTACGAAGCCCGCAATATGCAATATGGAGGCAGGCGTAAGGTGGTGCAACTGGAGGCCATAGAACTCCAGGAGCCCCCAGAGAAATGGATGAATTGGAAATCTGAGCCCTCTTATCAAATAAGGGACAAGGCATACCCGCTCTCCTTTGGAGGGGTTGGCGACGCTCTCTGCTTGCTCTCCGCCGTTATACACTACAAGAAATATGTCAACTTGTGACCACCACTATTGGTCACTGAAAGGTCATGGTTTTTCATTTGCGACCTTTTTGTGACCAAAAACAGAAGGTCAAAAGTTGGCGGTCGTAAACTGACTATAGCGACCTTTCTTCTGGAATGGTCGTGGACGTTTATGACCAAAATATGTCCACTGTGGCGTTTTGGTCACTAGCAACCTCCCCAGGCCACGTAGGCATCCAGCTTGGCAAGCTGATGTGGCACAAGATTCAGGCCGGTCCAATTCAGTTTTCTACATGGGCCTAGCCCATTAATTCAACCTTTCTATATTTTTTTCTGTCAATTTTTGGTCGACTTCATGGGCCTGGCCCAACATTGCAGCCTTTTTTATTATTGGGCCTTGGCCTTTTCGTCTAAATAATTTTAATTTCCTTTTTTATTAAATGGGTCCACCAGTCAGATGGGTCCCAGTTGTCAGGTTTGTGTCTGGTAAGTGAGTCCCATCTATCAGGCTCATATTCTTCATATTTCAACTAGTATTTAACTTGGCAGACAAAAGCACACATGATACTTCAAACAAGAGCAACCAGATCACGTTGTCAATACATATGACCATGTGTAATACGGTACTTTACAAGATCTACATGTGTAACGAGCTCTACAAGTGTGATACAATACTGCTTTACAAGAAAATGACGACATGCCGGACTCGCTGCACAACCATAGTCAAGGCTGGGAACAAACAAAACGGCAACATGGGTTCCTCTGTCAGGGCTGCCGGTGCTGCTCCTTCCCCACCGCCGCCGCACAGGTGAATTTCCTGCATAAGTGAAACAGGTGTTTGGAATGAATTTGGAGTAGAAGAGTTGCAGCAACCTCCGTATTAAGTACACAAAAATAAGAAGGATTCAATAATATATATACAGGCACAAAAAGAAGAGTTTCCATCAATGCTTCAGCTCTACACTTATCGATGCAGTGGTATATATACCAATTCATAGTACTGTCACAACTCCTTGACTTTATAATTTAGTTTCGACATTCACATTACCAATCTGTGTTACCCCAATGAAAGTGTATATCACTGTAAACACTATTCCATGAAAGAGAAACCCAAAGTAGACAACATTTGCCCATGGAGTACAAATATTGACCTCATTTATTGGTAATTAATGTGTACTCCTAAGCAGACGATGAAGGCTATGTTTCAGTTACCAAAAAGTGAAAATAACATAAGTAAGAAGCATAGTTGAAGTGATTAGAATTTGGCATGAACTTTCTCCAGAATGAACAGAGTCAGACCATCACACGAACATTAACCTTGAGATACAAGGGGTATAAATGACTCATGTTACATAGACTAGTGTTCTGATGCAACCAGCAATCACAAAACAAATCACAAATCAAATGCATCTAGGGAAAATTGTAATATTAAGATCGGTGCTAAGCAGTAAGTTAAGGGGAGATGGACCTTGTCAGCAACACCACGCCGAGCTGCAAACCCCAGGACGCGGATGCCGCCCCAGGGTCCATGCTATCTTCACTTGGCGAATCAACCAATGCTCAGAGCCAAACAAGAAGCAGAACAAGTGCTGTAATCTTGTGCATCTCTGCGGCTTTCAGACTACCTGAAACAGAATGCAAGAAGGGAATTTGTGAGAAGATGCCGCAAGAGAAATGCTTCTAATCAGGAAAGATTCTAACAGCATAACCACTATCTGTCTATCTGCAGGAAACTAGTAGCACTCTATTTTGCTTCGCCTTCATTTTCAGAGAAATGGACACTACAACAATCCAAGATAGGAATGAAAGCTATGCTAGTACCAAAAATCGAATTCAGGAGCAAACTGAGTAGCTCCAAATCAAGAATCTAGCACCGAAAAGAATCGATGAAAAGCTACATGAAAATGACTCTCAAAGAACAGAACATTCGCTTCATTGATAAAGGATAATTTCATTGGCAAGAGTATACTAAAAGTGGATTAAGATCCTTTCCTTTTGGGAAAATCTCTATGCTTAATCTGTTTCAAAGATTTTGCTCAACATATAGATCCGCTTAGCAGAAGGAATCGGCTAATTGATCTACCGCAGAGCCCTTCCCGCATTCTGGTTTCTCCATGTTAGATAAATTCTGTGGCATAGCACAGGGGCAAGCACCAAACCATAAGCAGCATGTCCATCTTTTAGTTTATGCAGATGCAGATACAACTAGGAAAGAAGAATAACATGTTCTGTTTTTGCCATACGAGCAATTTTCACCACCTCATCAATATCTTTCTCCATTTTCTTCTTAATTGCTACAAATATGTATGGTTATGTGTGACTACAAATAATGCGATTTTTTCAACCCATTTAGATAAGGTTTGGAGCTGTAACCTTTCATGGCGCTTGCTTTTGTAACTGCTTTTGATTCCTCGTTTGCAGTCTGCAAGCAAAGGCACATGAGATTCCATTATTACTATGAGAATCAATATTTGAGCACAATAACATAAGAAGAAGCAGAAGCAGAAATAAGGAAATTAGAATGTGTTGGACCTGGAGCTTAGTCAAGAGACTCATCAAGTTAGCTGTTAGGCTCTCAGTTCCATCAACCTGTATGTGTATGAAAGCAGCATCACATGTCATTAATCTGAAGTGCAAAAAATTGACAAATAACATCAAAGATTAGACTAGTAGAGTGTTTCATAAACAACATGCACCTTCTTGAGAAATCCTTTTAAATTATCAGAGACGTCGGGCTGATGCATCCCTATTTCAACATCCCCCTCATCTCTTGAGGAATCCCGTCGGTGAAGCTCAAAGGAATCCTGCAAAGTTGGAGTGTTTAGAAGAACATGTACTACACAGCAGCACCTGCATGAAGGCTTGCTTGATTGCTATGAATTCGATCTGACATTATAGCCAATTGTGCTGCTACATTTATCATTATTATAACTGGTCCCAAAAGAATATTACTAAAGCTTATACTTGCTAGCAGAAGAGATAAACTGCTCAAAAAGAGTATTTGAGATGTCACTTTCAAAATCAGAACATGACGGCGAGTCGGCGACCATGTATGTAATGCCAAAAGAACATTCTGAAGTTAATTTTAGTACTGAAATAAGTAATATAATGTGGTCACATTACGTGTTGTTTTCAACATAACAAACAAACAGTGAATGACATTTTGAGACTACAGTGCTTGCTAAGCATAAAGTTGGGACAAATAAAATCAGAATAACCTCCTGGATAGGTTCAGACAAGAGCAACCAGCCCATTGCTGATAGCACACACAAAGAGAGCAAACAGATCCTAAAAAGAGGGGCGAATAAATCCTGCTACTTAGACCTCAAGCAGAACTGAGCAACTAAGCCGATTCCTGGCGAAATCTGCTACTTATATCTCTAAGCAAAAGGAAATGCAAGTGCAGGTAAGAGTAGCGTACAGCAGGAGCAAGACGAAACCTCCATCTCCTAGATCCGCTTGTTGGAGCCCATGATTTGAAGGCGTTGAGGCCGTCGTGGCTACATCTAGGGTTCTCGAACTCCTCCAGGGGTTTTATCTCGTGCAGTAGAAAGAACTTGGCGAACAGAGCAACACGGAGAGGGAGATGGTGTCCTGCAACAGAGAGGGAGAAGCACGAGCGTCACGAACAGAGAAACATGAGCCCCAAAACAAATCGGGTCGAACCACACACAGAGAGAGAGAGAGGAGACCTTGTTGACGAGCTCCATAGCGTCGGAGCATCCGAGCCGCAGCGAACTCTCTCCTCGCGCGGAAGAACCTGCACGGCCGCATCGTCGCCTGAGAGAAAGGAATGAACAAGTGGCCGCCCTCTCTTCCTCTCCTGGCGCGCGAGCGATTGGGGGGCGGGAGCAGATGACCTCAAGCACCCTATCACGTGTTGATGGTGCGAGATTGGATCTGGTAGCGTCGGGGTGAATCTGGTGGCCGCCTGACGTGCTACTCGATCTAGGAGGGAGAGGAGAAGGGTGAAGGGTTTCACGGCGATGGTGGGGGATAGGGCGGAGTGGGGGAGCGAAGTCACCGGTGGCGGTGGGTGGGGGCGGCGGCGAGGCAAAGGAGAGATGAGGAGGGAATCGAGCGAGGGAGTGTGGGTGTCGAGAGGTGGGAG
>NC_041383.1:666264608-666274798 GCF_002162155.2 Triticum dicoccoides | reverse complement strand
GAGGGGTGCGATGGGAGGAGGGGATCGATGGGATCTGGGTAGGGTTCGGGCTCCTCGCCGTTGGTGGTGGCTAGGGTTTGGCGAGCGGGTGCGGGTGCTGGAGAGTGGGGGCGTGGGGGCTAGGGTTGGAACAGTGGGGAGTGGGGGCTGCGTGGGTGAGGGGGGTGAGAGGGTGAGGGGATGAGGTTCGCCGTTGGATCCCGGAGCATCCGACGGTGTCGGATGCATGATCCGCGTGATATGCCTATAGACCAATCAGAACGCAACAAACAATTTGAAGACTTTATCACCTTTTAAATAGGTCACGAAAAAAACATTTTCCATTTTTTAGTGCTCAAAATGAGTTCTTTTTTGTAAAAGACCTACCAAATATTTGTTCAAATGATATTCTTTATATTCTTTATATTTGTTCAAAATGAGTTCTTTATACTCTGCAAAAGTTCAAAGGGATTTTTTATATTCTTTGCACAAAAAATCATTTTCCATTTTTCGAGTGCCCCAAATGAGGTTTTTTTGTGAAGGACCTACCAAATAATTGTTGTAAAATTGGACCAAATCATTTTTATAAAATACTAGGCCATATTTAATGCACAATTGACCAAATGGTTGGGTGAAAAAAGTTTTGATCCACCTCTCGTGAAAAAGACAAATTTCCACCGATTCAGCTAGAAGCGGGTCAAATTTGAACTGTAGCTACCTCGCAGTTTGTTCTTTATTTTTTCCAGAAATCATTTCTAGGTACATAAGTATCTATTTAATCAGAGAAACACCAAAAAAATTCCAAGATTCAACCACTAGCTAGGAACGGTCAAGCCCGCCGTTTTGACCGCATTTTGAAACAGGCATAAAAATTCAAAAAAATCGAAAAATTGGAACACCTTCGCATTGTGTCATTATATGTGACCAAGTTTCTGGGAAAAATATTAAATTTGTAATACGGTAATTATTTTTAAAAAGTGTTCTCAGAAATGAGCTATCATACGTGAAGATTCATGGCTTTCAAGCCAAATGATCAATCTTATGGCCACATTCATGGCATAGTTTGTTCAAATGATCTCATATTGTGCACGAGGGTGCATCTTGGAATTCCAAACAATGTTGCCTAAGGAAGTTTTCATTTTCTTTGCACGGAAAATTTATTTTTCATTTTCCGAGTGCTCAAAAGGAGGTTTTTTTGTGAAGGACCTACCAAATAATTGTTGCAAAATTGGACCAAATTAATTTTATAAAATACTAGGCCATATTTAATGCACAATTGACCAAATGGTTTGGTGAAAAAAGTTTTGATCCACCTCTGGTGAAAAAGGCAAATTGTCGTCGATTCAGCTAGAAACGGGTCAAATTTGAACTGTAGCTGCCTCATAGTTTGCTCTTTATTTTTTCCACAAATCATTTCTAAGTACATACGTATCTATTTAATCATAGAAACACCAAAAAAATTCCAAGATTCAACCACTAGCTAGGAACGGTCAAGCCCGCTGTTTTGACCGCATTTTGAAACGGGCATAAACAATTCAAACAAAATTCAAAAAAAATGGAAAACCCTCGCATTGTGTCATTATATGTGACCAAGTTTCCAGGAAAAATAATAAACTTGTAATACAGTAATTATTTTAAAAAAGTGTTCTTAGAAATGAGCCATCATGCGTGAAGATTCATGGCTTTCAAGCCAAATGGTCAATCTTATGGCCACATTCATGGAATAGTTTGTTCAAATGATCTAATATTGTACACAAGGGTGCATCTTGGAATTCCAAACAATGTTGCCTAAGGAAGTTTTCATTTTCTTTGCACGGAAACTTCATTTTTCATTTTCCGAGTGCTCAAAAGAAGGTTTTTTTATGAAGGAACTACCAAATAATTGTTGCAAAATTGTACCTAATCAATTTTATAAAATACTAGGCCATATTTAATGCACAATTGACCAAATGGTTGGGTGAAAAAAGTTTTGATCCACCTCTCGTGAAAAAGACAAATTTCCACCGATTCAGTTGGAAGCGGGTCAAATTTGAACTGTAGCTACCTCGCAGTTTGTTCTTTATTTTTTCCAGAAATCATTTCTAGGTACATAAGTATCTATTTAATCAGAGAAACACCAAAAAAATTCCAAGATTCAACCACTATCTAGGAACGGTCAAGCCCGCCGTTTTGACCGCATTTTGAAACAGGCATAAAAAATTCAAAAAAAATCGAAAAATTGGAACACCTTCGCATTGTGTCATTATATGTGACCAAGTTTCTGGGAAAAATATTAAATTTGTAATACGGTAATTATTTTTAAAAAGTGTTCTCAGAAATGAGCTATCATACGTGAAGATTCATGGCTTTCAAGCCAAATGATCAATCTTATGGCCACATTCATGGCATAGTTTGTTCAAATGATCTCATATTGTGCACGAGGGTGCATCTTGGAATTCCAAACAATGTTGCCTAAGGAAGTTTTCATTTTCTTTGCACGGAAAATTTATTTTTCATTTTCCGAGTGCTCAAAAGGAGGTTTTTTTGTGAAGGACCTACCAAATAATTGTTGCAAAATTGGACCAAATTAATTTTATAAAATACTAGGCAATATTTAATGCACAATTGACCAAATGGTTTGGTGAAAAAAGTTTTGATCCACCTCTGGTGAAAAAGGCAAATTGTCGTCGATTCAGCTAGAAACGGGTCAAATTTGAACTGTAGCTGCCTCATAGTTTGCTCTTTATTTTTTCCACAAATCATTTCTAAGTACATACGTATCTATTTAATCATAGAAACACCAAAAAAATTCCAAGATTCAACCACTAGCTAGGAACGGTCAAGCCCGCTGTTTTGACCGCATTTTGAAACGGGCATAAACAATTCAAACAAAATTCAAAAAATTGGAAAACCCTCGCATTGTGTCATTATATGTGACCAAGTTTCCAGGAAAAATAATAAACTTGCAATACAGTAATTATTTTAAAAAAGTGTTCTTAGAAATGAGCCATCATGCGTGAAGATTCATGGCTTTCAAGCCAAATGATCAATCTTATGGCCACATTCATGGAATAGTTTGTTCAAATGATCTAATATTGTACACAAGGGTGCATCTTGGAATTCCAAACAATGTTGCCTAAGGAAGTTTTCATTTTCTTTGCACGGAAACTTCATTTTTCATTTTCCAAGTGCTCAAAAGAAGGTTTTTTTATGAAGGAACTACCAAATAATTGTTACAAAATTGTACCTAATCAATTTTATAAAATACTAGGCCATATTTAATGCACAATTGACCAAATGGTTGGGTGAAAAAAGTTTTGATCCACCTCTCGTGAAAAAGACAAATTTCCACCGATTCAGGTGGAAGCGGGTCAAATTTGAACTGTAGCTACCTCGCAGTTTGTTCTTTATTTTTTCCAGAAATCATTTCTAGGTACATAAGTATCTATTTAATCAGAGAAACACCAAAAAAATTCCAAGATTCAACCACTAGCTAGGAACGGTCAAGCCCGCCGTTTTGACCGCATTTTGAAACAGGCATAAAAAATTCAAAAAAAATCAAAAAATTGGAACATCTTCGCATTGTGTCATTATATGTGACCAAGTTTCTGGGAAAAATATTAAATTTGTAATACGGTAATTATTTTTAAAAAGTGTTCTCAGAAATGAGCTATCATACGTGAAGATTCATGGCTTTCAAGCCAAATGATCAATCTTATGGCCACATTCATGGCATAGTTTGTTCAAATGATCTCATATTGTGCACGAGGGTGCATCTTGGAATTCCAAACAATGTTGCCTAAGGAAGTTTTCATTTTCTTTGCACGGAAAATTTATTTTTCATTTTCCGAGTGCTCAAAAGGAGGTTTTTTGTGAAGGACCTACCAAATAATTGTTGCAAAATTGGACCAAATTAATTTTATAAAATACTAGGCAATATTTAATGCACAATTGAACAAATGGTTTGGTGAAAAAGTTTTGATCCACCTCTGGTGAAAAAGGCAAATTGTCGTCGATTCAGCTAGAAACGGATCAAATTTGAACTGTAGCTGCATCATAGTTTGCTCTTTATTTTTTCCACAAATCATTTCTAAGTACATACGTATCTATTTAATCATAGAAACACCAAAAAAATTCCAAGATTCAACCACTAGCTAGGAACGGTCAAGCCCGCTGTTTTGACCGCATCTTGAAACGGGCATAAACAATTCAAACAAAATTCAAAAAATTGGAAAACCCTCGCATTGTGTCATTATATGTGACCAAGTTTCCAGGAAAAATAATAAACTTGCAATACAGTAATTATTTTAAAAAAGTGTTCTTAGAAATGAGCCATCATGCGTGAAGATTCATGGCTTTCAAGCCAAATGATCAATCTTATGGCCACATTCATGGAATAGTTTGTTCAAATGATCTAATATTGTACACAAGGGTGCATCTTGGAATTCCAAACAATGTTGCCTAAGGAAGTTTTCATTTTCTTTGCACGGAAACATCATTTTTCATTTTCCGAGTGCTCAAAAGAAGGTTTTTTTATGAAGGAACTACCAAATAATTGTTGCAAAATTGTACCTAATCAATTTTATAAAATACTAGGCCATATTTAATGCACAATTGACCAAATGGTTGGGTGAAAAAAGTTTTGATCCACCTCTGGTGAAAAAGACAAATTCCCGTCGATTCAGTTGGAAGCGGGTCAAATTTGAACTGCAACTGCCTCATAGTTTGCTCTTTATTTTTTCCAAAAATCATTTCTAGGTAAATAAGTATCTATTTAATCATAGAAATACCAAAAAAAATTCCAAGATTCAACCACTAGCTAGGAACGGTCAAGCCCGCCGTTTTGACCGCATTTTGAAACAGGCATAAAAAATTCAAAAAAATTCGAAAAATTGGAACACCTTCGCATTGTGTCATTATATGTGACCAAGTTTCTGGGAAAAATATTAAATTTGTAATACGGTAATTATTTTTAAAAAGTGTTCTCAGAAATGAGCTATCATACGTGAAGATTCATGGCTTTCAAGCCAAATGATCAATCTTATGGCCACATTCATGGCATAGTTTGTTCAAATGATCTCATATTGTGCACGAGGGTGCATCTTGGAATTCCAAACAATGTTGCCTAAGGAAGTTTTCATTTTCTTTGCACGGAAAATTTATTTTTCATTTTCCGAGTGCTCAAAAGGAGGTTTTTTTGTGAAGGACCTACCAAATAATTGTTGCAAAATTGGACCAAATTAATTTTATAAAATACTAGGCCATATTTAATGCACAATTGACCAAATGGTTTGGTGAAAAAAGTTTTGATCCACCTCTGGTGAAAAAGGCAAATTGTCGTCGATTCAGCTAGAAACGGGTCAAATTTGAACTGTAGCTGCCTCATAGTTTGCTCTTTATTTTTTCCACAAATCATTTCTAAGTACATACGTATCTATTTAATCATAGAAACACCAAAAAAATTCCAAGATTCAACCACTAGCTAGGAACGGTCAAGCCCGCTGTTTTGACAGCATTTTGAAACGGGCATAAACAATTCAAACAAAATTCAAAAAATTGGAAAACCCTCGCATTGTGTCATTATATGTGACCAAGTTTCCAGGAAAAATAATAAACTTGTAATACAGTAATTATTTTAAAAAAGTGTTCTTAGAAATGAGCCATCATGCGTGAAGATTCATGGCTTTCAAGCCAAATGATCAATCTTATGGCCACATTCATGGAATAGTTTGTTCAAATGATCTAATATTGTACACAAGGGTGCATCTTGGAATTCCACACAATGTTGCCTAAGGAAGTTTTCATTTTCTTTGCACGGAAACATCATTTTTCATTTTCCGAGTGCTCAAAAGAAGGTTTTTTTATGAAGGAACTACCAAATAATTGTTGCAAAATTGTACCAAATCAATTTTATAAAATACTAGGCCATATATAATGCACAATTGACAAAATTGTTGGGTGTCAAAATTTTTGGTCCACCTCTGGTGAAAAAGACAAATTCCCGTTGATTCAGTTGGAAGCGGGTCAAATTTGAACTGCAACTGCCTCATAGTTTGCTCTTTATTTTTTCCAAAAATCATTTCTAGGTAAATAAGTATCTATTTAATCATAGAAACACCAAAAAAAATTCCAAGATTCGACCACTAGCTAGGAACGGTCAAGCCCGCCGTTTTGACCGCATTTTGAAACAGGCATAAAAAATTCAAAAAAATTCGAAAAATTGGAACACCTTCGCATTGTGTCATTATATGTGACCAAGTTTCTGGGAAAAATATTAAATTTGTAATACGGTAATTATTTTAAAAAGTGTTCTCAGAAATGAGCTATCATACGTGAAGATTCATGGCTTTCAAGCCAAATGATCAATCTTATGGCCACATTCATGGCATAGTTTTTTCAAATGATCTCATATTGTGCACGAGGGTGCATCTTGGAATTCCAAACAATGTTGCCTAAGGAAGTTTTCATTTTCTTTGCACGGAAAATTTATTTTTCATTTTCTGAGTGCTCAAAAGGACGTTTTTTTGTGAAGGACCTACCAAATAATTGTTGCAAAATTGGACCAAATTAATTTTATAAAAGGCCATATTTAATGCACAATTGACCAAATGGTTTGGTGAAAAAAGTTTTGATCCACCTCTGGTGAAAAAGGCAAATTGTCGTCGATTCAGCTAGAAACGGGTCAAATTTGAACTGTAGCTGCCTCATAGTTTGCTCTTTATTTTTTCCACAAATCATTTCTAAGTACATACGTATCTATTTAATCATAGAAACACCAAAAAAATTCCAAGATTCAACCACTAGCTAGGAACGGTCAAGCCCGCTGTTTTGACCGCATTTTGAAACGGGCATAAACAATTCAAACAAAATTCAAAAAATTGGAAAACCCTCGCATTGTGTCATTATATGTGACCAATTTTCCAGGAAAAATAATAAACTTGTAATAAAATAATTATTTTAAAAAAGTGTTCTTAGAAATGAGCCATCATGCGTGAAGATTCATGGCTTTCAAGCCAAATGATCAATCTTATGGCCACATTCATGGAATAGTTTGTTCAAATGATCTCATATTGTGCACAAGGGTGCATCTTGGAATTCCAAACAATGTTGCCTAATGAAGTTTTCATTTTCTTTGCACGGAAAATTCATTTTTCATTTTCCGAGTGCTCAAAAGAAGGTTTTTTTATGAAGGAACTACCAAATAATTGTTGCAAAATTTTACCTAATCAATTTTATAAAATACTAGGCCATATATAATGCACAATTGATAAAATGGTTGGGTGTCAAAATTTTTGATCCACCTCTGGTGAAAAAGACAAATTCCCGTCGATTCAGTTGGAAGCGGGTCAAACTTGAACTGCAACTGCCTCATAGTTTGCTCTTTATTTTTTCCAAAAATCATTTCTAGGTAAATAAGTATCTATTTAATCATAGAAACACCAAAAAAATTCCAAGATTCAACCACTAGCTAGGAACGGTCAAGCCCGCCGTTTTGACCGCATTTTGAAACGGGCATAAAAAATTCTTAAAAAATCAAAAAATTGGAAAACCTTCGCATTGTGTCATTATATGTGACCAAGTTTCCAGGAAAAATAATAAACTTGTAATACGGTAATTATTTTAAAAAAGTGTTCTCAGAAATGAGCTATCATGCGTGAAGATTCATGGCTTTCAAGCCAAATGATCAATCTTATGGCCACATTCATCGCATTGTTCAAATGATCTAATATTGTGCATGAGGGTGCATCTTGGAATTCCAAACAATGTTGCCTAAGGAAGTTTTCATTTTCTTTGCACAGAAAATTCATTTTTCATTTTCTGAGTGCCCAAAAGGAGGTTTTTTGTGAAGGAACTACCAAATAATTGTTGCAAAATTGGACCTAATCAATTTTATAAAATATAGGCCATATATAATGCACAATTGACAAAATGGTTGGGTGTCAAAAATTTTGATCCACCTCTGGTGAAAAAGAGAAATTCCCGTCGATTCAGTTGGAAGCGGGTCAAATTTGAACTGCAGCTGCCTCATAGTTTGCTCTTTATTTTTTCCAAAAATCATTTCTAGGTAAATAAGTATCTATTTAATTAGAAATACATGGTTTGATGGCGAGACATCCAGGTTTGGACGGTGGCTGAGGGCCCCAACTCTAGAGCGCATAAGCTCGCATGTTCGCCGCGTGGTCACCGCGTGACTGTGGCGTTGCCATGCGTTCTGGGCGGCCTAGGTATGTCTAGTGGGTTGTTCACTCCCCAGGTAGATGCTAGGAAGAAAATGTTAACATAAGATTCTCACGAGGAGACTAATTGATGCTCAAACATGAATAAGCAACCAAGTGTTTGATTTGCGGTACGGGAAATGCACATGGCTAATGGGCGTGAGTTTTGGCTGAGGATGATCAGTTACTAAGAACACCGTCTTCACAAATTTTTAGGGAAATCAAGAATATATAAATAACACTTCCTTCACAAAGTGCTGCTCTGAATAGAATAGGAAAATGAATATTATTGAGTTATTTTTGAACTAGGCAAGGAAGGTTTTTAACATATTTGATGAAGATATGATCCAAACAATTTATGAGAATTTTTTGGGAACTTTTGGAATAACAGAAATATAGGTTGCTTCACAACCTAGGGCAAAAATTGGCACATGGACATGACACATAGGCAAAACTGATGAGATGGCGCCTAGTCATCACAACCCACCAGAATCTACAAGGCTATGACCATCTATATTGGTCGTTAACAACTAGAAATAAGGCAGCGGACCTGCACTGTTTGCTTTGTTACCATTTCGTGTAAGGAAATTACGACCTTTCTGACCAAAATGGTCGCAATGGTTTAGGGTTTGGAGCCCCCCGAACAGCTTTTGACCAATTGGTCTCAGATGGTCATATATCTATGACCAATTCTTCCAGGGTCACTGACAGAAGGTCACTAGTTGACATATTTCTTGTAGTGATAGATGGCAAGCCCGGCTCGAACCGGGACCATGTAAGCTGGGGGGAGGAGCCCCTTGGCTTGGAGTGCCACTAGCTCGCTGTGTGGGACGGAACACCTCTCCAAATCTCCAGGCTGAGGTCTCGGGGGGCGAGAGGAGGAGCTGCATCGACCGGCCATGATGGAATGGATCCCTGTCAAATGCGCTCCGATGAATGCCCGCGGAGGGAAGATGGTGTGATTCGGATCTAAATCCCCGTCTCTTTTATAGGCGGCCCGTTTGAGCAGCTAGGGGGTAAATGAAAAAACACCCTGTCTTTTCGCATTCTTTTGACACGTGGAAGATGGCCATTATTAGGCGCAGAAGCCAAGGAGCACAACATTCACCAGAAGCCGGACACTATTCAACAGGTATATGGGATTTGGAGAAGAACCCGCCTTGCAATGCCGAAGACAATTTGCATGCCGGAATCATCGTCATTAAAGCCTGGTTCGGGGGCTACTGAGGGAGTCCCAGATTAGGGGGTGTCCGGATAGCCGGACTATGACCTTTGGCCGGACTCCTGGACTATGAAGATACAAGATTGAAGACTTCGTCCCGTGTCCGGATGGGACTTTCCTTGGCGTGGAAGGCAAACTTGGCGATACGGATATGTAGATCTCCTCCCATTGTAACCGACTCTCTGTAACCCTAGCCCTCTCCAGTGCCTATATAAACCGGAGGGTTTTATTCCGTAGGACAAACAACAATCATACCATAGGCTAGCTTCTAGGGTTTAGCCTCTCAGATATCGTGGTAGATCTACTCTTGTACTACCCATATCATCAATAATAATCAAGCAGGAGTAGGGTTTTACCTCCATCGAGAGGGCCCGAACCTGGGTAAAAACATCATGTCCCTTGTCTCCTGTTACCATCCGCCTAGACGCACAGTTCGGGACCCCCTACCCGAGATCCGCCGGTTTTGACACCGACAATCTTCATAGAATATGTAGGAACCAATATGAGCATCTAGGTTTCGCTATTGGTTATTGACCAGAGACGTGTCTCGGTCATGTCTACATAGTTCTCGAACCCGTAGGGTCTGCATGCATAACGTTCGATGACGATTGGTATTATGAGTTTATGTGATATGATGTATCGAAGGTTTTTCGCAGTTCCGGATGTGATCATGGACATGACGAGGAGTCTCGAAATGGTTGAGACATAAAGGTTGATATATTGGACGGCTATGTTTGGACACCGGAAGTGTTTCAGAGAAGTTTCGGATAAAACCGGAGTACCGAGGGGTTAAC
>NC_041383.1:666197657-666264387 GCF_002162155.2 Triticum dicoccoides | reverse complement strand
GAGGCGGCCAAGGAGGGGGCGCCCCCCTCCCAAGCCCTCTTCCTTCTTCTCCTACTCCAACTAGGGAAGGGGGGAAACCTAGTCCTACTGGGAGTAGGACTTCCGCCCATGGGCGCGCCATAGAGAGGGCTGACCCTCCCCTCCTCCATTACTTTATATACGGGGGAGGGGGGCACCCCAAAGACACACAAGTTGATCAAGTTGATCTTTTAGCCGTGTGCGGTGCCCCCCTCCACAGATTTCCACCTCGGTCGTATCGTCGTAGTGCTTAGGCGAAGCCCTGCGCTGGTAACTTCATCATCACCGTCACCATGCCATCGTGCTGACGAAACTCTCCCTCGACCTCAACTGGATCTAGAGTTCACGGGATGTCACCGAGTTGGAGTGTGCAGATCGCGGAGGTGCCGTACCTTCGGTACTAGGATCGGTCGGATTGTGAGGATGTACAACTACATCAACCACGTTGTCATAACGTTTCCGCTTCCGGTCTATGAGGGTACGTAGAAAACAATCTCCCCTCTAGTTGCTATGCATCACCTAGATAGATCTTGTGTGATCGTAGGATTTTTTTGAAATTACTGTGTTCCCCAACAGTTGTATCAAAGCCAGGTCTATGCGTAGATGTTATATGCACAAGTAGAACAAAAAGAGTTGTGGGCGATAATAGTCATACTGCTTACCAGCATGTCATACTTTGATTGGGCGGTATTGTTGGATGAAGTGGCTCAGACCGACATTACGTGTACGCTTACGCGAGACTGGTTGTACCGACGTGCTTCGCACACTAGTGGCTAGTGAGTGTCTGTTTCTCCAACTTTAGTTTAATCGAGTGTGGCTACGCCCGGTCCTTGATGAAGGTTAAAACATCACACTTGACAAAAAATCATTATGGTTTTGATGCGTAGGTAAGAACGGTTCTTGCTAGAAGCCCGTAGCAGCCACGTAAAACTTGCAACAACAAAGTAGAGGACGTCTAACTTGTTTTTGCAGGGCTTGCTGTGATGTGATATGGTCAAGCATGATATGATATAAATTGTTGTATGAGATGATCATGTTTTGTAACAAAGTTATCGGAAACTGGCAGGAGCCATATGGTTGTCGCTTTATTGTATGCAATGCAATCGCCATGTAATTGTTTTACTTTATCACTAAGCGGTAGGGATAGTCGTAGTAACAATAGTTGGCGAGACGACAACGATGCTACAATGGAGATCAAGGTGTCGCGCCGGTGATGATGGAGATCATGACGATGCTTCGGTGATGGAGATCATGAGCACAAGATGATGATGGCCATATCATGTCACATATTTTTTGATTCCATGTGATGTTTATATTTTATGCATCTTATTTTGGTTAGTACAGCGGTAGCATTATAAGATGATCCCTTACTAAATTTCATGGTACAAGTGTTCTCCCTGAGTATGCACTGTTGCTATAGTTCGTCATGCCGAGACACCACGTGATGATTGGGTGTGATAAGCTCACTACTAGGAAAAGGGCTATAGATAGGATTGATTCTAATGGCGCACCGTGGAAGCAGTGCGCCACTACTATATACTAATGGCGCACCTGTTTGTGATACGCCATTAGTGTGGAAGACACTAATGGCGCACCGTAAACAGGGTGCGCCACTAGTATGAATTATTTTTTTTTCCATTTTCCCATACATACTAATGGCGCATCGGGTCCATAATGCGCCATTACTATCTATAACTACTAATGGCGCACCAAGCAGGCAGTGCGCCATTACTGTAAATTATGTTTTATTCTTTTTTTTGCAAAACTACTAATGGCGCATCGTGGCACAGTGCGCCATTACTAGTTTAAACTAGTAATGGCGCACTCAGAGGAGATGCGCCATTAGTATATATACTTATTATTTTTACTTCTTTGCAAAACTACTAATGGCGCACCGTAGGCTGATGCGCCATTAGTAACCAGGGTTACTAATGGCGCATTTTCCTACGGTGCGCCATTAGTAACCTGGGACCAACAAGATATTTTGGACAGCCCACACCTACCCACTCACTTTCCCCACTTCATTCCATCCACCTCCTTCTCCAAGCTTTCGGCCATCTCCTCCTCCTCACCTCATTTCCACCATAGATTCAACAAAATTAAGTGGTGAAATTACCTTTTTTTGATAGGTAAGTAAGGGAAAGCTATCTTCATGATATAGATCTACTTTTTTTTCTCCCTAGCTCGCTCCAACAACGTGCACATGCACGTTTTGTGGCCTAGCTAGATCTATGTATGTTTGTGGTGTTGCATGTGTTTGTGGTGTTGCATATATGCTTGTGTTTGAAGGTACCGGTATTTGAAATATGCGATAGTTGCCAATATTTTGCCGGAATGTTTTGATTCATTTCCGTTTCAGCGAGAATTTTGGCACTATGCATTCTTTTTGGTCCTATTTTTAGGGAAGGTCATGCCAAATTTTTTCTTGGTTCTAACATATCGTTTTGCTCTACCCCGCAGGCGACCATGGTCCGCACGATGACTGAAGGCATCGTGAATAGGTTTTTGAGCTCCGCGAAGGCCGAGATGCTTCAAAAGAACGAGACGGAGATAAGATGTCCATGTCGAAGATGCAAGCTGAAGAGCCTTATTGCGGACCCGGATTCCGGGCAGGTGCGGGACCACCTGCTCTTGCGTGGTTTCATGGATGGCTATCGGTGGCAAGGTGATGAAGATGACTATCAAGTCATCCATGGCCGGGGCCGGGCAAGAAATGAGGAAGGGCAACAAGACAAGTACCACCGCGGCGAGGGCGGGCGAGAAGACGAAGAATCTCCAGGACATGATCACGACGGTGATGCTATACACAGTCATCATGTAGAAGATGTCGTACATGATGATGAGGAAGATCAAGATGAAGGGAATGATCATGAAGATGAAGATGCCGGAGCAGACGACGATGGAGGCTGGGTGCAGGACCCTCATATTCAAGAGCTGCTTCTCAAGCGGACGGATAACGCAAGAGCTGCCGCCCGAGAGAAAGCCAAGCTGGATCAACTGGAGATAGACGCGGTTACTCCATTGTATGAAGGATGCAGGCCCGAGGATACCCGCCTGAAAGTAACGCTCATGGCTCTGGAGATGAAGGTAAAACACAAAATGACCGACACATGCTTCGACGAGAACATGTCATTCTGGCACGAACGTCTTCCCAAGGGGAACAAGTGCCCGACCAGTTTCGAGGAGGCGAAGAAAATCGTGTGTCCTCTGGATTTACCGCACGTGAAATACCATGTGTGCATGAACAATTAAATCATTTATCGGGACGAGCACGCGGAGTCTACCATATGTCCGGTGTGCGGCGTCACTCGATACAAGAAGAGGAAGAAAGCTCCTCGAAAATCAGTGTGGTACTTTCCGATCACTCCTCGTCTGCAGCGGTATTTCGCGGACCCTAAGGAAGCAAAGCTCCTGAGTTGGCACGCGGATAGGGAGGAGAAGAAGCGAGAAGATGACGCAAATGATCTGGAGATAGATAAAAAAGACAAGATGTTGAGTCACCCTAAGGATGCGAGCCAGTGGCAAGCGTTGAACTTCGAATACGCAGAATTTGGGAACGATCCAAGGAACATCATGCTGGGCGCGAGCACCGATGGAGTCAATCCGTTTGGCAGCCAGAGAAGCACACATAGCACCTGCCCTATGTTTGTGTGGATTTACAACCTTCCCCCCTGGTTGTGCATGAAGAGGAAGTACATTCACATGAGTATGTTAATTGAAGGGCCGAAACAACCAGGGAACGACATCAATCTGTATTTGGGGCTGCTGAAAGAGGAGCTTGACACGCTGTGGAAAACGCCAGTCAATACGTGGGACGCCGCAGAGAAAGAATATTTCCCTATGAGAGCCGCACTGCTCACGACGGTGCACGACAATCTCGGTTACGGATATCTCGCGGGGCAGGTAGTCCACGGATTTTCTGGATGCGTAAGGTGCATGGATGACACAACGTATCGCCAGCTAGATAGAGATCCCGGGTCTTCGAAAACCGTGTTCATGGGACATCGAAGGTGGCTTCGCGACGATGACCCGTGGAGGAAACGCAAGGATATGTTCGATGGTGAAACCGAACCCCGAAAACGCCCGTGTACGAGGAGCGGCGAGGAAATAGACAAGCTGTTGAAAAATTGGAAAGACTGCCCACTGCCGGGAAAGAAGCGAAAGGCGCCAGAGCCGCCGCTGAAGGTATGGAAAACGAGGTCTGTTTTCTGGGACTTGCCGTACTGGAAGATCCACCGTGTGCCTCACAGCCTTGATGTCATGCATATCACGAAGAACGTGTGCGAGAGTCTGCTTGGTACCCTGCTCAACATGCCAGAGAGGACCAAAGATGGGCCGAAAGCAAGGGCAGACTTGAAATCAATGGGCATCAGGCAGGAGCTTCACGCTAATGATGATGATGATGAGGCGAAGCAGGACACGGAAAGTCGTCGCAAAGGCAAAAAGGCCAAGAAGACCGGAAATGACTACCCTCCCGCGTGCTTCACTCTAAGTCAGGAGGAGATCGAGCAGTTTTTCACCTGCCTCCTAGGAGTAAAACTTCCTTACGGTTACGCGGGGAAGATAATCAGATACCTAGACCCAGCGAAGCAGAAGTTCAGCGGGATGAAGTCTCACGACTGTCACGTGCTGATGACGCAGATACTTCCAGTTGCAATCCGTGGGATCATGGACGCGCACGTCCGTGAAACGCTATTTGGCCTATGCAACTTTTTCGATGTCATCTCTCGGAAGTCGATTGGCGTGAGGCAACTCAGAAGGCTACAGGAAGAGATCGTGGTGATACTATGCGAGCTTGAGATGTACTTCCCACCCGCATTCCTCGACGTTATGGTGCATCTGCTGGTCCATATAGTGGAGGATATCATCCAACTCGGGCCGACGTTCCTGCACAGCATGATGCCGTTCGAAAGGATGAATGGTGTCATCAAAGGATACGTTCGCAACATGTCACGTCCAGAGGGAAGCATAGCCAGGGGCTTTCTGACCGAAGAGTGCATCTCCTACTGCACGAATTATCTAGGCATCGAGAACCCCGTTGGTCTGCCCGTCAACAGGCACCTCGGCGGGCTCGCTGGATGGGGTCACCATGAGGGTCGCCGCGAAATGCATGTCGACTTCGAGGGTCGACTCGCCGACTTTTAAAGAGCAAACCTAGTCGCGCTACAACACATAGACGTGGTCGATCCTTGGGTGGTATAGCACAAAACCTTTATTAAGAAGACGTACAATGACCGAGGCCAACAGAGGACGGACGGAGATATACTCAAAGAGCACAACTCATGTTTCACGCGTTGGTTCAAGCAGAAGCTTCTGTCGTACCCTTTACATGAGGATTCTTCCGCGGAAGAACAACTCATATTCGCCTTGTCACAGGGCGCCGAGCACAACCTGATGACCTATGAGGCATACGATATCAACGGCTACACATTCTACACCGAGGACAAGGACATGAAGAGCGATGGTTATCAGAACTCCGGGGTAACGATGGAATCCTACACCGGTAACGACAAGGACAGATACTACGGAAGGATCGAGGAGATCTGGGAGCTGAGCTACGCTGGAGAGAAGGTCCCGATGTTCCGTGTCAGATGGTCCAAAAACGTCATAAAAGAAGACCGGTATTTCACCACCATGGTTATACCCGAAGCCAAATCCAAGACCGCGGGCGCAAACGTCACCGCGAAAAATGAGCCATGGGTACTGGCTTCCCAAGTGGACCAATGCTTCTTCATTACCGACCCGCCAAAGCCCAGTCGTGTTGTCGTGAGGAGAGGCAAAAGGAAGATCATCGGAATGGATGGAGTAGCCAATGAGCAAGACTTCGACAAGTACGGCGACCCGAAGATCGAACATGACGACGACGATGAAGTAGCAGCACACACCACAAGAAGAAGCAGGACCACCCTACCTAAAGGACGTCCGTTCCACATAAGAACTCCGTTTGCGAAAAAGAAGGGCAAGAAGATTGTGAACAGATAGCTAGCTAAGACCGATTGTATTTAAATCGTAGTCTTCATTTCTCGATTGTATTTCATGGGCACTTTTTGATATCATGAATATTTTTAAATTTCATGGGCACTTTTTGAATTCATGAGGACACTTGATCTCGATTCCCCCTCCATCTCGATCTCGATCCCCCTCCATCTCGATCGCACCCGCACCCTCCCCCGCTAGCTCCACCCATCGCAACCCTCCCCCGCACCCGGCCCACCGCACCCGCACTTTTTGAACATATTTTTAAAATTTTTTTTACTATTTTTATAAAAAACATTACTGTTATAATTTAAACAAGTTTGAACATAATTAAACACAAATAAATATAAAAAACAGCATTTAAAATGCATAAAAAATATTACTGTTATGATTTAAACAAGTTTGAACATATTTAAACACAAATAAATATAAAAACCACCATTTAAAATGCATAAAAAAATATTGGGGATCCTAGGAATCGAACCCAGGACCTCCTGGTGTGTGTGCTGTGTGTTGACCAGTCGGGCTAGTGGGTGGGTTCTGTTGTAGATAGGGTTGGGCTGTAGATATGGCTACTGGGCTAGATTAAAACAAAATTCTAATGGCGCACCGAGGGGTGGTGCGCCATTAGAACAGTCGTACTTATGGCGCACCGGCGTGTGGTGCGCCATTAGAAAGCTTCCCTCCACCTATTCCCCTCTGGCCTCTCTCCCTCCCTCGCCAGATCCCCCCCCCCACTCGACCTAACTTTGCCCCCGCGCCGTCGCCCCCCGAGCCAGAGGAGACGACGACCGCCTCTACCTCAGCTCAGCCAGGCCACGCGACGCCGAGCCGAGCGCCGCCTACCTCGCCGTCCCCCCTCCGCCCGCGCCCGCGCCCTCGACGTCCTCCGCCCAAGCCGAGATGCAGAGACAGGCGAGTGGAGGAGCCCACCGCGTGTCACCGGAGCTTCAACGCCCAGCCGCTGCCGGAGCTTCAACGCCGGCGTCTTCCTCCATTCCTTCATCCCCTCCCCCAGGTGATTCCTCCCTTCTCCTCCATCCCCTCACCTGCAAACCCTAGGGTAGGCCTGGCTTTCCGGTGCTGTTAGCCAACCAATCGCTTGATGCCTGCGTACCACGCTGTGTTTTGAGTTTAAGATTTATATAATTGCAGACCCCTGCAAAACTGCAACAACCAAATATAGGTTAATAAAAGACAAAGTGGGTGATCTCAACACTGGAAAAAAGGTTTATTATATCAGGCAAGCAAACTGATTTAGTACTCTAGTACACACCACGTTTGTGTCCAGATACATTCTGGACTGGATTCATGTGAAATGAAAATTGATTTGATATTGAATTGGACTTAGAAATACAATTGCATTGGCCAAAGAAAAGCAGGTCACCTCTTTTAACCGAAGAAAACACCAGTTCATTATAAGCTGACGAAACTTCCAAAGGCTTTGGTCTGACAGTAACTGCAATTTTCAAATAGAAGTGTATGACAGAAAGATTTCCAAACCAGTGTCTTCTCCCTTCTCTAAGAAGGGAATCCATGTAGCAGAGGAGAAAAGCAAAACAATCAAGGATCTGGAGTCTGACTATAGATGCATATATAAGATATAACTTAGAACTTGGTGTTTTCATCTAAAATTATTGAAACTATCGGGAAAAATGCAGATAGGTAGCAATAAAGTGATATATCCAAAAGCTCAATTTGTAATATTAGGTATGAAGACCTCTATGTGGATGCTAACAAACAACGACTGAAATAGCAAAACGGTAATGCCATGCAAGTTCTGGGCAGGACAGTATACAGATTTGTAAAATGCAAGTGGATTTTGGTGCCAGCGTTCGTGTAGTACTCTGCATTAATAAATCTAACTATATGAGCTCTCAATACTTGTGTAATATGATTGCTTTTGGGCTGTTTGAAGACATGTTGAATCGGGTTTATGTGTTATTTAGGATGAAATCCTTGCACTGCTGTTAAAGCCTAACTATATTGCTGCTGTTACTTTTATGTATACATATTGTTTTTGTTAATACTTGTGTAATATCATTTCTTTATTTTTGTTAAGTCCGGGCATGGGGTGCAGGACGACGACCGCGGCCGCCGGCCTTCCCACGGCCAACTGAGGCATCCCTTCGATGACGCCGCCGCCGCCGACCCCGACCCCAACCCCGACCCTGACCCCTCCGGCGACTGGCCGCGCCTGCCCAGGTACCTCTCCTCCTTCCTCCTTCCTCCCTCTCCATCCTTCCTCCCTCCCCAACCTATGCATGGTGAAGATGAGTTCAGTTGAGTAGGCAGGAAGTTGCTGCTTCCAAATGCTTTTTCTTTTCTAGCTTAAACTACCACGAATGGTTTGTTGCAATTGCTTCGTGGAAGAATCTAAACTGTTTACATGGCAGTGTGTGATACAACTCTTCAGGAGGCTATAAGCATGCAAGTTGCTCAACCTCTGGACATTGTTCAGTTGCAAATGCATCTGAAGTAGATTGAGATTTCATTCTGCTTCCTTGTGCTCTATGTAGAATGCTTCTAAATTTCCTGTTTTGTCCAACTGCAGTTTCTTGAATTAACTTGCTATGCATTAGGTTGGTCTCACCCTCAGACCGATGCTGGTAATGATATGTATGTGCTATTAGATGCTGGTATTGTTCTAGTTTTAGTTGTGATGGTTTGCTTGTGGGTTTGTTTGACTCAGGTGTTTTAGTTCATGTTTCCATGTACAGATGTTTTAGTTAGTCAACTGAATCGAGTTTGAGATGTTCTGTTTCTGATGGAGTGTCAAAGCAGATGGAGTGTCAAAGCAGTAGAGTTTTCAAAACTAGATCATTTTACTGGCCATTTAGTGACAAGTTTCCTGGGAGTTGTCGACCCTTCTGCCTTTAGTTGTTGCTAGCCTAGAAGTAAGTCTCCTCATGGTTTTACTGGATCATTGAATTATCCCCGAGAGTGAAAGGGCATAAAGCTCTCTAGCTGATTGACTATGTGTGTTCTGTTATAGCTATTTCAGCAAATTGATGTCATCCTCTATTAGCAATGTTGCAATAAGGGAACATATATATCATTAGTAAGGTTAAAAGGAAGTGATCCATCTGCAACTGGTGTGTATTAGTCTTTTTGAGTGAGTTATCTGCATCTGCTCCTTGTGGTGGTGGTTGTTTAGATGGGCAGTAAGAAACCATGCTTGATTTGGGGGACTGAACTTATGCTTATGTATGCCATCAGAAGCAGTTCGAAATCATTATTCTCTCTTTTCCCTGCAGGTTTGGGCAACTTCAGTCGGTTGATCTTGAATCCATTGAGCCTTCACTTAGAGCTGGTACTCATCCATGTAACTCTTCACATTTCCATGTAGGATGGTTGCCTATCACTTACTAGTGTGCTAGTGCCCCTTAGTCCAAAGACTAATAGCTATGACAAAGTATAATTCCTTGTAGTGTTTAAGTATAACAAAATTCAGAGAAATGCATGCAGAAGCTAGATCAGTACCAGCTAGCTAGCTAGCTAGTAGTAGTACTACTGCTACTGTTCTTTCCTTTCTTTTTCTCTCTGCTCATAATTTTTTTTAAGATTTATCTGTTCATACGATGATATACTAATAATTATAAAGAAAATCTTGGACACCCATGGATTCAAGAGTTAGCTAGCTAGATGATAAGAGGGATGCATGAGAAGCTAGCTACACTGCCATGAACTTTGTTTTTCCTTTTGACAAACACTCTTGTTAACATCAGGAATTAAAAATGCAACATAGAACAAGATATATAGATAGCTGAAAGAAAGAGGTGTGCTTTGAAAGAAAAAATGTGCACCTGCAAGTGAGACTTGACATGTGCCAAGCTAGTAAACAAAATCTGTATATGTACATACTCTCATAAGGTTCTAAGAGATTTTGTAATAAGCTTGATGTTCCTTGTCGTTGACTTATCACCGTTAAACAGAGACCTCTGAGCCATGATCTGTAAAAATACATTTGTCATTCTTTCTGTGTTTGTACAGACTTGCTAAACTATTGATGATTTTTTGTTGGGAGACATATTGTATCTGGAATGGAAGCACACATAAGTTAAGCTGATTTTTGTCCATATGAAAGCAGAGGACCATATGGTCTGTGGCTGGGTTTTGTCTCCGACCATCGTGTCGTGCTGAATTTGCAGGTACCCCGAGAGGCCCTTGAGTTTGCCAGAATGTCGATTAACTTCCGTTCCGGCAAATTCGGGTACTCCATATGTCCTATTTTCAGCAAAGGTCATGCTGAAATTTTCCGTGAATTTTAGCATGACTTTGCTAAAAAATAGGACATATGGGGTACTTGCGACTAATGCATGGGCCGGGCTATCTTAGTACTTAGTTAAGTAGGATCAACTGCCCTGCCATTCTTGCTGCATTAAATCATAGGTGGCAATAGAGCCAAGTGATTAGGCCCAACTTAGAATTATCCTTAGCATCGATAAACCCTAGATGATAAACCCAACATAGGTGGCAATAGAGCCAAGATTAGGTCCAACCTAGGGTGCTTCGGCATCGATAAACCCTAAATGATGAAAACTTAACTTGGTTGCCCCGGATGCCTCGGTGTCGATGAGAACCTAAATGATGAAAGCTTAGGCTTTTAGGGTGCCTCGGTGTCGACAAACCCTAAATCATGAGACCATGATCTTGTTCCTTGACAATAACCATCTTTTTGACCAAACTTTTTTCCTATTTAGAGAGAAACATGGCCCACAACGATGAGGCCGGTGGTTCGGGCGGCAAGCAATTCTGGGAGCTGTCCCAAGAGATGGAGGAACAACCTCACCGCTATGATGACGCCGCGAAAGACACCGATCCTGATTACACAACCCCTAGTGGCGTCGGGGATGACACCACTGATGGTGCCGCCGAGGATGCCACCACTGATGATGGCGGCGCACACACAGATGGTGGCGGCGCACACACAGATGGCAGCCAACCGAAGAAGCAAAGAAGGACCGGCGCCCGAATGCGCTCCGCACCGTCAAGGAGGAATTCACTCAATTGGACTCTGACGGGAATCCAATGGAGCCCAAACATATAGTCAAGGGGTACTCGGTTCAGCTCGGGTGCATTCTCCGGAGCACCGTCTCGATCAACACCGAGAACCTTAGGCATAAGGACCGAGGGAATTTGCGCAACCTCCTCTTCACGAAGCTGCACGAACGATACAAGTTCCCCGCCGAATTTGAAAACACACGCCTCTCAGGGAATAAAGTGAACAATGCCGCCCTCACGAAGATGAGCACGGCCCTGTCTACTTGGAGAAGCGCGGTGAAGAGAATGATTGATAAAGGTGATAGTTATGACAAGATCAAGGCGAAATATCCTTTGATGAGCGAAGATGAGTACAAGGAGTTCAAGATCAAGTGCCAGAGCCCCGCAACCTCCGAATCAAGTCAGTGGGGGAAAGAAATGCGGGAGTTGAACTTAGGGGAACACAAACTCGGTCCCGGCGGTTATAGAGTGGCGGAGCCTATATGGGACAAGGAGGACGCGGAGCGTGCCGAGCAAGGCCTACCGCCCTGCTTCGAGAAATACAGCGGTGACAAGCAGACCAGGAACTATGTCAGGGCCCGGTACAAGGAGGACCCGATAACAAAGGAGCTTACCACGGATCCGAAGACCAGGGCGTTTGAGCTTGTTCTGGTAAGGAATACACCCCCGCGTAATTAGCTCCATATGGTTGCACTCTAATTAATCCCCAATATTTCTAAATGGTTCATGTTCCTTTCGCAGGACAATGAAAGCAGTAGCGCGGGGTCGTCTAAGAGCTCCCCTTTCGACACCCCTTTAAATAGGGCGTTGAACGTAATGAAAAAGAAGGATAAGCTCGATAAGCCGACGTCAGCTGGTCGTGTGGCCTGCAAAGGCTTGTCCACAAAATGGGGGTCATACTATACCGCTGGTGTGCGGAAGGAGAAAAAGACCATCTCGGAAAGCCAGATGCGCGAGGTTGAAGAACTCAAGGCACAAGTGGCGCGGATTCCGGAGCTTGTCCATGAGCAAGTGCAACAACAACTTCGAACGACGCTCAACGCCATGGTGCCTACGTTGATTCATGGGCTGACGACGTGGATTGCGGGCGGCCAAAAGGGGCCTCCCCCGGTTCCCAGCTTCACGGCCAGCAACTCGCACAGCGCGGCGGCGGCACCATTGGTGTCTCCGGCGGCGGCGCCATTGGTGTCTCCGGCGGCGGCACCATTGGTGTCTCCGGCGGCGGCGCCATTGGTGTCTCCGACGGAGGCGGTATTCGTGTCTCCTGCACCGGCACGGGCATTGGAGCTTAATGCACCCGGGTGTACACCGACCGGCACCTCGCCAGCAAGCGCCCCCTCCGTCAGTTGCACGCCCGCCGTTGGCGGTGCCTCGACATTAGCCGAGCTCGACGGCATCACGGTAACTAAGCCTCTCGGCCGATGACTTCATCTCCTTGCCTTTGACTGGGCATCCCTGATGCCCTATACATGTTTTTCCAGGGCACCGCCGACGTTCCTTGCACTCTTCTGCACTTCGTGGGCGCCGAGTTGGTCGATGTCGCCAAGGGCAGAATCGTTCTACCAGGCAACCCCATGTTCCACGGTAATCCGATGCCAACCACAATGTATAGGGTTGAAGTGGTCCGGGTGCTGCCAGGCTGCGACGAGCTATTACCTCCGATTCGACCCGCTGGGGCCGACGAAGAAGATGAGATGACCCTCGGCACCTGCGTAAACTGGCCCCTGCTATGGCCGAAGAGCCAAATTCGTTTGGGGGCGGGGGACACCACCCCGCAAACAAGACCGCCAGTCGTGCCGGCGCCAAGCCATGGCAAGAACGCCGCAACGCTACCGGACCTGCCGGACATCCCTATGGCACAGGATCCGGACAGCCCTATGGCACAGGATCCGGACGGCAACGACAACGACGACGGTACATTTACCAAAGTTGATAAGTACTTTGCCGAACATGGGTACGCTGACGAGTTCTGCGGGCCTCTTTCTCAAGAACCCAACCAAGACCACCCCGATCTAGCTGGTACGGCGGAGAAATCCAATTGCAACAAGCGTCGTCTGGCGTTCAGTTCTCAGGACACGCCTCCAGCTCCCGCCTTCACCGAGCCTCAGATAGCTGAGGCGCGAAATATTATCAGCCCCAACACGCTGAAGAAGGCGGTCTATGAGCAGAACTCGGTCCCATTACAGGAGATCAAGAAGAAGGGCTGGAAACGAAAGACTAACAAGGGCGCCGGTGCGAGCCAGCCGGCACTGAGTTCGATCCATGCTCAGGACGGGCCACCTTCACCTAAGGATATCTCGAGGAGGGTGCATGTGGCGGGTAGGGCGATGCTACCGCCAAATATGTTGAATGCTGCAACCGGTGCTATGCGGAGTCTGCACGACAGTGTTCTGATTTTGGAGAAGTGGCGTCTCAGAGAGAAGGATGTGGCATACCCGGTTTTCATGGCCAAGGTGCCAGAGAGCAAGGGCTTTGTGGATGGCGACATCGGGGGTATGATCGTCCTGCGGTTTGATGACATCTTTGCTATGTTTAACCTTCACCCGTTGCACTACACCTTCGTTCGGCTGTTTTCGCTGAGCATGCAGATGCGGATCATTAGAGACAATACCCCAGACATCGTGATAGTCGACCCCTTCTACATGCGTGCCAAGCACTTGAGCAGCGCTGGCGACCGCCAAGTTGCGAGTTCACACCTCGAAGGCGTCATTCTGGCAAACGCAGATAAGGATAACTTCCTTGTGCCTTACTTTCCCGAGTAAGTCATCCCTTAACCGCCCTGTAACATATGATTTCTTAGATTTCGATCATTCTTTTTTTTCTAACATTCCGTGTTCTGTGCAGTGACACACATTGCACACTCATCCTCTTAAGCCCGAAATATTCCATGGCCACGTATTTCGACCCGAACCGTAACTCCATGATAGACTACACAAATGTGAAGAAAGTTCTTGATGATGTTCTCCCCGGCTACGCCCAATCTGGAGGCACCTTCACCAGGCCAGTTCGTAAGTACGGCAAGCACATCTTCTCACACAATACGAAGTTCTGCTGCGTCAAGCAGCCGCCTGGCGGTCAGAAGGATGCCTACTACGCCCTCCATCACATGCGGGCGATCGTAAGGGACCATCATCACCTTCTGCTACCAGATAATCTCAAAGATTGGGCCGCGAGCTTGTCGGCAGTCCAGGACGCGGACCTTAGACAAGAATTCTTTCGCATCCAGTCGGAGTTTGCGGACATCATCCATCAAGATGTCCTTCATACCGCGGGGCAGTTCTTCCTCAGATATCAACCGTCCAACAGTGAGATAGATGAAACGCTACAAATGCAGGGTGACAACGACCGTGATTTCATGACCATCACGACAGACGGCGGCTTCACCCACGCTCCTGTCCGATGAGTTGAGTCAAAAGTAGTGATGTGTAGTTCTGAAACATTGATTGGCTCATGTTGTAATTAAACTTTAATGAATTCGGATGTCTCTTTGGTTTGGACGGTTGTTCAACTTAGATGTAATCGATGCTATTTATTAGTAGGACCATGAATCATGCTATTAATGTCTTGCTTTTCTCTTCCGATCCTTTTGTTGCATACTTACACATTGCTTACGTATTGTCTGTTGTTTGGCTTGTGCATAGAGATGCCGTCGTATGTCGTGTACAAGGGTAAGGTTCCCGGAGTCTACGATGACTGGGAGGAGTGTCGGAGATAGGTTCACCGTTTCAGCGGTAACAGATACAAAGGGTACACCACTAGGGCGGAGGCCGAATCTAGATACGCCCTCTATCTAGCAGGAGAGAGGAGGGAGCGTTGGAGGAACCGGATGAAGACCAGTTTGATCGTGATGATGCTCATCGTGATGACCACAGCTCTCTTCTATGTGATGGTAGTTTAGATGATCGATATCGACTTGTAATGTGAAGGCAAACTCGATACTCGCGGTCTTGAGACTTGTAATGTTTTATCTTTGTCCGGTCTTTTGAATCCGGAGACTAATATGATGAATTGTATTCGGAGACTAATCTTCTATTGTATTTGATGAATCTGATGTTGCTGTGTGCTGCTGTCTATATTATATGCAATAATATATTTTGTAACCTGTGCAAAAATTAGAAAAGCAAAAAAAATAAAACCTAATATTCATACTAATGGCGCACCACACAAGACACTAATGGCGCACTGTGATCATCACACTAATGGCGCATTAGCTGCTGGTGCGCCATTAGAATGCCAAAGCACATTTGTACATATGGCCCCTGGGAGGCATTCTAATGGCGCACTGCTGGCTATACTAATGGCGCACTACGCGGTGCGCCATTAGAACACTAGATACTAATGGCGCACCAGTAGTGCGCCATTAGAATTTAATTCTAATGGCGTGATGCCAGTGGCGCACCAGTAGTGCGCCATTAGAAGGCAAATTCGGTGCGCCACTAGCATGCCTTTTCCTAGTAGTGGCTCTACGTTCACATACAACGGGTGCAACCAATTTTGCACATGCAGAATACTCGGGTTAAACTTGACGAGCCTAGCATATGCAGATATGGCCTCGGAACAGTGGAGACTGAAAGGTTGAGCATGAATCATATAGTAGATATGATCAACATAGTGATGTTCAGTATTGAACACTACTCCATCTCACGTGATGATCGGACATGGTTTAGTTGATTTGGATCATGTGATCATTTAGATGACTAGAGGGATGTCTATCTAAGTGGGAGTTCCTAAGTAGTATGATTAATTGAACTTTAACTTATCATGAACTTAGTCCTGATAGTATTTTGCAAATTATGTTATAGATCAATAGCTCCCATTATAGCCTCCCTATGTTTTTACATGTGTTCCTAGAGAAAACTAAGTTGAAAGATGATAGTAGCAATGATGCTGACTGGGTCCTTGATATGCGGTTTATCCTCATTGCTGCACCGAAGAATGATGTCCTTGATGCACCGCTAGGTGAGAAAACTATTGTAGGAGCAGATGCAGACGTTATGAATGTTTGGCTAGTTTAATATGATGACTACTTGATAGTTTAGTGCACCAGGCTTTACAGCTTAGAATCAGGATTTCAAAGATGTTTTGAACATCATGGACCATATGAGATGTTCTAGGAGTTGAAGTTAATATTTCAAGAAAATACTCGAGTTGGGAGATATGAAGTCTCCAACAAGTTCTATAGCTAAAATATGGAGGATAATAGCTCAAGCAGTGAGCATGTGCTCAGATTGTCTGGGTACTACAATCGCTTGAATCAAGTGGGAGTTAATCTTCTAGATAGGATAGTGATTGAGAGAGTTCTCTAGTCACCATCACCAAGTTACTGGAACTTTGTGATGAACTATAATATGCAAAGGACGACGAAATAAATTCCCGAGCTCTTCGTGATGCTGAAATTGATGAAAGTAGAAATCAAGGAAAAGCATCAAGTGTTGATGATTAAACAAGACCACTAGTTTCAAATAAAGGGCAAAGGGAAAGAAAGGGAACTTCAAGAAGAATAACAAGCAAGTTTTCACTCCCGTGAAGGAGCCCAAAGCTGGACCTAAGCCTGAAACTAAGTGCTTCTACTGCAAAGGAAATGGTCACTGAAAGCGGAGTTACCCCAAATGTTTGGTGGATAAGGAGGATGGCAAAGTGAACAAAGGAATATTTGATATACATGTTATTGATGTGTACTTTACTAGTGTTTACAGTAACCCCTGGGTATTTGATACATGTTCAGTTGCTAAGATTAGTAACTCGAAATAGGAGTAACAGAATAAATAGAGACTAGTTGAAGGTGAAGTGACGATGAGTGTTGGAAGTTGTTCCAAGACTGATATGATCATCATCGAGCACTCCCTATACTTTCAGTATTAGTGTTGAACCTAAATAAATGTTATTTGGTGTTTGCATTGAGCATGAATATGATTAGATCATGTTAATTGCAACACTTTTATTCAGTTAAGACAGAGAATAATTGTTATTCTGTTTACATGAATAAAACCTTCTATGGTCATACACCCAATGTTGATGGTTTATTGAATATCGATCAAGGTAATACACATATTCATAGTATTGATACCAAAAGATGCAAAGTTGATAATGATAGTGCAACTTATTTGTGGCACTGCCGTTTGGGTCATATCGGTGTAAAGCACATAAAGAAACTCCATAAAGATGGACTTTTGGAATCACTTGATTATGAATCATTTGATGCTTGCGAACCATGCCTTATGGGCAAGACGACTAACACTCCATTCTCCGGAACAATGGAACGAGCTAGTGAATTATTGGAAATAATACATACCAATGTATGCGGTCCAATGAGTGTTGATGCTCGTGGCGGGTATCGTTATTTTCTAACCTTCACAGTTGGTTTGAGCAGATATGGGTATATCTACTTAATGAAACACAAGTCTGAAACATTTGAAAAGTTCAAAGAATTTCAGAGTGAAGTGGAGAATCATCGTAACAAGAATATAAACTTTCTACAATCTGATCGTGGAGGAGAATATTTGAGTTACGAGTTTGGCCTTCATTTAAAACAATGTGGAATAGTTTCACAACTCACGCTACCTGGAACACCACAGCGTAATGGTGTGTCTCAATGTCGTAACCGCACTTTATTGGATATGGTGCGATCTATGATGTCTCTTACCGATTTACCACTATCATTTTGGGGTTATGCATTAGAGCCAGCTGCATTCACGTTAAACAGGGCACCATCAAAATCCGTTGAGACAACGCCTTATGAACTGTGGTTTGGCAAGAAACCAAAGTAGTCGTTTCTTAAAGTTTTGGGCTGCGATGCTTATGTGAAAAAGCTTCAACTTGGTAAGCTCGAACCCAAATCAGAGAAGTGCGTCTTCATAGGATACCCAAAGGAAATTGTTGGGTACACCTTCTATCACAGATCCGAAGGCAAAATCTTTGTTGCTAAAAATGGATCCTTTCTAGAGGAGTTTCTCTCAAAACAAGTGAGTGGGAGGAAAGTAGAACTTGATGAGGTAATTGTACCTTCTCCCGAATTGGAAAGTAGTTCATCACAGAAATCAGTTCCAGTGATTCCTACACCAATTAGTGAGGAAGCTAATGATCATAAAACTTTAGATCAAGTTGCTACCGAACCTCGTATGTCAACCAGAGTACGATCTGCACCAGAGTGGTATGACAATCCTATTCTGGAAGTCATGTTACTAGACCATGATGAACCAACGAACTATAAGGAAGCGATGATGATCCTAGATTCCCCGAAATGGCTTGAAGCCATGAAATCTAAGATAGGATCCATGTATGAGAACAAAGTGTGGGCTTTGGTGGACTGGTCCGATGATCGGCAAGCCATTAAGAATAAATGGATCTTCAAGAGGAAGACGGGCGCTGATAGTAGTGTTACTATCTACAAAGCTAGACTTGTCACAAAAGGTTTTCGACAAGTTCAAGGTGTTGACTACAATGAGATTTCCTCAACTATAGCGATGCTTAAATCCATCCGAATCATGTTAGCAGTTGCCATATTTTATGAAATTTGGTAGATGGATGTCAAAACTACATTGCTGAATGGTTTTTTGGAAGTAGAGTTGTATATGATGCGACCAGAAGGTTTTGTCGATCCAAAGGGTGCTAACAAAGTGTGCAAGCTCCAGCGATCCATTTATGGACTGGTGCAAGCCTCTCAAAGTTGGAATAAACGCTTTGATAGTTTGATCAAAGCATATTGAGGGAGTCCTGGATTAGGGGGTCCTCGGACTGCCGGACTATTGACATGGGCCGGACTGTTGAACTATGAAGATACAAGACCGAAGACTTCTTCCCGTGTCCGGATGGGACTCTCCTTTGCGTGGATGGCAAGCTTGAGGATTCGGATATGTAGATTCCTTTCTCTGTAACCGACTTTGTGTAACCCTAGCCCCCTCCGGTATCTATATAAACTCGAGGGTTAGTTCGTAGAGGCAAGATCATAGGCTAGACTTCTAGGGTATAGCCATTACGATCTCGTGGTAGATCAACTCTTGTAATACTCATATTCATCAAGATCAATCAAGAAGGAAGTAGGGTATTACCTCCATAGAGAGGGCCCGAACCTAGGTAAACATCGTGTCCCCCGCCTCCTGTTACCATCGACCTTAGACGCACACTTCGGGACCCCCTACCCGAGATCCACCGGTTTTGACACCGACATTGGTGCTTTCATTGAGAGTTCCACTGCGTCGTCACCAAAAGGTTTTGATGGCTCTATCAATCATCTACAACAATGCAGTCCAAGAGTAGGTCTTTCTCCCTGGACAGATCTTCGTATTTGGCGGCTTCACACTACGGGCTAACTCGCTTGGCCATCTAGAGCAGATCGACAACTACGCCCCTGGCCACCACGTCAGGTTTTGAAGCTTGAATTATGTGGCCGACATCTGTGGTGACTTGATCTTCACCGAATTCGAGCCTAGGACAGCCGCTCCCGGCCACCATGATGAACATGGCTTAAATCTTTCATCGGACTGTGCTCAGGAGATTGCACCTGCAACTGCTCTGGCCCTAGATCCGGAGTAGATTGCACCATTTGAGGACGGGAGGCTTAACCCCGCCATGGAAGTTGCAGACTCAGTGTCGTTGGAGCCGAACACAGATCCGATCTTGAGAATGAGCGTGTGTCATCGGAACCTCGGAGTCATCTCCGGCCATAGGTTCCGAACCGCGTACATCCGTGCCCGTCGAAGCTAATCGGACGCCGATCATCGAGTTCACCTCCGCGGACATCTTCAGGCACTCGCGTTTAGGCGATGTGCTAAGCTCGTTAAGAGCCCTCTCCTTGTTAGTAGATTCTCAGCCGAACTATATCCGGCTTAATTTGGGAGCGGACGATGAAAAATCCCGCTCCCCACCCACCACCCACTTCATAGCCACTGTCGAAGATTTAACCGATCTACTTGACTATGCCTCCGAAGACTTCGACAAGATGAACCTTGAAGCCGGAGAAAACCTAGACCAAACCCCACCAGTAACCGGGCGGTGGACGGCTACGTCCTCGTACGACATATACATGGTGGACACACTTCAAGAGAAGAAGGCTGACAGTGACAATAACAAGCCCGTCGATGAACCTCCCAAGCGACGGCGTCAGAAGCACCAATCTCGATCCGGCAAAGGAAAAAATAGCAACATTGTCACTGACGACGGTGATATTCCGGACCAAGCTGAAGACCCCGCACACCCAGCGATGGAGTAGGACAAGCAAGAGGACGACATGCACAGTCCGGGGCTGTGGTCCGAACACAGCAACGCTGAAGATAGCAATTATAAACCCATCTCCAAAGAGGAGATCAGCTCGGGCAATGATGAATCCGTCATCCCAGAAGAACCCTTAGAACAAGAGCACCTCCATCGGAGGCTTATCGCCACCACAAGGAGCCTGAAGAAGCAGAAGCAGCGGCTTAAAATCACACATGATACGCTCATCGATAAATGGAACGATGTGCTCGACACAGAGGAAAAATATGGCTATAATCGCCAAACAAAGGGCTATCCCAAACGTAAATTACTACCAAAATTCAATGACGAGGCTATCGCGCCCATGCCACCGAAGAACAATACCACCAACAAGCCGGACCGACCACCTCATGGACAGGACAGAGCGGCCAACAATGGCGCACACAAGTCCGCACCCCCTCCCTGTAAAAGAAGAGTGGCCGTAGCTCAGGGCTAGAAACACGATTTACGTGAAGACCTGCACGAAAAAGTCGACAAAGCTAGATCCATCTATGGATCTAGGGACCGTGCCCCCACACGAGACTATGGTTATCAAGCCAAATATGCCGGCCACATACCAGTTCGGAACCAATACCGAACATTACAACCGTCGGACGCACACCACGACATAGTCAAATACAGGGGCGCCGCGCACCCCATGTTCTTCACCGATGAAGTGCTAGATCACAAATTTCCAGAAGGGTTCAAACCCTTAAATATCGAGGCATACGATGGAACGACGGAACCTTCTATTTGGATAGAAGACTTTATTCTTCACATCCACATGGCTCGTGGAGATGATCTCCATGCCATAAAATACTTACCCCTCAAGATGAAAGGGCTAGCTCGGCACTGGCTGAAAAGCCTCCCAAAAAAATCCATTAGAAGTTGTGAAGAACTTGAGGATGCTTTCAGGGCCAACTTTCAAGGGACCTATGTCCGGCCCCCTGATGCTGACGATCTAAGTCACATAACGCAACAGCCTGGGGAATCAGCCTGAAAGCTGTGGAATCGGTTTCTCACTATTGCCCGGACGCCGAAGCCTTAGCGGCCTTCAAGCACAGTGTCCAGGACGAATGGCTAGCTAGACACCTTGGCCAGGAAAAGCCAAGGACAATGTCAGCCTAACTACACTCATGACCCGTTTTTGCGCGGGCGAGGATAGCTGGTTAGCACGTAGCAGCACCAGCGACCCTGGCACATCTGAAGTCAGGGATGGCAATGGAAAGCCACGACGCAACAAAAACAAACGTCGAAACAATGAAGGAAGCCTAGATGATATAGCGGTAAACGCCGGATTCAGAGGCCCTAGACCCGGTCAACGGAAGAAGCTATTTAAAAGCAATAAAGAAGGTCCATCTAGCCTGGACAAAATTTTGGACAGGCCCTGCCAGATCCATGGCAGCCCCGCTAAACCTGCGACTCATACGGATACGTCTCCAATGTATCTATAATTTATGAAGTATTCATGCCATGTTTACAATAGTTTTATATGATTTTGGTATGATTTGATTAGAACTAACCCGGACTGACGATGTTTTTAGCAGAACTACCGTGGTGTTGTTTTTGTGCAGAAATAAAAGTTCTCAGATCGCGCTGAAAATCAATGGAGATTTTTTTCTGGAAAATATGAAAAATACTGGAACAAAAATCTGCCGAAGGGGAGTCCCATGGGCCCAACAAGGGTGTGGGGCGTACCCACCCCCCTGGAGCGCGCTCCCCTGCCTCATGGACTCCCCAATGGCCCCCCTGACGTGAAATCAACGCCAGGTCCTCCTATAAATACAGAAACCTTTGGTAAATAACCTAGATCGGAAGTTCTGCCATCGCAAGCCTCTGTAGCCACGAGAAATCAATCTAGGCCCTCTCTGGCACCCTGCCGGAGGGGGCCATCATCATGGGAAGCCATGGAGGAGGATCCCGGAGGGGCCATCATCACCATGAAGGCCAAGGACAAGAGGGAGATCCTCTCCCCATCTAGGGGGAGGCCATGGAGGAGGAAGCACAAGGGGGAGAACCTCTCCTCCTCTCTCTCGGTGGTGCCGGAGTGCCATCGGGAGGGGAATCATCACCGTGGTGATCGTCTTCATCAACATCATGATCATCATCACCCATCCTCGTCTCTTTTACACGGTCCACTCTCCCGCACCCCGCTGTAATCCCTACTTGAACATGGTGCTTTATGCCACATATTATGATCCAATGATTTGTTGCCATCTTATGATGTTTTGAGTAGATATCCTTTGTCTTTGGGTTGATTGATGATCTAGATTGGTACGAGTTGTATGTTTTATTTTGGTGCTGTCCTATTGTGCCCTCCGTGTCGCGCAAGCATGAGGGATTCCCACTGTAGGGTGTTGCAATACGTTCATGATTCACTTATAGTGGGTTGCTTGAGTGACAGAAGCATAAACCCGAGTAAGGGGGTTGTTGCATATGGGATAAAGGGGACTTGATGCTTTAATGCTATGGTTGGGTTTTACCTTAATAATCTTTAGTTGTTGCGGATGCTAGCTAGAGTTCCAATCATAAGTGCATATGATCCAAAAAGAGAAAGTATGTTAGCTTATGCCTCTCCCTCATATGAAATTGCAAGGACGACTACCGGTCTTGTTAACGATTGCCTAGGATAATTCCGCAGACCGACCCATCATTATTCCACACTCGCTATTTATAATATTTAGTAATATATTCTAACTTTATGATAGCAGAACCTACTTTTATGTTTTATCTCTCCGATATCATGCAAAGTTATCCTCTTCACACCCACAACGTATTTTTATTTCTCGTTTCTAGTTGGAAGCAAACGTTCGGTGTACGTAGAGTCGTATCCGTGGCAGATAAGACTTGAGAGAATATTGATCTGACCTTTATCTCCTTGTGGGTTCGACACTCCATACTTATCACTTCCATCTCTGGGAATTGCTACGATGATTCCCTGCACTTGGGGATTATCAAGCTCTTTTCTGGCGCCGTTGCCAGGGAGCAATAGCGTGGGGTTGATATTCTCGTGTGTGCTTGTTTGCTTTCTTCACTAAGTAGATTTTGTTTCTCCTTTTTGTTTTTTTTAGTTGTGGGTGAAACTTACAAAAAAAATTAGAATGAAAATACAAAAAAATTACTTGCCTCTCATGCCTAAAAAGTTTTTCAATAAGAGAAGTGATTGGAAGGTTATGCATTGGAGAAGTGAGGGTCGACATTGAACACTTGTGTTCATGCTCATGGAAACAATATAAAAAATTTCATGGAAGCTTCTATGAAAATAATTATCCCATTGTATATATCCATTGTGTTATAAAAATAATGTGCCAAGCTTTGGTTTTA
This sequence comes from Triticum dicoccoides, assembly GCF_002162155.2. Lineage (NCBI taxonomy): Eukaryota > Viridiplantae > Streptophyta > Magnoliopsida > Poales > Poaceae > Triticum > Triticum dicoccoides. Next base: position 666,240,837 of record NC_041383.1, on the reverse strand, counting down.
GGATGATTAGATTGCTTGTTTACTATGTGCAGTACAAAAACAGAAACTTTGGCTGTAGTGCGTGAATTTACATTTTTTACTCGAAAGTCAAATGGGTCTGAAACTTTTTGCACATTACTTCTGTCCAAATGTTTTAAATTTTCATATTTGTTTAGAATTTTTTGGAGTTACAGAAGTTTACTAAACTTCCAGATTACTACAGAATGTCCTGTTTTTGACAGATTCCGTTTTCTATGTGTTGATTGCTTATTTTGATGAATCTATGGGTAGTATCAGGGGGGTATGAACCATGGTGAAGTTGGAATACAGTAGATAAAGTGCTAATATGAAATTGGAATGAATTTGCAACAGTACCTAAAGGTAGTGATTTGCTTTAGTATACTAACAGATCTCACAATGTTTTTGTTAAGTTTTTGTGGATGAAGTGTTCGAAGAACGAGGAGTTACCAATGTGAGAAGAATAAAGAGAGGAAAGAGTTCAAGCTTGGGGATTCCCAAGGCACCCTAAGTAAATATTTCAAAGGATACTCAAGCATCTAAGCTTGGGGATGCCCCGGTTGGCATCCCATCTTTCTTCTTCAACAAATATCGGTATACCTTGGTTTTTGTTTTGTTCACATGATTTGTGTCATTTGTGTTTTTGTTTTTTTTTACTTTAAGAACCATGCTAGTATGAGTTAGCCCTTCATTGATTTATATAATACTTCATGTGCTTCACTTATATCTTTTGAGTATGATCTTATAGAATTGCGCTTTGTGCTTCACTTAAATCTTTTGAGTATGGTTTTATAGAATGCTTCGTGTGCTTCACTTACATATTTTCAGCTTGGATATTGGTTAGTCTATATTAACTGTAGAATGATCCATGAACTTCACTTATATATTTTGGAGTATGAATAATAATATCATCTAAAGTGGGTTTGGAAGAGTGTCAACTTTAGGAATTAGTGATCCCACTATTCCGAATGAGAAGAATTTTGCTTATGTGGAGAGTAGAAAAATTTCTATGCTTGTAGATCATGAAAAGAATGCTTTATGTGATGGTTATATTGTTGAATTCATTCATGATGCTACTTAAAATTATTATGAGGGAGTAATTTATGCTTGTAGGAGTTGCAATAATACCAAGTTTCCTCTCTATGTGCTTAAAGTTTTGAAGTTATACTTGTTTTGCCTTCCTATGCTAGTTGACTCTTGTTCCTATTAATTATGTGCTCACAAAATCCCTAGGCATAGGAAGTGGGTTAGATGTTGATGTGCTAGTCTTATTCTTCATGATTGTCCGGTCCCCGATTCAATGCCACACTGATCTAGCATGTAACACCTCATATCAGTTTATGGCCTCACGCACGGTATTCCCACGGGTGACGCCTTACCTTGCCCGGGACCGTTTGCGTCTTTTGGCACACGTATATGATAGTGTCGCTAGCATCCATATGACAGGGAGCCTGAGATGACATGTCTAGTCGTAAACCCAAAGTGGCACTTACTTACAGGGACAGGCATACGTGACCCAGCAACGAACGTGTCGGTCATCAGTGAATGAATCCGGGCTGTAGCATTGGGCTAGCAGGACTCCGGTAATCATCGTGTGACATTTTCCCGTAGGGACAGACACAGGAACGAAGAAGGACACATGCCGGCCAGCCTAAGTGTTCTGGAGCAGTAGCAAGCTACCAGGGCTCAATGGAAGCACTAGGAGACATTTTCCGGTAAGAGAGGCTACCAAGGATAAACAACTAGATAATCAGATCCCACACATACCAAGCATTTCAATCATACACAATATGCCCGATATGTGCAAATACAACATGGCATCACAACATGACTCTACAACTCAAGTACTTTATTTAAAGGCTCAGAGAGCCATACATATCATACACACAAGTACGGGTCACACGACCCAGCATTCAAGTCATACAAACATACAAGCCAACAGCGGAAGTAACATGTCTGAGTACAGACATCTAGAAAATAAAAGAGGCTTGAGGAAGCCTGGCTATCCTACACGGTCCATCATGAGCTCAGGATCACCACCTGGGCTCCAGCCTACTCGTCGACATCGACGTCTATGAAGAACCCATCAGAAGGGGTTGCAGCATCTTCTGTAAAATGTAAATTGAGCAAACATGAGTACGAAGGTACTCAGCAAGACTTACATCAGATCCTACATACATGCACAGTATCAAGAAGGGATGGTGGGGTTATTGCAACAACCTAGCTTTGACTCTTGGCTAAGCTATCTTACGAGACACCAACTTGAAATTGTTTTGCGCACTCGAGTCCACTACACACCACTTCAATACACTACTGAGGATCCACCTCCGTCATCCTACGGAAGAGCCATCCTCGGCACTCAAGCTTATCTTGAGGCTTTTAATAGTGTCCATTCACTTGTCTATGAACTGTGTAGGCAACCAAGTAGTCCTTTACCGCAGACGCGGCTATTCGAATAGATGATGTTAACCCCGCAGGGGTGTACTTCTTCATACATGTTTCCACCACTTAGCGTCTGCACATGACATGTGCTTGGCAGACTTCAAGCGAAAGCTGACGTGGGTGTAGACCACGACCTACCTAAACACCTAAGTCTCTAGTCCAGGTTTATCGCCTATTCAGGTTCCAGGGAGTCCGGCCGAGGTTTCCACATACGGCCCCGAACGATGTGTACAGGGTTTCGAGACACCTACGGGTGCCCAACATGCCCGGCCACGTACCTACCGCATCATAGCCCACCCTAAGGGTCAGCGCTACCCACGGCCCCCAGTAAGCTACAAATACCAGAAACTACTTGCAACTCCTACACAGAGGACTAGGGTGGATAAGAAGTCGAGCGGGGTCATATTTCAGGGCCCAATGCATGGTAGTAGCTGAATCTTAAATCACACATACAGATCTCGGTGCTTAAGGACGGTTCCAATGAAACAAACCACCATGTACTCCTCCATGGCCTCTCATCGATACCTTTACCAAATCGTGTTCAACATCATCACTCTCATTACCGACATGACCATTTCACTCTAGCCCATCACCCAGATGAACCAGACCTGACACGACTCTAAGCATTGTAGGCATAGCAAGGTACGAAACACATACACGTGGCTCAATCAACTCCTACACATGCTAGTGGGTTTCATCTAGTTACTTTGGCAATGATAGGTCATGCAGAGGAAATAGGTTCAACTACCATAGCACACAGCGATTTGAAACGCGTTGTCTTAAATGCAATAAAAGAGAGCAGAAGCGAGAACATGGGTTTGTATCGATATGATCAATTGGTTGGTTGCTTGCATTGCGGGTCTGTGGACTGGTATTGCTCCTCGTTTGGATAATCGCGATACTCTTCGGGGGCAAAACCTGCCGCAGAGAGCACCAATATACAATCATCACCAAACAATGTGCAACAATATTATGCATGCATGAGACATGGCAAAATGAGTGTATTGGGCTAATGCAACTATGACCAGATGAGTTTGAACCATTTTGAACCAAATATTCAAATTGCAAACCCATATATGATCTTAAATAGTGCTTTATCATGTTTTGCACTAAACAGCAAGTTAACTTGTTTATACATGCAATAAACTAGTACAGATGGATAGATTGGATTTTTCTGGTCATTTTTCATATATAACACTTTGCATTTGGAGCTACAGATTAATTTCTATGAATTTTTGAAGTTTGTAACAATTTCTGGAATTTTCTGAATAAATTTAAATCCAGAAAATTCTTTACTGCGTCAGCATTGTGTCACTGTGACATCAATAGTCAACGGGGCCTGTCCAGGTCAAACTGACCAGTCGATCCCGCGTGTCAGTGGTTAATTAAACTAACTAAATTTAGTTAGCCCTAACCTAGGTTAATTAGCAGGGTTGGGCCCCACCTGTCATAGACCTAGGGGAGGTTAAACCCCTGGTCAAACCAGGGCTAACCACCGGCGTTTAGCTGCGTGTGAGACCAGACGCGACAGGGTAGTGCGGGTTTCCTCCTCCGGCGACGAAATGGGTGGCGGAGGGCATCTACGTGAAGCTGGGGACGAGTCACATCCAGTGGTTGGGCTCGGGGTGGCTAGAAACATCGCCGGCGACGGCCTTGGCAGCTGCCGGAGCTCGGGTGAGCCCGGGGTCGTTGCTACGACGAGCGAGGCGGCATGGGGTTAGCACCTACGTGTTCTATGCGGTTCAGTGAGCCAGGTGGACAAGTCAGCCGGGCCGTTGCATGGCCGGAGACACGTCGGCGGCGAGCAAAGGCGGCGGCGGGTGCGGGTGAGCTCGTTGCGGTTGTTATGGCATGCTAGGAGGAGAACGGAGAGGGGGAGAAGGGGCAGGAGCTCATGGCGGTTCCACGGGAACGAACAGCGAGCTTAGAGGAGGTCGAACGGCGACGAGGCAGTAAGGAGGATCTCCGATGACAGTCAACGAAGACGAGGTCGATGGAGGCGGTGCAGAGCGTGCGAGCGCTTGGGGCTCAGCTAGCTCGGTGTAGCGGACGATGGTGGATCTCGTGGACATGGCGGGGTGGTGCGAGGACGGCGATGGGCGCGTCTACATCAATGGTGCGGCGGCAGCTGCGGCGGCCATGGCAGGAGAGGGCGAGGGAGAGGAGCAGGGGGGCGAATGAGCTGTCCAGGGGCTCCAGGCGGCGCCGAGGAGGCCCTTTGAGGAGTTGCGCTGGCGTGGGCGAGGGCAGACAGACAGGGAGATGCGTGGCGAGCTCGGCGGCGTCGCGGTGTCCCTCCTCTGCCTACTGGCAGAGGTGGGTGGTGACTGGCACGGGCCAGGTGGGCCGACCCAGTGCAGGTAAGTGGCCTCTGGCCTTTCTCTCTCCCTCTTTTCCATTTAAATTGTTTTTCTATTTTTCCTGTAACTGTGTGGCTTTATTAAAAATAGTTAGGCATTTCCAAAAATCCTGAAAATAATTAGGGGCTTTGTTTAGAATATTTCCAACAGCCCGCGCTTATTTCCAGAATTATTTGAGCATTTAAAATATTTTATAGCATTTAAGTGCCCAAGTGCAAATAAGTAATGATTTAATCCAGTGACCTTATGTGTCCTAGAAAAATGTGAACCAATTTTGGCAGAGGTTCTAACCCATGACAAATATGTTGGACATTTTAGAAGGGCATTTCGGGTTCATTGAAAATGATTTTAGTAAACCCTAGTTGTTTTAGGGGGGGTGTTGGGGGTTCTGTCATCCCCATTTCAAGTTCCTGATTAAAGATAAACATGATGCAACACTCTAATGCATGAACTATCTAGGGTGTGACAACTCACCCCCACTCAGAAAAATCTCGTCCCGAGATTTAGGATCCTCCGGAAAGAAAGCGGGATACTCGAGTTGAAGACGATCCTCCCTTTCCCAAGTTGCTTCTTTCTCAGAATGGTGCGACCATTGAACCTTGAGAAACTTGATATTATGGCGTCGAGTGGTACGCTCGGCTTGATCAAGGATATGAACGGGCTATTCTTGATATGTGAGGTTGTCTTGGAGATCAAGCATTTCATGGTCCACTCCAGGGATAGGATCCGAGAAGCAACGCCTGAGTTGAGAAACATGGAAGACATCATGGACTCTAAAGAGGTGCAAAGGTAGTTCCAATTGGTAGGCAACTTCTCCTCGTTTGGCAATAATGCGAAAGGGTCCAATGTAGCGAGGAGCCAGTTTGCCTTTGATACCGAAGAGATGGGTTCCCTTCAGAGGAGTAACCCGAAGGTAAGCCTTCTCGTCAACCTCAAAAGTCATAGCCTTATGCTTTCGGTCATATGGCTCTTTTGACGAGATTGGGCTGTTTTCAACATTTCACGAATGATGCAAACTTGCTCTTCTGCTTCTTGGATCATATCTAGGCCGAAGAATTGTCTTTACCCAGTTTCTGACTAGTTAAGAGGCAGAGAAACATTCCGGTACACAACACCATGATCATTTGCAGAGAAACATTTAGCATCTCCGCTAGCAATGTTCTCCTTGATCCGGGATATCCCTTTATCTCCCTTAGGGGCAGTGATGATTTGATCCGTAAGAGTAGGTTTCACCACCAAGGTGGAAAGGAATCCTTGAGGAACAATGTGAAGGTTAAGCTTTCGAAATTCCTCATGGAGAAGTGGTTCACTTTGTTGTAACATCAGGTTGTTACAATAAGATTTACGACTTAGTGCATCAGCCATGACATTGGCTTTTCCTGGGGTATAAGTTATCCCTATGTCGAAATTTGTGATCAACTCGACCCAACATCTTTGCCTGAGATTCAAATCCGGTTGGGTGAATATGTACTTCAGACTTTGGTGATTGGTGAAGATTTCGCAACGATTACCGAGGAGGTAATGTCGCCAGGTTTTGAGTGCATGGACTACAACTGCAAGCTCTGGTTCATGTGTAGGATAATTTTCCTCATGTGGGTGCAATTGCCGTGAAGCATAAGCAATTATGTGACGATCTTGCATGAGAATTCAACCTAGTCCTTATCGCGAGGCGTCGCAATAGATAACAAAGTCCTTGGAGAAATCTAGTGGTACCAGTACAGGAGTAGATGTCAGGCGTCTTTTCAGTTCCTGAAAACTGTGCTTGCACTGTGGGGTCCACTCGAACTTTTTATCTTTCTTGAGGAGTTCAGTTAGAGGTTTAGCAACTTTGGAGAAGTTCTCGACAAAGCGGCGACAATAGCTCGCTAAGCCAAGGAAACTCCGAACTTGCTTGACCAATTCAGGTGGAGTCCAATTAAGAACGGCTTGAACTCGCTCGAGATTGACAGCAATACCCTTACCAGAGATTACATGGCCTAGATAGGTCACTTCTGGCAACCAAAATTCACATTTAGAGAATTTGGCATAAAGGCGATGCTCTCGAAGTTTCATCAACACTAGCCTTACATGTTCGGCATGTTCTTCCTCATTCTTGGAGTAGATGAGTATATCATCGAGGTAAACCACGACGAACTTATCCAAATACTCCATGAAGATTGAGTTCATTAACCGAGAGAAAGTGGCTGGGGCGTTGGTTAAACCGAAGGACATGACGGTGTACTCGTATTGGCCATAACGAGTAACAAAGGCCGTTTTGGGAATGTCCCCGTTCTTGATTTTGATTTCATGGTAGCCCAACCTCAAATCCATCTTAGAGAAGACTGAGGATCCAGCGAGCTGATCATAAGATCCTTGATCCTGGGGAGCGGATACTTGTTCTTTATGGTGACAAAGTTAACGGGTCGATAATCTACAACCATCCGATCTGTACCATCCTTCTTCTTGACGAAGAGGACGGGACAAGCCCATGTAGACGAACTAGGACGGATGAAACCCTTTTTCAAGGACTCATCGAGTTGTTTCTTAAGCTCGGCTAGTTCTAGTGGTGCCATCTTATAGGGTCTCCTAGAGACTGGGACAGTTCCTGGAATAAGATCTATCACGAACTCGACATCTCTATCGGGTGGGACACCTGGCAACTCTTCTGGAAAGACATCCGGAAAATCACAGACTACCGGAACGTCTTCGAGGTCTGGTAAAGGATTGGCATTAAGAGAATATAGTTGTCACTTAGCTACTCAGGTCAAGACATTGACTATCTTGCCCGAAGGATGCGTAAGTTGAACAGTCCTAGAGAAGCAATCAATCTTGGCATGATGGACTGACATCCAGTCCATACCCAATATGATATTCATATTCGAAGATTTGAGAGCTATCAATGATGCAAGGCAAACAAGTCTGTCGACCTAAATTTCATTCTCATGGCTTACTCTAGAAGTTTGCCATCTAGAGCTAGGAGTAGAAATTTCCATGGTAGAAGGCATGTCATAGAATGCGATGTTATGCAAACGAGCATAGTTTTCGGATATAAATGAATGAGATGCTCCAGTATCAAAAAGAACAGATGACGGATGGCAATTAACAAGGAGCATACTGAGAACAACAATAAGATCCTCCTGAGCCTCTTCAGCTGAGACACAGTTCATGTGGCCACGTGCAGCGGTGGCCGGCTTGGCATAGTACACCTTCCCTATTGGCTTGCCATGGCTGAGGGAGTCCTGGATAAGGGGGTATCCGGACAGCCGGACTATATACTTTGGCCGGACTGTTGGACTATGAAGATACAAGATTGAAGACTTCGTCCCGTGTCCGGATGGGACTCTCCTTTGCGTGGAAGGCAAGCTTGGCGATTCAGATGATAGATCTCCTTCTCTGTAACCGACTTTGTGTAACCCTAGCCCCCTCCGGTGTCTATATAAACCGGAGGGTTTAGTCCGTAGGACAACAACAATCATAATAATAGGCTAGCTTCTAGGGTTTAGCCTCTACGATCTTGTGGTAGATCAACTCTTGTAATACTCATATCATTAAGATCAATCAAGCAGGAAGTAGGGTATTACCTCCATCGAGAGGGCCCGAACCTGGGTAAACATCATGTCCCCAGTCTCCTGTTACCATTAGCCTTAGACGCACAGTTCAGGACCCCCTACCAGAGATCCGCCGGTTTTGACACCGACATTGGTGCTTTCATTGAGAGTTCCTCTGTGTCATCGCTGTAAGGCTCGATGGCTCCCTCAACCTTCAACAACGTAGTCCAGGGCAAGACTTTTCTCCCCGGACAGATCTTCGTGTTCGACGGCTTCACTCTGCGGGCCAACTCGCTTGGCCATCTGGAGCAGATCGATAGCTACGCCCCTGGCCATCAGGTCTGGTTCGGAAACTTGAATTACACGGCCGATATCCACGGAGACTTGATCTTCGAAGGATTCGGGCCTGCATCGGGAGGGTCGAACAGTCACGGCGAGCACGACTTAAATCTGCTATCGGACAGTATTCGGGATGTCGCCCCTGCAGCTGCTCCGGACCTAAATCCGGGGCAGATCGTGTCGTCCAAGGACGGGTGGATGGACCCCGCCACGGAGGCTGCATACTCTTTAGCGATAGAGCCGAACACAGATTCCGCCGTTAAGGGAATCTGTGTCACCGGACCCCCGGACTCGTGTCCAGATGTGGGTTCTGAACCACGCGCGCCCGGGCCCATCGAGTCTGATTGGGCTCCAGTAATGGAGTTCACCACCGTGGATATCTTTCAGCACTCCCCCTTTGGTGATGTGCTAAATTCATTAAGGTCTCTCTCTTTGTCAGGATATTCCTGGCCGAACTATGTCCGGCTCGAGTGGGAAGCAGGCGACGAAGAAATTCATTACCCACCCACCACCCACTTAATAGCCATTGTCGATGATTTGACCGACGTGCTTGACTTCGATTCCGAAGACATCGACGGTATAGACGACGATGCAGGAGAAGAACAGGAACCACCGCCCACAGGGCACTGGACAGCCACCTCTTCATATGATATATATATATATATATATATATATATATATATATATATATATATATATATATATATATATATATATATATATGGTGGACACCCCCAAAGAAAACAATGGCGATGAGGCAACAGAAGATAACCCCTCAGGAAAGAAAAAAAAGCATGGGCGTCATCGGTGCCGCTCCAAGCCCCGCCACAGCAATACCGGCACAGAGAAGAAAACAATCCAGATGGTGCCGAAGAGGAACACAATCCTGATCAGCCTACCGTCGAGCAGGCCGAACAGGAACACGGGCAGGTCAGCCCAAATGAACCGGCGACAGACGGATACTTGGAGGACGACAACTATATGCCTCCCTCCGAAGACGAGGTGAGCCTCAGCGACGATGAGTTCGGCGTACCGGAGGATCCCATAGAGCAGGAGCGCTTTAAGCACCGGCTTATAGCCACTGCAAGAAGCCTGAAAAAGAAGCAGCAGCAGCTCCAAGCTGATCAAGATCTGCTCACAGATAGATGGGCCGAGGTCCTGGCGGCCCAGGAATACGGACTCGAGCGCCCCACTAAAGGTTACCCAAAGCACAAGTTGCTACCTCAACTAGAGGAGGAGGCCCTAGAGCCTTCACTACCAGCACAAGACAGGGCTGACCGGCCACCTCGTGGCCAGGATAAAATGGCGTATCAGACCGAATACCAGCCCGCACCCCCACGCCAGTTTACTACGGCCCGGGGCAATACGCAGGACCTGCAAAATCTATTGGAAAACAAAGCAGGACAACCAAGATTGATCTACGGATCACGGGGGCGCGCCCCAACACTCGAAGATAACCGTCATGCCGGATACACTAACAACAAGTCCGGCCGGGCCGAACATAACCGGCCAGACAGAGTTGCATTGCGTAGCGACATAGCCCGGCACAGAGGCGCCGCACACCCCCTCTGCTTCACTGATGAGATAATGGATCACGAATTCCTAGAAGGGTTTCAACACGCAAACATCAAACTATACGATGGTACAACAGACCCCGCGGTATGGATCGAAGATTTCCTTCTCCACATTCACATGGCCCGCGGTGATGATCTACATGCCATCAAGTACCTTCCCCTTAAACTCAAAGGACCAGCCCAACACTGGTTGAATAGCCTGCCGGCGAACTCAATCGACAGTTGGGAAAACCTGGAGGACGCGTTCCCCAACAACTTCCAAGGCACCTGTAGGCGACCATCGGATGCTAATGACTTCAGTCACATTACCCAACAGCCCGGAGAGTCAGCCAGGAGTTTCTGGACTCGGTTCCTAATAAAAAAGAACCAAATCACCAACTGTCCGGATACCGAAGCCATAGCAGCCATCAAACATAGTATCCGGGACGAGTGGCTCGCCCGATACCTCGGCCAAGAGAAAATGAAGTCCATGGAGGCCCTAACGACACTCCTTACCCACTTTTGTGCAGGCGAAGATAGCTGGCTAGCTCACAGTAACAAAGAAAACACCCCTGGCACATCAGAAGCCAGAGATAGCATCCATAAACCTTGACGCAACAAACATAAGCGTCCCAAGAATAATGATGACGCCTGCGACATGGCAGTCAATGCCGGATTCCGGGGCTCCCAGTCCGGTCAACGAAAAAAGCTACTTCAAAAATGCAACTCGATCCCATCTGGCCTGGACCGCATACTCAAACGCCCATGCCAAATTCATGGTACCCTGGGAACGGCAGCCAATCATTCCAATAGAGAATGTCGGGTCTTGAAACAAGCCGGCCGGTCACACGCCGAAAACAATAAAGGGATCTCAAAGCAATACAATACAGAGAAAAAGAAACTCCTACGCAAAACAACATGGTGAGCGTTATAAACATCACCCTAGAGGTTGTCTCTGGATCATCAAATAATCACCATACCGGAGAGTCAGTCTTTGACACTATCCCCCTATACAGTAACTATTACATACTGCCGGGACAAACCACTTTGGCTCGATTCAACGCGGTACCATACCAGGCCCGTGTGACATAGTCACAATTACGGGCAAGGCTGAACTCCACTTCGGTGCCAAAGAGCATACGGCCACTAAAGCAGCGAGTTGTGCCTCTTTATCGAACCTCTATTCGAGAGCCAACCCCCCGGACACCAATAAAGGAGTCTGAACTACTTCATGGCAGGATAGCTCGGCTCGACCAGGCGCCAGCCAAACAACCTAGCATAAGTTGGGAAGGGCCACACCCTGCGGTTCAACCGCTCCATGGCGCACATACGTCCCCCATCATTTTCTTTGCAGGTTCCCTTTTACGGATAATAGGACTGGCGCCATGAAATCAGCTCGGATGTGCAAAAGAGGAATCTTTGAACATTCCCCCGAAGACAATCCGGACATACGTCGAAGCCCCCTCCCACCCGGTCTAAGCAGGTTACGCCGTCCTACCTCCTCTTTTATAACATGAACAGTACCCATACGCATAGACATATTACTCGAATAAGAGTCATATGACGCTTATCCGCTATCATTTCTCATTGACATTTTTAGTCATAAACGGCATTGGAATATCGTGTTATGCCTTAAAATGCCAAGGGGCTTCATTGTACCCGCACTATGGCAACAAAGTCCGATCACCTTCTCGGTCGCTCGGCACCCCGAACTTATAGCATTATATGCATCAGCTCCGAATCAGGCCTTGGGTCATTGGTTGGGTTTGCCCGGATCCCATGTTTTGGTACCTTATGTTCCGTAATATCGGCTAAGGTAGCGCTGGGAGAACTACTGCGATTGTGTCCCAGTTCTTCCGGACGAGCACCTTAGTAGAGAAAACCGAAAACTGACTGTCATGATGAGGCGAGAGCTGGTCAGCTGTTCGAGAGGTTGTATAATCTTTAAGTATTTATTCCGCATATTGCCATAATAAATGCAGAGTGCAACAGATCAGTCTACCGATCAAGTGCTGTTAGAGCCCCTCGTGCGGTCTTCCGAACACCAGGGGTTGCGCCTACCATACTCGAATTCCTATGGCTAAGTGAGAGTGATAAAGCCCTATAGTATGATTGCCTGGTTCGTTGTGCTGAACACCTCCTTTATGGACCCAAGAATGGGGTAAAGAGTGTTCAGGTGTATCTCAAACACCCCCATACTTCCTACATGGGGGCAGAAGCCGACGACTGGCCAACTCTCAAGATTAATATATAAAACGGCCGCGCAGAAGGAAAAACTTTCATATAACAGGCAACTACATAAATAAAGGTGACTTTGTTCCGCCTTACAAGGGACAGCATGATTGCCTTCATGGAAATACAATGTCTTTGGTACATTGCTCCGCCACAAGGCGGGCTCCTTTCAGGACACCATCGTAATATAGTTCAGGCTTGCGGTGCTCCTTCCCCTTGGGTGGTCCCTCGGTCATCAGCTTTTCAGCATCCAGCTTTCCCCAGTGCACTTCCGCGCGGGCAAATGCCATTCGCGCACCTTCTATACAGACCGACTGCTTAATGACGTCAAGCCGAGGACAAGCACTAACAATTCGCTTTACGAGCCTAAAGTAACTGCTCAGAATGGACTCGGCGAGCCATAGCCGGACAATAAATCCTTCATGGCTAGTTCGGCCACCTAGTGTAGTTCGACCAGCTGCTTCAGCTGATCGACAAATGGCACCGGATAATTCGGCGCCAAATACTACGACCAGAAAAGCTTTTCCGCAGTATTTTTCTCCTCAGCTTGATAGAATTGAGCAGCATCAGATATGCTGCGTGGAAGATCCGCAAACGCCCCTAGAGAAATCAGAAGTCAATTTGTCACCTTGAAATTCCCCTATTACGGCTTACACAATCGCTTTGAATAAGAAAAAAGCCTTACCAACCGCAATCTTCCTCGCCTCCTGATTGTCCTTCAGAGCACCTTGGGCTTCCTCCCGAGCATCAGTTGCGGCTTGGAGAGCTTGGGCGAGTTCGGATTCTTTCAATGATAGACTCTGCTCCAAAGTCTCGCTTTTCTGCACGGCCTCCTGAAGCTCTCGTTCAGCTTCAATGACCCTGGCCTCGTGCTTCTCACGAAGGGCCTGCTCCGCGGCTGCCTTCTTTTCGGCTAAGGCCACAGCCTTCTTCAATGCCTCAATTTCGGCATTCGCCCCTAGAGTGTGCAATATATATACTTTCATTAGGCACACCTACTTAATTGTGCTAAACTTAATAAGGTCTCGACATACCTTGATTGTCCTCCAACTGCTTCTTCACCCGGCCAAGTTCCTCTTCGGCCCGCTCCAGACTCTGCTTCAGTCCGGATACCTCCGCAGTATGAGAGGCGGCAGTCGTCGCAGACGCCTGTTTATAAAGGAAGAGATATATGTCATGCATTGAGTCTCCTGTGGAAGGAAATTTGATCCCCTGTCCGGTTCCTTCTTTCACCGAACAGTGTATCAGGGGCTACTATCTATACTATGAAAAATCTTCTAAAAACTCCTAAACCTACCTCCAAGCCTTTTATAAGGCTGATGCAGGATTCATTCAGTCCACTTTCAGCGGCCTGAACCTTCTCAATCACCATGCCCATAAGGGCGCGATGTTCATCAATGATGGAAGCACTCTTTAGCGCTGTCAATAAGCTACCCTGCACCTCTGGTTGGACAAAGGTTATCGGCGGAGCAGGACCACCCCCTCTAGTCAAGGGGAGCTGCTTGTCTAATCCCGGAGCCCCAAAGGTCTCCGGGACTATGTCCGGCTGTGGGCCGAATCTAAGATCGCCCCCATCATCGACACTCAGGGGAGCCGCTGCTCCCGTGTATCCGGCCCCGGAGGTATGCCCCTCCTGGTCTAGTTCCTTTTGGGACGACACCTCGGTGTCATGCCCGAGCTTCAGGGAAGGGGCCTTCGGAGGTGTCTCGCTCTCTAGGGCATCTGAACTCAACGAATCCTCCGATGAGGACTGCTCGGCGCGAGACCTAGCCGAGCTGCAAAAAGTATGGCACCAATTAATTTATTAAGCCTCAGTAATCCTGGACGCATAGATGTGTTCGGATTTTGTGCACTCATGAGTTTTCCAGGGGCTGGGCCCTGGGATCCCACTCCAGGTTGTTGTCGGTAGATGTAGTGGATGCTTTGGGCAGGAGAGTTTTCCCCCCTCTTAGGCCATTCGGCCTCCAAAGATGAGGAGGCCGTCCTTTTCTTTCCTCCCCCGTGGGGGACTTGTCTTCCTCCTCCTCTTCTTCCTCTTCAGAAGAGAGATGGGTGTTGGAGTCTTCGGATTTTGTGTCTGAAGCACCGCGACGACGGAGGCCGCTCCTGGTCTCCTTGGCCTCTTTATGGGCCTCTTTCTTTGGCACCTCGTAAGGCGCCGGGACCAGCATCTTCGTCAAAAGTGGTCCGGCTGATTCTTCTGGCAGCGGGGCTGGACAGTGTATCCGCCCCTCCTTCTTCGTCCATCCCTAAGATAATTGTGGGAAGCGCATTAGGGCATCTTCCCCTGGATATGATAATGAAACATATGGACAGATAAAATATAATGACTACTTACAGGACTTGCGGGGCAGGACAGTTGGTACCCGCGGTCCACGGTGGATTCCGGCCACGGCTTGCCGGACTTAAAAAGCACCTTTCAGATGTCCTTGTGTGAGGAGCCGTAAAGCTCTCGCAGGGTCTTGTGCTCGGCCGGGTCATACTCCCACAAATTGCAGGCTCGGTGCTGACAAGGAAGAACCAGGCGGACCAACATCACCTGGACTACATCAACAAGCTTGATGATCTTGTCTTCTATACCTTTGACGCGTGTCTGGATCACCGATAGTTCGTCGAATGAAGACCAGTTCAAGCCCTTCTTGGGCTAGGACATAAGCCGCAAAGGGGCTCCGGATCAGAACTCAGGAGCAGTGGCCCACTTTTTAACGTGCGACTCAGTGATATTGAACCACTGTTGCTGCCACTCCTAGACGGAGTCATTGAAAGTACCTGTCAGCCATGTGACCGTGGGCATCCTGCTCACCATGGCGCCTCCGCACTCGGCGTGCTCGCCGTTCACCACCTTGGGCTTCACATTGAAGATCTTCAGCCATAAGCCGAAGTGTGGCGTGATGCGGGGAAATGCTCCGCACATGACGATAAACGTCGAGATGTTGAGGAAGGAATTGGGGGATAGATCATGAAAATTGATCACGTAATAATACATGATGCCGCAAACAAATGTATTAAGGGGAAACCCGAGCCCTCGGACAAAATGAGCGAGGAACAAGACCCTATCATGGGACTCCGGAGTAGGGACAATCTGTCCCACCGTTGGAAGGCGGTGGCTGATTTTCTGGGCCGGGTACCCGGCCTCCCGAAGCTTTTTGATATCCTTCTCCTAGATGGTAGAGGCCATCCACTTGCCTCCTACTTCGGATCCGGACATTTTCGGAGAACCTTTGTTGGTGGAGAAGATGAACGCTCGGGCGATAGGGCTCAAGTGAAAGGGAATGGACAAGCAGAAGGAGAAGGCGTGGGTGAAAAGGAAGGGGCCTCTCCTCTTTATAGAGGCAATGAAACTTTGCGCATCCCCGCTTGCCTGATGAAACCTGCTCGTACCCCACTCACCGCAATTGGTGGTGTGGTTGGGTTACCCATACCCATATTGATGAGGATCCCGCGATAAGGGGGACACGGTCTCTGCTTCGACAAGACGTGCCAAGGAAACGGCCTCGCAATATGTGCGATAGCTGGTTGTAAAAAACGGTTTGAATGGTGGCCGGGCCGTGGCGTGATGTCACGCTGCAAAGAATTGTCAGCAGATTAGATATGTGGATTATTGTTCTCTCTACGGTGGTATGTGAAATTTGTCTTGCAGAGCCGGACACGACTTAAGTGTTCGAAATTTACCTTGGAGTATTCGGAGATGGAACCCGCCTTGCAATGCCGAAGACAATCTGCGCGCCAGACACATCGTCATTGAAGCCTGGTTCAGGGGCTACTGAGGGAGTCCTAGATAAGGGGGTATCCGGACAGCCGAACTATATACTTTGGCCGGACTGTTGGACTATGAAGATACAAGATTGAAGACTTCGTCCTGTGTCCGGATGGGACTCTCCTTTGCGTGGAAGGCAAGCTTGGCGATTCGGATGATAGATCTCCTTCTCTGACACCGACTTTGTGTAACCCTAGCCCCCTCTGGTGTATATATAAACCGGAGGGTTTAGTCCATAGGACAACAACAATCATAATCATAGGCTAGCTTCTATGGTTTAGCCTCTACGATATCATGGTAGATCAACTCTTGTAATACTCATATCATCAAGATCAATCAAGCAGGAAGTAGGGTATTAACTCCATCGAGAGGGCCCGAACCTGGGTAAACATCGTGTCCCCAGTCTCCTATTACCATTAGCCTTAGACGCACAGTTCGGGACCCCCTACCCGAGATCCGCCGGTTTTGACACCGATAACGGCCAACAGCCTTGCCAGACTGGTTGGGTTTGGGGTTGGTCTGGGGACACTCTCGCATGTAGTGGCCCGATTCTCCACACTTGAAACACGTCATAGTGTTGGTGCGTGGAGGAGCATTGTTGGTTGATCTACCATAGGACTTGGCTAGTGCATACTGCTGAGTTGGACGAGGCGCCTGATAGGATGGCCTCGGTGTGAACCTGGGTGGCAGGGCGGTGTTAGGCACCCACACCCGGCGCTTCTGAGAGCCAGAACCGGATGAGGAACCCGTGTCACGGCCATGCTTACATGTTGCTTCGAAATCAGTCTAACCTGTTTCAGCACTGACGGCCTTGTTCACAAGCTTCTGGAAGGAAGTGCACTCGTCTAGACGGAGATCACGGCGAAGCTTGGGGCTAAGTCCCTTGCGGAACCTTGCCTGCTTCTTGGCATCGGTGGAAACTTCTTCAGTTGCACAACGTGCTAGGTTACCGAACTCCCTGTTGTATGCATGCATAGAGAGTCTACCTTGGGTTAAGCTATAGAACTATTCATGCTTGCGATCCATAAGACCTTCCGGGATGTGATGTTCACGGAAAGCCTCACTAAACTCTGCCCAAGTAGTGACCTGGCCAGCTGGGTGCATGGCCTCATAGTTCTCCCACCAGAGACTGGCGGGGCCTTCAAGATGATAGGCAGCAAAAGTGACCTTGTCAGCTTTGGCTACGCGTGCAGAACATAGCTTGTGGGTAATGCTGCAAAGCCAATCATTGGCATCGAGGGGCTTGACGGAGTGATGGAAGGTGGGTGGGTGTAACTTGATGAAGTCACTGAGAGACACCAAGTTGTTCCTCTGGTGCAGTGTTGTGTTCTGTTCGATGCGTTCCAGCAAACGGTTAGTCTCCCATTTGTTCCTCTCGGCCTCTAGCATGACCTCAGCCAGAGAAGGAGGATGAGGCAGGTTCGCATCTCTAGCACCACTGCCTTCAGCCTGCTCCGGGGCAGCAGGGTTGTTGCGGGTGTTGACCATCCTAGGAAAACAAGACAATGGTTTAGTCCAGAATGATAAAATTCTGACATAGAAGTGCAGAATGTAAGGGATAACTCGGAATGCAAGATGATCATCTATATGACATGGTAAATACAGAAACTGCTACATTTATTTCATCATCATATACACCATACAAGGTTTAGTACAAGACCAAACTCAGTACAACTGCGGTGAAAGGAAGATTACATCTCACCGGAGGCATCCCAAGCTCCTATACATTATTTTTTTACACCTCTAGAATTTGGTACACACTAAGTCATATCCCACGAGTCACGCAAGACTGTGGATGATATAACTGTTAAAATACTAGTGGTGCTACCATCAGCTCAGACATCTCCGTAGTAATCTTCATAGAGATTACCCCCATGTCCTAGAAGCTGGACGTGATCATCTGGAAACAGTTGATCCTGTGGAGCTTGCGGTCCATAAGGACTCGGATGTGGCCTTGGTCCAACAAACGGCGGTAGACGAGGTCCACGGGGAGGAGTGATGCCCCCTACATCACGCCAATCCATACGATCCGGCAGACCAGACCGCACAGGGTACAAATCCCGCATATCCATATACCCAGCCTGCACAGTAGGTGCAAACCGTGTCAGAGTGGCCCAGTGATCGGCTCGAGTGTTGAACAGCTCCAATCGCAAGGCTCGATTCTCGCGGTCCTTATCCTCAAGCAACTCTGTGGTAGTGCGGAGTAGCAAATCCTCATGAGCAGAGTCAGTGTAAAGAGCCGTGTAGTAACCTTCTGCCCCGGGGAGTGATGCTGGCATATAGCGGAACTCAGTGTTCCGAAGCAAGGCAAGCCTAGCCCGCATAATAGTCATCATCGAGTAAGCAGCGTCCTGCACAGACATCTCGATGGTAACCCCAAGTCCATGTGAGCAATGGAGGGGTTCTGTGGCTCCAGGATAGGAAGGAAATATCCTGACTGTGCAAAGGTATTGGCTCTGATTGAAATCTCGGTACTGCTCCTCAACGGTATACTTGGGATACCATCGATAGCTAGCTTTGATCATTACACGGACTAGCATGGCAGTGTGACCAGGTACATTGAGGCACCGAGTCAAACGAACCACTTGATTCTGGGTGTAGGAAGCCATCTAAAACACGATGTAATGCAAAGGCATTAGAATTTCTAGCAGAAATTGGACAACATAACGTCTATAAATGCTCAAAAAAGATTTTGAGACACTTTGCAAAGGATTGCATAGACACTCAACAACATCATATCAAGGTTCTGGGTCCATCTTATCAACATAATGGGGTAGTAGAACTGAACTAGGCTTGTATCCATCAATCCTATAAGGTACTACTGATTAGTAACACGTGAACCTGATAGAGAGAAGAGATCCTAATCCTTAACCCCTGGTGGAAAGAATGGACTGACTCAGATTAGAATGCCATGAGTTAAAGGAGTAAAAAGAACCTTAGTTCCATCCCACAATCAATTCCCCTACATATAACTAAAGCATTTCTAGACTCAACATCGACCAGTTTGGCTTGGAGAACCTACAGGCAGTCTGGCTCTAATGCCAACGCTGTCAGGGCCAACGCTGTCAGGACCCCGACTCAATGCCACACCGATCTAGCATGTAACACCTCATGTCACTTTGCGGCCTCACGCATGGTATTCCCACGGGTGACGCCTTACCTTGCCCGGGACCGTTTGCGTCTTTTATCACACGTATATGATAGTGTCGCTAGCATCCATATGACAAGGAGCCCGGGCTAACATTGCTAGTCGTGAACCCAAAGTGGCACTAACTTACAGGGACAGGCATACGTGACCCAACAACGAACATGTCGGTCATCAGCGAGTGAACCCGGGCTGTAGCACTGGGCTAGCAGGACTCTAGTAATCATCGCGTGACATTTCCCCGTAGGGACAGACACAGGAACGAAGAAGGACACATGCCGGCCAGCCTAAGTGTTCCGGAGCAGTAGCAAGATACCAGGGCTTAGTGGAAGCAATAGGAGACATTTCCTGGTAAGAGAGGCTACCAAGGATAAACAACTAGATAGTCAGATCCCACACATACCAAGCATTTCAATCATACACACAATATGCCCGATATGTGCAAATACAACATGGCATCACAACATGACTCTACAACTCAAGTACTTTATTTAAAGGCTCAGAGAGCCATACATATCATACACACAAGTATGGGTCACACGACCCAGCATTCAAGTCATACAAACATACAAGCCAACAATATAAGTAACATGTGTGAGTACAGACATCTAGAAAATAAAAGAGGCTTGAGGAAGCCTAGCTATCCTACATGGTCCATCGTGAGCTCAGGATCAACTCCTGGGCTCCAGTCTACTCATCGACATCGATGTCTATGAAGAACCCATCAGAAGGGGTTGCAGTGTCTTCTGTAAAACGTAAATTGAGCAAACATGAGTACAAAGGTACTCGGCAAGACTTACATCAGATCCTACATACATGCACATTATGAAGAAGAGATGGTGGGGTTATTGCAGCAAGCTAGCTTTGAGTCTTGGCTAAGCTATCTTACGAGACACGAACTTGAAATCGTTTTGCGCACTCGAGTCCACTACACACCACTTCAATACACTACCGAGGATCCACCTCCGTCATCCTACGGAAGAGCCATCCTCGGCACTCATGCTTATCTTGAGGCTTTTAGTAGTGTCCATTTACTTGTCTATGAACTGTATAGGCAACCAAGTAGTCCTTTACCGCGGACGCGGCTATTCGAATAGATGATGTTAACCCTGCAGGGATGTACTTCTTCATACATGTTTCCACCACTTAGCGTCTGCACACGACATGCGCTCGGCAGACTTCAAGTGAAAGCCGACGTGGGTGTAGACCATGACCTACCTAAACACCTAAGTCTCTAGCCAAGGTTTATCGCCTATTCAGGTTCCATCCGCAGGGAGTCCGACCGAGGTTTCCACATATGGCCCCGAACAATGTGTACAGGGTTCTGAGACACCTAATGGGTGCCTGGCATGCCCGGCCACGTACCTACCGCATCACAGCCCACCCTGAGGGTCAGCGCTGCCCAGGGCCTCCAGTAAGCTATAAACACCGGAAACTACTTGCAACTCCTGGACAGAGGACTGGGGTGGATAAGAAGTCGAGTGGGGTCATATTTCAGGGCCCAATGCATGGTAGTAGCTGAATCTTAAATCACACATACAGATCTCGGTGCTTAAGGACGGCTCCAATGAAACAACCCACCATGTACTCCTACATGGCCTCTCATCGATACCTTTACCAAATCGTGTTCAATATCATCACTCTCGTTACCGACATGACCATTTCCCTCTAGCCCATCACCCAGATGAACCAGACCTGACACGACTCTAAGCATAGCAGGCATAGCAAGGTAGGAAACACATACACATGGCTCAATCAACTCCTACACATGCTAGTGGGTTTCATCTAGTTACTGTGGCAATGAGAGGTCATGAAGAGGAAATGGGTTCAACTACCGTAGCACACAGCAGTTTGAAACACGTTGTCTTAAATGCAGTAAAAGAGAACAAAAGCGAGAACATGGGTTTGTATCGACATTATCAATTGGTTGGTTGCTTGCCTTGCGGGTCCGTGGACTGGTATTGCTCCTCGTTTGGATACCCGCGATACTCTTCGGGGGCAGAACCTGCCGCACAGAGCACCGATATACAATCATCACCAAACAATGTGCAACAATATGATCCATGCATGGAACATGGCAAAATGAGTGTATTGGGCTAATGCAACTATGACCAGATGAGTTTGAACCATTTTGAACCAAAGATTCAAATCACAAACCCATATATGATCTTAAATAGTGCTTTATCATGTTTTGCACTAAACAGCAAGTTAACTTGTTTAAACATGCATGAAACCAGTACAGATGGATAGATTGGATTTTTCTGGTCATTTTTCATATATAACACTTTGCATTTGGAGCTACAGATTAATTTCTACGAATTTTTGAAGTTTATAACAATTTCTGGAATTTTCTGAATAAATTTAAATCCAGAAAATTCTTTACTGCGTCAGCATTGCGTGACTGTGACGTCACTACTCAACAGGGCCGGTCCAGGTCAAACTGACCCGTGGGTCCCACGTGTTAGTGGTTAATTAAACTAACTAACTTTAGTTAGCCCTAACCTAGGTTAATTAGTAGGGCTGGGCCCCACCTGTCATAGACCCAAGGGAGGTCAAACCCTGGTCAAACCGGGCCTAACCACCGGCGTTTAGCCACCGGCGAGGCCAGACGTGGCGGGGCAGTGCGGGTTTCCTCCTCCGGCGACCAAATGGGCGGCGGAGGGCATCTACGTGAAGCTAGGGATGAGCCGCATCCAGTGGTTGGGCTCGGGTGGCCGAAAACGTCGCCGGCGACGGCCTTGGCAGCTGCCAGAGCTCGGGTGACCTCGGGGTCATTGCTACAATGAGCGAGGCGGCGTGGGATTAGCACCTACGTGCTCTACGCGGTGCAGTGAGCCATGTGGACAAGTCAGGCGGGCCGTTGCGTGGCCGGAGACACGTCGGCGATGAGCAAAGGCGGCGGCGGGTGCGGGTGAGCTCATTACGGTCGCTATGGCATGCTAGGAGGAGAACGGAGAGGGAGAGAAGGGGCAGGAGCTCACGGCGGTTCCAGGGGAACGAACGGCAAGCTCATAGGAGGTCGGACGGTGACGAGGTGGCGAGGGGGATCTCCGGTGACGGTCGGTGAAGACAAGGTCGATGGAGGCAGTGCAGAGCGTGCGAGCGCTCGTGGATCGGCTAGCTCAATGAAGCGGATGATGGCGGAGCTCGTGGATACGGCGGGGTGGCGCGAGGATGACGGTGGGCGCGTCTACATCGATGGTGCGGCGGCAGCTGCGTCGGCCATGGCGGGAGAGGGCGAGGGAGAGGAGCAGGGGGCGAATGAGGTGTCCAGGGGCTCAAGGTGGTGCCGACGAGGCCCTTCGAGGTGTTGCGCTGGCGCGGGTGAGGGCAGGCAGGTAGGGAGGTGCGTGGCGAGCTCGGCGGCATCGCGGTGTCCCTCCTCTGCCTACTGGCAGAGGTGGGTGGTGACTGGCACGGGCCAGGTGGGCCGGGCCAGTGCAGGTAAGTGGCATCTGGCCTTTATCTCTCTCTCTTTTCCATTTAAATTGTTTTCTATTTTTCCTGTAACTGTGTGGCTTTATGAAAAATAGTTAGGCATTTCCAAAAATCCTGAAAATAATTAGGGGCTTTTTTTAGAATATTTCCAACAGCCCACACTTATTTCCAGAATTATTTGAGCATTTAAAATATTTTATAGCATTTAAATGCCCAAGTGCAAATAAGTAATGATTTAATCCAGTGACCTTATGTGTCCTAGAAAAATGTGAACCAATTTTGGCATAGGTTCTAGCCCAAGACAAAAATTATGGACATTTTAGAAGAGCATTTCAGGTTCATTGAAAATGATTTTAGTAAACCCTAGTTGTTTTAGGGGGGTGCTGGGGGTTCTGTCATCCCCATTTCAAGTTTCTGATGAAATATAAACATGACGCAACACTCTAATGCATGAACTATCTAGGGTGTGACAATGATGCTCTCTCTATGTTTGAATTCTTTTCTTTTATGTGAGCATCATTGGAATCATCATGCCTAGCTAAAAGGCATTAAAGAAAAGCGCTTGTTGGGAGACAACCCAATATCTACCCTTGTTGTCTTTGTGTGTTTACATGATTAAGCTACTGTAGTAATCATGTTTTATAGATTTTTTTTCAATAAATTGCCAAGAAAGACCTTTGGGAAGACTTGGGTGAAAGTTAATGTGATCTTGCTGTAAAAAACAGAAACTTTGCGCTCACAGGATTTGCTTCCATCTTTTACATAAGAGTTATTTTGAGCTGATTCTTTTTGAAGATGATTAATAGACAAATTCCTCACGTCCAAAAATTTATTTCATAATTTTTGGAGGAGCAGAAGTATGGTTTCTGTTCAGATAATTACAGACTGTTCTGTTTCTGACAGATTCTGTTTTCATTGCATAGTTTGCTTGTTTTCTAGTTTCTATGACTTATATTTCTCAATATAAATTTTAGAAATGATATGGTACAGTAGGCATTGTGTGAGAACAATTATGAAACTTGTCTCTGACCCCAAAGTGAATGATTTACTCTTTATCGTACTAACCTATCTCACGAAGTTCCGTTAAGTTTTATGTGATTGAAGTTTTCAAGCTTTGGGTGAGATATCGATATGAGGAGAATAAGGAGTGGAAAGACCCTAAGGTTGGGGATTCCCAAAACACCCCAAGGTAATATTCAAGGAAGACTCAAGCGCCTAAGCTTGGGGATGCCCCGGAAGGCATCCCCTCTTTCGTCTTCAAAACTATCGGTATACCTTACTCGGAGCTATATTTTTATTCGTCACATGATATGTGTTTTGCTTGGAGCGTATTTTAAATTACTTGATGTTTGATAAAATCATTGGATCTTAAATCTTTAATAAAAAAGAATCCTCCCCTGGCTAGTTAATTATTTGACTACTCAGTGTTCTTCACTTATATATTTTGGAGTAGTTTGTCATTTGCTCACATGCTTCACGTATATCCTATGAGTAAATGGTTGGATGAATTGAATATCATAAATCTGAATTTATATATGTTTCATATGCTTATAACATGGGGAGTAATGACTTCACACATAATAAGTATAGGTAGTAAACTCATTGAAAGTTAGCAAATGCGGAATTGGTCACTTGAACAATTCATGAAAGAATATTGAAGGAAGAGAGATTTCACATATAAATATACTATCTTGGACATCTTTTGTAATTGTGAGCACTCATTAAAATATGACTCATTAAAAAGTTGATGTTGGACAAGGAAGACAACTTAATGGGTTATGTTTTCCTATATCTGAAACATTATATTGTCTTGGATCATCCAACATGTTGGGCTTGCCTTTCCTTCTCATGCTAGCCAAATTATTTGCACCAAGTAGAGGTACTACTTGTGCTTCCAAACATCCCTTAAACCAGTTTTGCCATGAGAGTCCACCATACCTACCAAAGGATTGAGTAAGCTCCTTCAAGTAAGTTGTCATCGGTGCATGCAATAAAAATTGGTCTCTAAATATGTATGATCTATTAGTGCGAAGAAAATAAGCTTTATGCGAACTTGTGATAGGAAAGAAATAAAAGCGACGGACTGCATAATAAAGGTCTTTATCACAAGCGGCAATATAAAGTGACGTTCTTTTGCATTAAGATTTTGTGTATCCAACCCTAAAAGCGCATGACAAGCTCTGCTTCCCTCTGCGAAGGGCCTATCTTTTACTTTTATCTTCTACCCTTATACAAGAGTCATGGTGATCACCACCTTTCCTTTTTACTCTTTTTCCTTTGGCAAGCACTTTGTGTTGGAGCGATCCGGATATATATATCCACTTGGATGTAGGTTTTCCTAAATTATTATTGTTGACATTACCCTTGAGGTAAAAGGTTGGGAGGCGAAACTATAAGCCCCTATCTTTCTATGTGTTCGATTAAAACTTTCAACCCATAAATATCACGTGAGTATTTGCAATTGTGAAAGATTAAATGATAGTTGAGTATGTGGAGTTTGCTAAATCAAAGCTCTGACATAGACCCTTCCTGAAAATAAGATGAATTGCAATTGTTTGATGACTAAGAATATAGTTTGTTAGTTTCAAGAAAGTTTATGATCTATACTTTAACATGCGAATAGCTTGTTACTTGATCATGAAAAGTTTTATGAGATGAGCTACCGCTATGACATATAATGATGCTAGAAAAGGTGATTGAATTATCATTGATCAAACTTATGCATTTGCTAGCATTCACACCTCATAAATTATTTCTTTTATCATTTACCTACTCGAGGACGAGCAGGAATTAAGCTTGGTGATGCTGATACGTCTCCAACATATCTATAATTTATGAAGTATTCATGCCATGTTTACAATAGTTTTATATGATTATGGTATGATTTGATTAGAACTAACCCGGACTGACGCTGTTTTTAGCAGAACTACAATGGTGTTGTTTTTGTGCAGAAATAAAAGTTCTCGGAACGCGCTGAAAATCAACGGAGATTTTTTTCTGGAAAATATGAAAAATACTGGAACAAAAATCTACCGGAGGGGAGTCCCGTGGGCCCCATGAGGGTGGGGGCGCACCCTCCCCCTGGGGGCGCCCCCTGCCTCGTGGACTCCCTGATCGCCCCCCCGACGTGAAATCAACGCCAACTCCTCCTATAAATACAGAAACCTTCGGGAAATAACCTAGATCAGAAGTTCCGCTGCCGCAAGCCTCTGTAGCCACAAGAAATCAATCTAGGCCCTCTCTGGCACCCTGTCGGAGGGGGCTATCATCATCGGAGGCCATGGAGGAGGATCCTAGAGGGGCCATCATCACCATGAAGGTCAAGGACCAGAGGGAGAACCTCTTCCTATCCAGGGGGGAGGCCATGGAGGAGGAAGCACAAGGGGGAGAACCTCTCCTCCTCTCTCTTAGTGGCGCAGGAGTGCCATCGGGAGGGGAATCATCACCGCAGTGATCGTCCTCATCAACATCACCATCATCATCACCATCCTCATCTCTTTTACGCGGTCCACTCTCCCGCACCCCGCTCTAATCCCTACTTGAACATGGTGCTTTATGCCACATATTATGATCCAATGATATGTTGCCATCTTATGATGTTTTGAGTAGATATCCTTTGTCTTTGGGTTGATTGATGATCTAGATTGGTACGAGTTGTATGTTTTATTTTGGTGTTGTCCTATTGTGCCCTCCGTGTCATGCAAGCGTGAGGGATTCCGCTGTAGGGTGTTGCAATACGTTCATGATTCGCTTATAGTGGGTTGCTTGAGTGACAGAAGCATAAACCCGAGTAAGGGGGTTGTTGCGTATGGGACAAAGGGGACTTGATGCTTTAATGATATGGTTGGGTTTTACCTTAGTGATCTTTAGTAGTTGTGAATGCTTGCTAGAGTTACAATCATAAGTGCATATGATCCAAGAAGATAAAGTATGTTAGCTTATGCATCTCCCTCATATGAAATTGCAATGACGACTACCGGTCTTGTTAACGATTGCCTAGGATAATTTCGCACAACAACCCATCATTATTCCACACTCGCTATTTATAATATTTAGTAATATATTCTAACTTTATGATAACAGCACCTACGTTTATGTTTTAGCTCTCCGATATCATGCAAAGTTATCCTCTTCATACCCACAACGTATTTTTATTTATCGCTTCTACTTCGAAGCAAATGTTCGGTGTACGTTGAGTCGTATCAGTGGCAGATAGGACTTGAGAGAATATTGATCTTACCTTTAGCTCCTTGTGGGTTCGACACTCCATACTTATCACTTCCATCTTTGGGAATTGCTATGATGATTCCCTGGACTTGGGGATTATCACATACCAACAGCAGTTGTTGGGTCTTCAAGCAGTCCAGCAAACTTACTGCCGAACACAAGGGGAAGGGACCTCAAAGCGAAGACAAGGATGAATCTCGCCAGCCGAACACGGGGGGACAGAAGAAATTTCCACCGGAGATTAAAACAGTGAAAATGATCTATGTCACTCATGTCCCAAAGAGGGAGCGCAAACGCGCACTCCGAGAAGTCTATGCTGTTAAGCCTGTTGCCCCCAAATTCAACCCATGGTCGGCCCATCCGATCACCTTCGATCACGGGGATCATTCGACCAGTATCCGTCACGGGGGTTTGGCTGCCCTAATGCTCGATCCAATAATCGACGCATACCACCTCACTCGAGTCCTTATGGACGGCGGCAACAGTCTCAATTTGATATATCAGGACACTGTCCGCAAAATGGCGGTAGACCCATCAAGAATCAAGCCAAGCAGCATGACCTTTAAAGGAGTTATATCAGGCATAGAAGCCCGCTGCGCGGGCTCTTTAACATTGGAGGTCGTATTCGGCTCTCCCAATAATTTTCGAAGCAAGGAACTCATCTTCGACATAGCTCCGTTCTGAAGTGGCTATCATGCACTACTCGAAAGAACAACCTTCGCCCACTTCAATGCAGTCCTGCATTATGCTTATTTAAAGCTCAAAATGCCTAGAACACCTGGCGTCATCACAGTCAGTGGAAACACGGAGCGCTCTCTTCATACAGAAGAGTACACGGTGGATCTAGCAGCCGAAACTCAAAATGGCCTATTCAAGCCGAATAGCTCATCGGTCGTTAAGACTGGGACGCAGCTAGAAGTGTCCGGCGCATGCCTTAGTGCGGGAGCTCAGATAAACCCGAGCTCGATTAGCATTTACGCCCCCATCGACGGCCCCATAAGGTGATAGCATACATGCCTCGTATACACAAGTACACCCTCAAAATCCCTTGGGCGGCGCGAGGGGCACACTACATACAAATAGTCCATAGTTCGGCTCGACCCTATTCGGACTCTAGAAATTATATTCCAAGGTTCATCAAACAAACCAGCTCTGTTTATGGCCACACTGGATTCCTTTTTACAAGTTCTTTCTTTTTTACAACTGGCCATCATACCCCCCTTCTTGGACACGTCACAAAGGAGAAAACGGCGCAGACGTGCAGCAGGGCCACGCACTAAGGTTTCTTTTTAGATTAAGCCCCTGTGTAAACCTTTTTTATCTCTTTTTGTTTTATCCTTTCCTGGCATGTAAAATGTCCAAGGAAGCTATTGGGACAATCTGTAAGAATACGGCTTGCCGTCTTAAAGGTGGATATTATAGAAGCAGCTTGATTCATAATGTGTTTGGACTTTTATTCTCTCACCACCTGCGTTCTTTCCATGTCAGATTGCCACACGTGCCTTGAAACCAGGGTCCATTACCAGGGGCTATATTCAGCCCGGTATATGTTAAAAAGTCCGAACACCTTATCTGCATCAGTTCCGAATCATGTCTTTGGTCAATAGTTGGGTTGCCTGGCTCCTGTGCTTGCCACCCTATGTTCCGCTATATCAGCTAGGGTAGTAAGAGGGAGAACTACTGTGATTGTGTCCTGGTTCTTCCAGACAAGCACCTCAGTAGAGAAAGCTGAAAACTGACTATCATGATGTGGTGAGAGCTGGTCAACCACTCGATGACTCAGTGGAATCTTCGTGATTCCTTCTGCATTAATGAAGGACCAATTTTCTGGTCACATATGTAAAATGCACCATATTCGGATAACTGCATACGTACCAGGGGCTATATTGTAGACCCACCGTCAAACTCCTATGGCTAAGTGAAAGTGTTAAAGCCCTATAGTCCGATTGCCTGATTCGCCGCATTGACACCTCCTTAATGGACCAAGACGTTGGATCAGGAATGATCAAATGCTTTTCCGAATACCCCAGCATTATATGCAAGGGGGCTGAAGCCGACGACTGGTAAACTTTCAGATTATATAAAAACGATCGCACAGGAGGCGCTAAAAACTTTTTCGGCAAAAGTATAAATAAAGCCTTCATATATCATAACCATTGTTTTTTACAATTTTGATACATTTTTACTAGAACATAATATCTTTCGAGCACTAACCCTCTATCAAGCGGGCACCCTCTAAGACTTCTTCAAAGTAATGCTCTGGCGTGTCCTTGCCCTCGGGTGGACTCCTTGTCGCAATATCGGTGGCCTTCATTTTCGCCCAGTATGTCTTAACGCGGGCAAGGGCCATCCGTGCACCTTCTATGCACATCGACCGCTTGACAGCGTCGATATGCGACGCCACATGAAAAAGTCATTGCACTAAGCAAAAATAACTATTTGGAATTGGCTCGCTAGGCCACAGCCGGACCATGACAGCCTTCATGGCAAGTCCGGATATCCTGTGGAGCTCAGCCCATTGGGCCATCTGTTCGTTTAACAACAGCGGACGCTTTGGCATGCTGAATTGCGACCAGAAAAGCTTTTCTGCTTTATGTCCTTCTTGGGCTTGGAAAAACTGTGTTGCATCAGAAGCACTCTTTGATAAGTCCAGAAGTGCGTCTGGAGAACTCCACATTCGATCAAGCGGGGCATACTTTGGATCGCCGAATTTAGTTCGCTATAAGAAGGGCTTACCAGCCTCGATCTCCCCAGCTTGCCGGATCTCCTCCCGAGCCGCTCTACACTCAGATCGTGCTTCCTTCGCCTCTTGTAAGGCCTTCTCAAGATCAGCCGCTTTTGTTTGGTTATCTTTCTCGAGAAATTCACATCGCCTAGTGGTATCCTTTAGCTCAAGCGCCATAGTAGCTATTCTCTCCTCGCTCTGGTGCCGAGCAGCCTGTTCGACCTTCATTTCTGTAGCTGCCTTTTCGATAGACGCATTACTCATCCTGGCTTGCTCCTTGGCCCGGGCAAGCTCAGTCCGAAGGGTATCCACTGCGGCGGCACTATCTGCAGTTATGCATATCAAATTCTTAGTGTCACGCTAATTTCATAATAATAGCATGTACTAAGTGCCCCAAAGACATACCCTGTGCCTCGTCGAGCCGCCTATTAATAAGCGTGATGTCATCAGCCACTACATCAGCTTTCTGCTTCAGATGTGCTGCCTCTGTAGCTTGGGCAGTCGCCACGGATGTAACAGCATGTGTTTAAATTAGTCAGAATATTTTTCGTATATATTTATTCACCCTCCGATCGCTTCCCTTTGGATGCCAATTAGAGTCTCAGGGGCTACTACCTGTACACAGGCGCATTTTATTTTTATGGCATTTTTTGAAAATATTACGTTACGTACCTCGAAGCCTCCTA
Organism: Triticum dicoccoides; assembly: GCF_002162155.2. Classification (NCBI taxonomy): domain Eukaryota; kingdom Viridiplantae; phylum Streptophyta; class Magnoliopsida; order Poales; family Poaceae; genus Triticum; species Triticum dicoccoides. The sequence continues at coordinate 666,210,409 of NC_041383.1, read as the reverse complement.
GCAGGCTCATAAGGGCTTCATTCAATCTGCTTCTTGCGGATAGAACCCTCTTAACCACTATGACCATCAAGGTACGATGCTCCTCTGAGATGGATACAAGTCGCAATGTGTCCGTCAATGTATCCGGCACCTCCGGATCCGGAGCAGTATGCGCTGTTCCTTGGAAGCCGGATAGTCCGGGGTCTTTATTGTCAGGAGCCGAGCTCCCTGGATCCTGGGCGGCCGAAGTATCATCTTCAGGCCTGATCCTCGTTGTCCCTCGCACCATTCGATCGGGCGAGATCCTCTGGGACGATACCTCGGTGTCGTCCACCTTATCAGGCGAGAAGATTTGTGGAGGTGTCTCACTCTCCATGATCTCCGGAAGAAGATCCCCCGAGGAGGAAGACTGTTGGGGAAGGCTGCATGCCGTACTGCAAACATATATTTTAACAATATTATTTTGGCAATCAGGAAACGAACGGGATATGTTTAAAACGCCCTTGTTCACTTACGATTCCGCTTGGGGCCTGCCTTTATGGGGAGATTTCGTGTCAATGCTACCTACCGATCCAGAGCCCCATGACAGGGATATCTTCCCTCGCTTAGAAGCCCTTATTTTCAGGTCTTCAGATGCGGTCCTTTTCTTCCCACAAGGAGAAGGGACGTCAGTTTTCCCTTCCCTCCCGTCTTCAGAAGAGGGAGTTCTGGTCTCCCCGGACAAGATGTCGGGCAAGCCTCTAGAATGAGGGCCTCCTTGGGCCTCCTTGCTCTTCTCCTTGTCTTCCCTCACCGGCACTTGATAGAGCGTCGGAGCCAGCATCCTTGTTAACACCGGATCTGCTGAGTCTTCGGGAAGAGGGCCGAACACCTAATTCTCTTCGCCTTCTTTATCCAGCCCTGGCTGGGTACAAGTTTCTCAGTACATTATTATGAGGAATTCGACTAAACTGTGTTTGGGAGTTAAATGCTTACCGAGGTATCCGGATGATTGCAGTCAAGGCCGATGTCTTCTATAGTATCCGACCACTGTTTTCATGCGCTGAAGAATAATTTCCACATCCCTCTGAGCGTCATGCCAGAGAAGTGTTGAACGGTCCGTCGTCCTTCTGGATTGAACTCCCACATGCGGAGAGGACGTCACTGACATGGTAGGACTCGACGGACTAGCATTACTTGGATTACATTGATGAGGCCGGTATCATTTTCGATAAGGCTCCGAATGCGGCTTTGTAACGTCTGCACCTCATCGACGGATCCCCAGTCCAGCCCCTTGTTAATCCACGATGCAAGCTGTAATGGAGGGCCAGAACGGAACACAGGTGTAGATGCCCACTTTTTACCACGGGGTTCAGTGATGTAAAACCACTCCCGTTGCCATAGGTCGGAAGATTCTGCGAAGGAGCCCTTTGGCCAAGGAGAATTAGTAAGTTTTCTTATTGCATCTCCTCCGCACTCCACTTGTTTCCCATCGACTACCTTTGGCTTCACATTAAAGGTCTTGAGCCATAAGCAAAGTGTGAGGGAATACGAAGGAAGGCCTCACACGTGATGACAAACACTGAGATGTGAAGGAGGGAGTCTGGAGCTAGATCATGAAAATCTAGCCCGTAATAAAACATGAGCCCTCGAACGAAGTGATGAAGTGCAAACCCTATCCCTCGGAGGAAGTGAGAGACGAATACGACCCACTCATTGGATCTGGGAGTAGGAATAACATGCCCTTGAGCAGGAAGCCTATGGAGGATTTCTACAGTCAAGTATCTTGCCTCCCGGAGCTTTATGATGTCCTCCTCTGTGACAGAGGAGGCCACCCACTGGCCTTGAAGGTTGGATCCGGACATGACAGGGAAGCGCGAAGTTGAACCTTGGGTGCTGGAACTTGAGGTGGGAGAGGTCGAATAAGGGATTAGCATAGAAAAGAAAAGGTAGGCTTTAGCCCCTTTATAAAGGCGACAAATATCAAGCATCCCCTCCACGACCTTAAAACATGCCTATTCCCAAGGAATCATGCCAACAAAATGGTTGGGTTACCCATGCCCATGTTGATGAGAATCTCGCAAAAAAGGGACACGATCTCTGCTTTGACAAGACATGCCAATAAAACCGCCTCTCGAAGTGTGGGATGGCAGGCTAGAAAATGATTCGAAATAATGGCCAAGCAATGACATAATGTCACGCTACACAAAAGTTGTCAGCGGATTGGACTCGTGAAAATATTATACTCTCTACGGTTGTGTGTGGTACTTGTTTTACAGGGCCGAACACTATTTTTGTTCGGAGACGATTTTGGAGTATTCAGAGGAGGAACCCGCCTTGCAATGCCGAAGACAATCTGCGCGTCGGACACCTCGTCATCAAAGCCTGGTTTAGGGGCTACTGAGGGAGTCCTAGATTAGGGGTCCTCGGACTGCCGGACTATTGATGTGGGCCAGACTGTTGGGCTATGAAGATACAAGATAGAAGATTTCATCCCGTGTCCAGATGGGACTCTCCTAGGCGTGGAAGGCAAGCTTGAGGATTCAGATATGTAGATTCCTTTCTCTGTAACCGACTTTGTGTAACCTAGCCCCCTCCGGTATCTATATAAACCAGAGGGTTAGTTCATAGGCGCAAGATACACAATCATAATCATAGGCTAGACTTCTAGGGTTTAGCCAATACGATTTCCTGGTAGATTAACTCTTGTAATAATCATATTCATCAAGACCAATCAAGCAGGAAGTAGGGTGTTACCTCCATAGAGAGCGCCCGGACCTAGGTAAACATCGTGTCCCCCGCCTCATGTTACCATAGACCTTAGACGCACAGTTTGGGACCCCCTACCCAAGATCCGCCGGTTTTGACACCGAAACATATGGTTTTATACAAACTTTTAGAGAAGCCTGTATTTACAAGAAAGTGAGTGGGAGCTCTGTAGAATTTCTAAATATTATATGTGGATGACATATTGTTGATTGGAAATGATATAGAATTTCTGGATAGCATAAAGGGATACTTGAATAAGAGTTTTTCAATGAAAGACCTCAGTGAAGCTGCTTACATATTGGGCATCAAGATCTATAGATATAGATCAAGATGCTCAATTGGACTTTCACAAAGTACATACCTTGATAAAGTTTTGAATAAGTTCAAAAAGAATCAGTCATAGAAAGGGTTCTTGCCTATGTTACAAGGTGTAAAGTTGAGCAAGACTCAAAGCCCAACCATGGCAGAAGATAGAAAGAGAATGAAAGTCATTCCCTATGCCTCAGTCATAGGTTCTATAAAGTATGCCATGCTATGTACCAAACCAGTTGTGTGCCTTGCTATGAGTTTGGCAAGGGGGTACGACGGTGATCCAGGAGTGGATCACTGTATAGCGGTCAAAGTTATCCTTAGTTACCTAAGAGGACTAAGGAAGTACTTCTCGGTTATGGAGGTGATAAAAAGTTCATCGTAAAGAGTTACGTCGATGCAAGCTTTTACACCGATCCTGATGACTCTGAGTCTCAATCTGGATGCATATTGAAAGTGGGAGCAATTAGCTAAAGTAGCTCCATGCAGAGCATTGTATACATAGAATATTTGAAAAATACATATGGCTCTGAATGTGACAGACCCGTTGACTAAACTTCTCTCATGAGCAAAACATGATGACACCTTAGTACTCTTTGGGTGTTAATCACATAACGATGTGAACTAGATTATTGACTCTAGTAAACCCTTTGGGTGTTGATCACATGGCGATGTGAACCATGGGTGTTAATCACATACAGATGTGAACTATTGGTGTTAAATCACATGGCGATGTGAACTATGGGTGTTAATCACATATAGATGTGAACTATTGGTGTTAAATCACATGGCGATGTGAACTAGATTATTGACTCTAGTGCAAGTGGGAGACTGAAGGAAATATGCCCTAGAGACAATAATAAAGTTATTATTTATTTCCTTATATCATGATAAATTTTTATTATTCATGCTAGAATTGTATTAATTGGAAACTTAGTACATGTGTGAATACATAGACAAAACATAGTGTCCCTAGTATGCCTCTACTTGACTAGCTCGTTAATCAAAGATGGTTATGTTTCCTGACCATAGACATCTGTTGTCATTTGATGAATGGGATCACATCATTAGGAGAATGATGTGATGGACATGACCCATTCGTTAGCTTAGCACTATGATCGTTACAGTTTCATTGCTAATGCTTTCTTCATGACTTATACATGTTCCTCAAACTATGAGATTATGAAACTCCCGAATACCGAAGGAACACCTTGTGTGTTATCAAACGTCACAACATAAATGGGTGATTATAAAGATGCTCTATAGGTGTCTCCGAAGGTGTTCGTTGGGTTGGCATAGATCGAGATTAGGATTTGTCACTCCGTGTTTCGGAGAGGTATCTCTGGGCCCTCTCGGTAATGCTCATCACTATAAGCCTTGCAAGCAATGTGGCTAATGAGTTAGTTGCAGGATGAAGCATTACAGAATGAGTAAAGAGACTTGCCTGTAACAAGATTGAACTAGGTATGATGATACCGACGATCGAATCTCGGGCAAGTAACATAGCGATGACAAAGGGAACAACGTATGTTGTTATGCGGTTTGACTGATAAAGATCTTCATATAATATGTAGGAACCAATATGAGCATCCAGGTTCCGCTATTGGTTATTGACCGGAGACGTGTCTCGGTCATGTCTACATAGTTCTTGAACCCGTAGGGTCCGCACGCCTAACGTTCGATGACGATTGGTATTATGAGTTTATGTGATATGATGTACCGAAGGTTGTTCGGAGTCCCGTATGTCATCACGGACATGACGAGGAGTCTCGAAATGGTCGAGACATAAAGATTAACATATTGGATGGCTATGTTCAGACACCGGAAGTGTTCTGGAGAAGTTTCGGATAAAACCGGAGTACCGAGGGGTTACCGGAACCCCCCGAGGAGTCAATGGGCCTTACTGGGCCATGGTGGAAGATAGGAGGAGGCGACCAAGGTGGGGGAGCCCCCCAAGCCCAATCTGAATTGGGAAGGGGGCTGGCCCCCCTTTCCTTCTCTCCCTCTCCCTATTCCTTCTTCTCCTACTCCAACTAGGGAAGGGGGGAAACCTACTCCTATTGGGAGTAGGACTCCCCCCTTGGGAGCGCCATAGAGAGGGCCGGCCCTTCCCTCCTCCACTCCTTTATATACGGGGGAGGGGCACCCCAAAGACACACAAGTTGATCAAGTTGATGTTTTAGCCGTGTGCGGTGCCCCCCTCCACAAATTTCCACCTCAGTCATATCGTCGTAGTGCTTAGGTGACGCCCTGCACCGGTAACTTCATCATCACCATCGACACGCCGTCGTGCTAACAGAACTCTCCCTCGACCTCAGCTGGATCTAGAGTTTGTGGGACGTCACCGAGCTGAACATGTGCAGATCGCGAGGTGTCGTACCTTTGGTACTAGGATCGTGAGGATGTACGACTACATCAATCGCGTTGTCATAATGCTTCTGCTTTCGGTCTACGAGGGTACGTAGACAAAACTCTCCCCTCTCGTTGCTATGCATCACCTAGATAGATCTTGCATGATCCTAGGATTTTTTTTGAAATTACTTCGTTCCCCACCAGATCCGGCCCGACCACAGTACTGAACTGGACGTCAGACAAAGCCGGCTGATACTGCGACATCGAGGCCCCTAACTATTCTCGGGTGGTGGTTAGTGCGTAAAGGCCAGAGGCCAACTCGGAACAAATACCCAACCTGTTAGTGCATTGGGGGCTCACAAAGACGAGCAGAGACTCACAATAATGTGACCCCGTCGCCCCGTTCGTGGACTTACGGCAAGGGCCCAGACTGCCCGGCCGTGCCACGTGGAAAACTCGTGGGTGCTCAACGGGCCTGCCCAACTTTTACATCAACTCACGGGTACTCTCCGGGCCCGCCTGACTTTCATATCAACTCGCAGGTACCCCTCAGGGCTGACCCGACTTCATCAATGGTCTCAAGTAAATTCAAGGTAACCGTGTGTCCAAACATCAAGGGGAAAACCCGATGAATCACCCTCGGTGGATTCCACTCGATGTAATCATCAAGGTGAACGTAAGAGGAACCACCCTCGGGGTTCACACTTGAGGGGTTGCACGACAGAGTAATATCGGGGGTGGCCAAGGAGGAATCACCCTCGATGACCACGACCGAATAGCTACATTATAGAATTATCATCAGGAGTGCATTACGAGGTATCACCCTCGGCACTCGATAGTAGCTCTGCAGAGTCGGGCAACAAAGGGGGTGTGATGTGTGTGAGGTGTCGGGCTCTGGTCGTCGATCACGTTGATCGAGTCGTCGATGATGAAGCAGGGGCAACAAGGACAAGGTGGGGGTCACCGATGGATCACTAACCAACCTATACTAGGCAGTTTAGGATAAGCAGGTAGGTAACAATAGCAGGCACAAAAGCAGGCTATGCATCAGAATAGGTGTCAGTGTCAAAACCGGCGGATCTCGGGTAGGGGGTCCCGATCTGTGTGTCTTAGGCTGATGGTAACAGGAAGCAAGGGACACAATGTTTACCCAGGTTCGGTATCACGCCCAATATGCGACCCTATCCAAGAGGAACTCTAAGGTCCCACCAAGGATAGATCTGCATATTGTAACGCTTTTGCAAGGTGGATATCATTACATCAACATTACATAATAGATGGGGATACATACAAGAGGCAAACAAATGCCGTAGGAATACAACATCATCTTACATAAGAGCACCATCTGACTATGGATGAAACACAAACAGAAACTCAAACAACATCCACCCTGCTAGCCCAGGCTGCCGACCTGGAACCTATCCCCTGATCGAAGAAGAAGAACTCCAAAACAAGCAAACATCGCTCTCGCGACATGGTCATCGCATAACCTATACCTGCAACTGTTGTTGTAGTAATCTGTGAGCCACGAGGACTCAGCAATCCCATTACCATGGGTATCAAGACTAGAAAAGCTTAATGGGTAAAGGAATGGATAAGTGGTGAGGTTGCAGCAGCGGCTAAGCAAAGTATGGTGGCTAACATATGCAAATAAGAGCGAGAAGAGAAGCAACGGAACGGTCGTGAAGCTAGCAATGATCAAGAAGTGATCCTGAACTCCTACTTACGTCAAACATAACCCAAAACCGTGTTCACTTCCCGAACACCGTCGAAAAGAGACCATCATGGCTACACACACGGTTGATGCCTTTTATTTCGAATCTGGTGTCAACTTCTCTACAACCGGACATTAACAAATTCCCATCTGCCACATAACCACGGGCATGGCTTTCGAAAGTTTAAACCCTGCATGGGTGTCCCAACTTAGCCCATCACAAGCTCTCACGGTCAACGAAGGATATTCCTTCTCCCAAGAAGACCCGATCAGTCTCGAAATCCTGGTTTACAAGACATTTCGACAATGGTAAAACAAGACCAGCAAAGCCGCCCGATGTGCCGACAAATCCCGATAGGAGCTGCACATATCTCATTCTCAAGGCACACCGGATAGGTCAGCCTACGAGTAAAACCAGCCCTCGAGTTGCCCCGTGGTGGCCCCGCAGTCTGCCCGTTTCGGACCAACACTCGAAGGAGCACTGGCCCGGGGGGGTTAAATAAAGATGACCTTCGGGCTCCGGAAACCCAAGGGAAAAAGGCTTAGGTAGGCAAATGGTAAAACCAAGGTTGGGCCTTGCTGGAGGAGTTTTATTCAAAGCGAACTATCAAGGGGGTCCCATAAATCACCCAACCGCATAAGGGATGCAAAATCAAGGAACATAACACCGGTATGATGGAAACTAGGGCGGCGAGAGTCGAACAAAACACCAAGCATAAGGCCGAGCCTTCCACCCTTTACCAAGTATATAGGTGCATTAATTAAATAAGAGATATTGTGATATCCCAACATAATCCTGTCCAACATGGAGCAATCTTCAACTTCACTTGCAACTAACAACGCTATAAGAGGGGCTGAGCAAAGTGGTAACATAGCCAAGCAATGGTTTGCTAGGAAGGGTGAAAAAGGTTAGAGGCTGACATGGCAATTTGGGAGGCTTGAAGAGCAAGTGATAGGTAGCGCAGCATAGCGATAGAACGAAGCAACTAGCATGGCAATGATAGTAATGAGATCCAAGGTGACGGTCATCTTGCCTGAAATCCCGCTACGAAGAAGAACGAGTCCGTGAAGAAGACAAGCGGACGTGGTCGAATGAATCCTCACAACTCCAGAATGAAACCGAAGCTAACGAGAGAAGCAACCTAGAAAGAAGCAAACAACATGACAAACGAGCAAGCATAAGCATGGCATGATGCACAAACAAGTATGATGCATGTCCGGTTTAATGAGGCATGGCATGACAATTTGCAACAAACAATACTACAAGTTAAGTGGAGCTCAATATGCAATGAGTTGCATATTGACAAAACATCACATTCAAGTATTTGATTCACTCTCGGTTATGTTCCCAACAATATTAAATGTTATTAACATGGCAAGGCATGAAGCATAAGTAAACTAACTATTTAGGCAAGTTTAAATGAGGCCGGAAATACAAACAACAATTCCGGAAAATCCCCATATGCATATTTCGAATTTGGTACTGTTCTGGCCTAAACCATATTTTATTGTTGTTAAACAGGAAAATAAAGTCCACCATGTTAAACTAGGCATTTTTCCACCCCATTTACATATAAAGTTTATTTAAAACCGAGCTACGGTTATTTAGTTATGAATTAAAGCATTTTAGCATGGCATTTAAGCAAATTTAAACAAACAGCATTTTAAACATTTTAAACATGGATGAAAGTGGAATATTATGAAACTAGATGAAAATCTAAGCATTTTACATGTTTAAATCATTTTAAAACCGATGCATGGTTAATGAGTTATTATATGCATGAACATGGAGGGGTCATCTGTAAATGTGCAGTTTTCTGGATAAAAGGCAAATTCGCAGATGCTGAAAAAAAACACGGCATGGGCCGAAACTTGGCGGACTGGGCGTTCACCATAGGCCGAGGCCCGTCGGTGGAGAGGAAGCAGAGGGCTGGCGTGCTGGGCCTTGGCGCGGCTGGCAGCCCACGCAGCTGACCAGCACGGTCAACACGCGGCTGGACTGGGCGAGCTCCTCTCGCTCGATCTGGACAGCGGGGAGGCACTAAAGTGGAAGCGGGCGCGGTCCTCTGCCCGTCAGGCAGAGCAGCGGCGACGCGGAAGGCAGCAATGGGGTCCGGCGAAGCAGGGGACTCCGGTGGGACGGCAGGGACGAAGCGGACGTATGGCGCCGGATCCAGGCGGCGAAGGAGGAACGACGACGGCGGCCATGCCATTCCCTTCGGGTGAAGGAAGAGAGAGCGGAGAGATTAGAGAGAGAGACAGTGAGATGGAGAGAGGGAAAAAAGAGAGAGGAGGGCAGGGCGCGAGATGGGCGACCTGGCCACGCGCTCCGGTGAGGCGGAGCTGATGAGGCAGCGGCGCGAGGCGGTTGGGGAGGAGGGCACGTCGGCTCTTGCTGCTGGTTCGATCGATGAGCGGCGGTGGGGACGAGGCAGAGGAGGCGGGTGAGCTGTGCTGGCCCTCGAGAAGAACAAGAGGAGGCGCGGGATCTTGGCTCCATGGAGGTCGGGCGTGAGCTTGGCTGCAGCCATCCATGGCGCTGCATCAGGAGGTCGAGAGGGAGATGTGAGGCATGGGAGGATCAGGGGAAAATGGAGGAGCAGCAGCAGGGCATCTCACCGACAGCAGAGGAGGTCCTGTGCTCCGGCGAGGTGGAACTCCGACGTGGCACGCGAAGACGACGGGATCCAGGGGAGGCACTAGTTGGCAGGGAGAGATCGAGAGGTGGAGGGCTACGGGCTGGATCGAGGAGGAGCAGGTGGTTGGCTCGATGCTGAAAACGAGGGAGGCGGTCAGGCGGAGAGGTGGATTTGGGAGGATCCCGATGGAGATGGCGGCGGCGGGGAAGATTGGATCGATTGGACATGTTAGACCTAGGGTTGGACTATATATATATATATATATATATATATATATATATATATATATATATATATATGAAAGGGGAATGATTTGGATCCTACGATCGCGATCGGGCGGTCCGAAATAAATGGGTTAGGGAGTCCAAAAGAGAAATCGCGATCGGGCGGTCCGAAATAAATGGGTTAGGGAGTCCAAAAGAGAAACCGAAGATAATTAGGGGATGTTTGGGGATGATCCAGATCCAACGGTAACGATAGTCCGATCTGGGTTCGGGGAAGATTCGGACACGCGCTCGAGGGGGCTGCGAGCTAGCAAGAGAGGTTAGGTGGTCAGGGTCAAGAGGGAAGCAAAAACCTGATTGGTCTCAGAACAGTCAACAAAAGCAAGGGGTGACGCAGAAACTACGAGCAGATACGGGTTTTATGAAAACAATACCGATGCAATGCGCATGATGCTATGAGTTGAGATGCATGACATGAACAAAGTGCAAAACAAAAGACAAAAACCCAACCACAGAGAAAATATCATATCGCATCTCCGGAAAAGGCAAGAGTTGGAGTTACGAATATGGAAAGTTGTATCCGGGGCGTTACATTCGGGCCCTCTCGATGGAGGTAAAACCCTACTTCCTGCTTGATTAATATTGAAGATATGTGGAATACAAGAGTAGATCTACCACGAGATCGTAGAGGCTAAACCCTAAGAGCTAGCCTATGATGGTATGATTGTAATTGTGATCGGCCTTCTAAGGACCATCCTCTCCGGTTTATATAGACATCGGAGAGCTAGGGTTTACATGGAGTCGGTTACAAGGAAGGAAATATAATATCCGGATCACCAAGCTTGTCTTCCACGCAAAGGAGAGTCCCATCCGAACACGAGCCGAAGTCTTGAGTCTTGTATGTTGATGCTTCTATAGTCCGGACGATGAATATAGTCCGGCTGTCCGGATACCCCCTTATCCAGGACTCCCTCAGTAGCCCCTGAACCAGGCTTCAATGATGATGAGTCCGGCGCGCAGTCTTGTCTTCGGCATTGCAAGGCTGGTTCCTCCTTCCGAATACTCCAAGGTTATTATTGAACACGTAGACTGTGTTCGGATCTGCAAAATGATCTTCACATACCACCGTAGAGAGAATGATACTTCAGCTGACAACCTTCAGACGACGTGACACACCATCACGATCAAGTTATTATTCGAACCGTTTTTCCACAACCATCCATAGCGTATACTGCGAGGCGGTTTTCTTAACACGTCCTATCGAAGCGAAGATCGTGTTCCCTTATCACGGGATTCTCATCAACACAGGTATGGGTAATCCAACCGCACCGCCAATCGCGGCGAGCGGGAGGCGAGCGGGTTCCACCAAGCAAGTGGGGAGGCGCAAAAAGCTCTTACCCTCCCTTATAAAGAGATAGGGCATCTTCCTCCTTCACCCACGCCTTCTCCTTCCGCTAACTCATTCCCCTCTGCTCGAGCCCTAACGCGCAAGTGCTTTTCTTCTCCATCGAAGAGAGGGTTTCCGAAGATGTCTGGATATGGAGCGGGAGGCAAATGGATGACCTCTACCGTCCGGGAGAAGGATATTAAGAAGCTCCGGGAAGCCGGGTATCTGGCCAAGAAGATTGGCCACCGTCTCCCACCGGCGGGACAGGTTATCCCTACTCCGGAGCCCCACAAGAGAGTCGTGTTCCTTCCCCATTTTGTCCGCAGGCTCGGGTTTCCCCTCCACCCATTTGTTCGTGGAGTCATGTATTACTATGTGGTTGATTTTCATGATCTTTCCCCCAACTCTTTTCTCAATATCAATTCATCGTCGCATGCGAGGCCTTCCTCTGAATTCCGCCTCACTTCGGCATGTGGCTGAAGATTTTCAGTGTGAAGCCCAAGGTGGTGAGTGGCGAACATGCCGAGTGCGGCGGCGCCATGGTGAGCAAGATGCCCAAGGTAGTTTGGCCGAAGGGCACTTTTAATGACTCCATCAAGGAGTGGCAGCAGCAGTGGTTTTATATTACCGAACCACACTCAAAAAATGGGCAGCAGCTCCTGAGTTCAGATCTGGAGCTCCACTGCGGCTTACGTCCTGGCCCAAGAAGGGCCCGGACTGGTGCTCGCCTCATGAGTTGTCACTGCTTCAGACGCGTGTTCGAAGTATGGTTGATAAGGACGTCAAGCTCGTTGACGTGGTCCAGGTGATGCTAGTTCGCCTGGTTCTCCCTTGCCAGCGTCGAGCCTGTATTTTGTGGGAATTCGACCCAACCGAGCACCAAACCCTCCGGGAGCTCTATGATTCCTCCCATGAAGATATCTGGAAGGTGCTCTTTAGGTCCGGCAAATGGCCGGATTCCGCCGAGGATCGGGGGTATCAATTATCCCATTCTCCAAGCCAGTAAGTTGCAGCCACGCCCTGTCCATCCATGCTTTGGTTGGCATGTCCTGGGGGACAATTCTAATCATGTCTCGTCGTGACCTTAGGGACGGATAAAGAAGGTGGAGCGGATTCAATGTCCGGCCCCACTGCCGGAGGAACCGGCCGGACCTCTTCTAACGAAGATGTTGGTCCCTGCGCCTTGCAAGGCGCCCAAGAAGGAGGCCTCCGAGAAGGTCAAGAAGACCCGGAGTGGCCTCCGCTGTCGCGAGGCTTCGGACGCCAGATCCGAAGGCTCCAGCGACGCTCCTTCCGATCACGAAGAGGAGGGGGTAGAGGAGGATGAGCCTCGCTCTGCAGGTGGGAAGAAGCGTGCAGCTTCCCCGTCCCCAGAGGCCGTATCGCCCAAGAGAGGGCGA